>NC_060121.1:327766794-328087930 GCF_021461395.2 Schistocerca americana | reverse complement strand
AATTGCGCTGCTGCGTCACAAATTCATCCATTGGCAGCCAGAGTTTAGCATTTTCCAACCATTCTTGTAAGAATGTCAGTTTGTTATCAATTAGCATAACTCCTTCGTGCCACGTCTTTTTTTAATGTTGGATTTTACACGATGTTTATGATATTTAGCATAGTATTTATGTGTCTAGCTTGATTATATTTGTATTTGGAGTGTGCTTGCCTCTCTCTGCCTGGGTTCTGACATTTATGAGCGAAATATGTACATGATAATCATGCTCTGGAAGTTTTTACGCAAAACACACTAAATTTCATAAATAAAAGTTCTTGCATATTCTCCAATGTCTGTAGGCAGCGAAAGACAAATAAACATCACTTTCCGCTTCCTTTCATTACAGTGTATTTCCCGGAACATTGCAGATAACCCCAAAACCAGGATCATATTTGAGTCTAAATAATGCAATAAAAAAAATTGACGATAGGAATAATTTCGCAAAATACGTCGCTAGATAAATAAAATCAACAACAATCGTGACTAGCAGCAGCAAGTATTCTGACAATAAAAGCGAAACCGTTGGTACACAGTCGTAAGCTATCACAACCAATTAGTGATAAAAAAGCAAACTATGCTAATTGGTAAATGTTAAAAGTGCAGCTAATATTGATTTTAACGTTTCTTTTAGTTGTTTTCTATTTAATATTCGTAATTTGATAGCTTTCGGTGAAGTATTTGTGGTAATAACAAAGACTTTGTAGTTTTTATTCGGCTCCTTCACGTTCCTCCCTGAATTCTTACGCCACTTAGGTAAGTGGAAGTTTCAGATTTCATTTCATTATTGACTAGTGCTATTATAATTTATAACTTTTTAAAAATACAATACTACACTACAGTGCAGAGGAAAGTTTTTCTATCGATAAAATTCGAGTGTTTGAATTATTTATAACGTTCGGTCTTCTTATTTGTTTAAATATTTCAATGAAGAAACTGTTAAATAAACATAACTAACGCCTTTTTTTGTCATTTTGAAAGCAATCCACCCAATAGCAAACAGAAAGAGAATATTTCGTTGTTATTTCTTTAGGTCCTAAATTTTGTTTTAATCCAGATATTGATGATCACGTCGACTTACCGATTCTGGTACTTTTTTAGTCTTCAGCTGACACTTGTACGAGCTTACGTCAGATATAACCTCAGTAGAGTTTCAAATCACGCATTTAGTCGAAATTTTTGGTATCGAAATGCAGTATGTTGTTTATGGTTCCTAATTGCAATCCACGGCTCGCAACACACCACAGAAGACAAGACTTACAAATATATGTCATATGAAAATCGCTTCCACAAGAAACTGTTACGATCACAGACCTGAATTTCTCTAGACACTGATGTTGTCACAGAAGGTACTAAATGCAGCGTCGAATTTTGCTAAAACGAGCGTTGCCTCTACAACCCTTTCGGTCGTTCTACAGTCGATTTATACGGGCTCCCCCTCATTGGCCTGAGGCAACTGAAAGGTATACTGGCCCGCGTCGTTAGACGTTTCTGAGAAGATCGGAGAACTCGTTCTTCAAGAAAAACGTTCGGCGACAAACAGCACAGCTAGTTGGCCAGGTATTTGTAGGAGCACAGCATCGGACTTAGAGAAGTTCCTGGAAGTGTGGCGGACCTTAATCCTATCGACTGCGTGTGGGTCGCTGTTGGTCATTTAGCTGGAACTGGCTCGCTTCTGCGAACCTTAATCGGCTACTGATCGCTGTGTGGCGTCAGTCAACGCAGGCAAAAGACGAGTCGACCACGCGCGCATTTACAGCGTACAGCATTAGTCTGCCGCTGTTCGACTGATCGCATTGTTTCTTTATGCTTCGCGTGACCTATTTCGACATTACCATATTTGTAGATGAGAGTAGTAGCACATTTATCGTTCCCAGTTGTCAGAGAAGAGTGTAAAACACACAATGGGCCAGACACACACACACACACACACACACACACACACACACACACACGTATAAGGCGTATAATTTTTGTCTTTTGGTGTGAAAGCGTTTATTGTTATAATTAAAATTGCAAAATGATATTTGTATTTACGTTTGTTGTAAAAACAACGTATCACTTTTGTGATGATCATTAGTTTAAGATTCATGTATAAAAGCATGTTATTCAAAATGGTTCTTGTTTTGGGGCTGCTTAATATGGAGTAAGGTAGAAGGGATAGATAACATTCCATCGAAATTTCTGAAATTACTGGGGAAGTGGCATCAGTACGATTCTTCACTTTGATGTGTAGAATGTACGAGACTGACGATATACCATCAGAAATGTTCGAAGATAGCAGGAGCAGGCAGGTGCGAGAATTATCGCACAATGAGCTTGACAGCTAAAGCTGCTGAGAAGGATACCATGCTGAAGATAACGATCAGTTTGGCTTAAAGACAGGTAAAAGCACCACGTCAAATGTGCAAGTTATTCGAAGTTCTGAGAAAATCTGAGGAAAGCTATAGGGAGACACGGATAAAATACAATAAGTACAAGAATCAAGACGGAACAACAAGACTTGAAGACCAAGATTCGAATTAAAATAAGTGTAAGACCGGGATCTAGTCTTTCGCCCATACTGTGCATCGAAAAAGCAATGGCAGAACTTAAAGAAAGGCTCAAGAGGGGGTTAAAATTCAACGTGAGAGGAAATCAGTGCTAAAATTTGGTGGTAACACTGGTATCATCAGTGAAAGTGAAAAAGAATCATAGAATCTGTTGAATGGAATAGTCTAATGAGTACAGATTTTGGGTACAGAGTTAAGCGAAGGAACGCGTAATGAAAAGTAACAGAAATGAAAATACCGAAAAACTTAACATCAGAATTGGTGGTAACAAGGTTGATCGCGGAGTTGTTGAAGTTAAGGAATTCTGCTAACTGAGCAGCAAAATAATCCATGATGGATGAAGCAAGGAGAGCATAAAAAGCAGACTAGATCTAGCCAAAAAGGATTCTTGGCCAAGAGAAATATACTAGTATCAAATATAGGCCTTAATTTGAGGAAGAAATTCCTCAGAATGTACGTTTGGTGCACAACATTGTATAGTAGTGAAACATGGACTATGTGAAAAGTGGAAAAGAAGAGAACAGAAGCATCTGATATGTGATTTTACAAACGAATGTTGAAAATGAAGCCGAATAATAAGGCAAAGACTAAGGAGGTTCTCTGCAGCATCGGCAATAGAAGGAATACATGGAGAACACTGGCAAGAAGAAGGGACACGATGATAGGACATCTGTTAGGACATCAAGGAATAAGTTTCATGGTGTTAGAGGGAGCTGCAGAGTGTCAAAACAGTAGAGGAAGACAGATATTGGGATACATACAGCAAATAATTGAGGAGCCAGGCTGCAGGTGCTACCTTGTGATGAAAAGATTGGCACAGGAGAGGAATTAGTGGAAGGCCGCATCAAACCTCTGAGAAGACCGACGACTCAAAAATATATATATATACGAGGGTTGGAACTTAAATAGTGGCAACTATTTATTCACAACCGATACAAAAGAGTTACATGTTTGCACCTGTTCCTGTCCTTCAAAGTAGCCACCAGCGTTGAGTAGAGCCCGTTGCCAGTGATGTGGAAGGCGTAGTATACCGTTAGCAGGGCCTGTTCTGTTGATAGTGCGAACGGAGCGGTGTAAAGTTTTGGTGATTCTCGTGTACGACTGTGATGGTGTTAGCCTAACGCATTACGTACCTCCAAGGCAGACCGTCAATGCACAGTGTTACTGTTCGTTTTTGGTACGTCACCTGCGACCAGCTTTGCGAAAGAAGCGACTACACTTTCTGCGCAACCCACCCATCATTTTGTACCACAATGCGCGGGCGCATACAGCGCAAGCTGTGGCCGCTCTGTTCAGTCTATGGGACTGGGAAGTACTGTACCATCCACCATACTCCCCGAACTTAAGTCCTTGTGACTTTGATTTGATTCCGAAGATGAAGGAACCACTTCGTGGCATTCGCTTCAGAACTGTTCCAGAGATTCGACAGGCAGTAGACCGCTCCATTCGCACCATCAACAGAACAGGATCTGCTAACGGTATACTACGCCTTCCACATCGCTGGCAACGGGTTCTACTCACCGCTGGTGGCTACTTTGAAGGACAGTAACAGGTGAAAACACGTAACCCTTTTGCATCGGCTGTGAATAAATAGTTGACACTATTTAAGTTCCAACCCTCGTAGAACATAATAACTTCGCATTGTAAAAACAAAAAGATCAGAAACGATTTAGAACCTTAGTTAGTAGAAGTACCTTCGTTGGGTAATCCAGCAGAACGCGGCAACTAAAGTAATCCCCCGGATATATCGGAAGTCACTTACGAGCAGTCAAACCGTGCTGCACTGAAGACAGAATACGGATGCCGTGATTTTACGTTAAAGCAAACTGAACGATTAGTGGCTGGCAATCAAAAGTGTCTTAAGGAATAGAGTAGCAATATTCTTCCACCGGAAATATTTTACGAAATAAACTCACCGGACAAAATGTTAGTCATTCACTGATGGATTTGGTGCTCTGTAGATGTCATAGAACTGCTAGCAGGTGATCATGTGACCTTCCATGGCTAACGTGAATCACGGCAGTGGAGTGGTAAGTATGTCCCAGTCCGTTTTGTGAAATCAGAGCTGTAAAATAGGTCATAATGAAAGCAAAGAAAATAAAAACAATAGAGACACAAAAAAGGGTACGGCGGAATTAGAACACTGTGATATAAAGTGGTGTTCCTGAAAACAGAAGAGGCTGCTGCGGAGTAGCAATGAATAGTCAGTGGAATACTAACGAAGGAAGTCATGAACCTGCGCATGAAAAAACTGTCACATGAAATTTTATAATAGGCAAAGGATATCTGACTGTGATAGCTGTTTATACCTCAAAAAATGAAGAAAAGAAGAGACCAGACAATTTTATAAGACTATGCAAAACGAAGTAGATAAAATAAATAACAAAGATCATGTTATAATATGTGGAGATCTAAATGCAATCCAACCGATAAAATGTATTGGTAGTTTTGAGGAACAAGAAATAAATGGTAAGGTAATTTGCAACGTGTTAGTAACTAAAAATATGCACCCCATTCTTTAGGAAAAAGGATGTGCTGGTACATAAATATACGTAGTCGGCTCTACGCTTAAAACACATAATAGATTACGTAACTTAATCCAGATCACTGCTATAGTAGTTTAGTGTTTTTAATGTGATGGAGCCATTTCGGCTAGATTGCCATCTTCACTGGTAACTACGAAAGTGACACAATATTTTAATTTTATTTTATTGTAATATTGGCTATCGTATTTTTGGATACACAGATTTTGTAATTACGTCCCTGTGTTATCAGCGGTAGTAGTCACTCTGTATTCTATTACAGCGTGGTGTAGGTTTAAGACACTGACGCTGTCATCTATTATGTGGTTTGCTGCTGTTGTTAATCGTCCTTTCTCGTGATTTTTATAATTTGGTGTTTTATAGTCAGATTTGACAAACTGCAGTTTTGGCAGTTGGCCAGAGACGCTATGTGGTTACAGTTGCTATGTTATGTTGATCGTTTAGGGCAGTTTGTATGATATTTTAATCGATGTGCGTGTGAGTAGTCGTTTGTGTCTATCCGTTGTCGTTGGTTAGGAAGTCAATAAAATTTTGTTTGAAATATTTATTTTTTAAATCCATTTGTTCATTTAAAATGTTGAATTGAGTGTATGTAGACTTCTGTTTCTTCAAGTACGTTCATTATTAAACCTTTAGGTATTATGTGTAAGATTCTCATTGCTAACTCCATTTTTTCTGCGTTGTGGCTATCGCTCTTTAAGTAATTAAAGAATTTAGATGGAATTTATGCTGAAGGCGCATCCTGTCATCCTATACAAAATTTATTCCAGTCCTGACATTCAATGGTTCACGCATTCCCGCCAACATCGTCGAACAGTAACATCGCTGTAATTATTGTCAAGCATACAGCCCAGATGGAGTAAATATCGAGCTTACTAAGATTGGGCGGAAGCTGTTTGAGGTGATGCTTTTATATTTATTCGCTGTGTGAGTTAAGGCTTATACATTTATTCAGTGAAAGCTGGTGAAGCTATAAACCCCCAGCTGACTGAAAGACCGCTATGCCATTTGTGGACGATATAGGAAGGAAACTTACAGCATTCGGTATACAGATTATATCAACTAGGAAGACAATGCTAAAACCTGAAAATATTCACAGCTAAAACTAAAAGTAATCTTCAAAAAAATGGTTCAAATGACTCTGAGCACTATGGGACTCAACATCTGAGGTCTGAGTCACCTAGACTTAAAACTACTTAAACCTAACTAACCTAAGAACATCGCACACATCCATGCCCGAGGTAGGATTCGAACCTGCGACCGTAGTAGCAGCGCGGTTCCGGACTGAAGCGCCTAGAAGCGCTCGGCCACGACGGCCGGCTAAGTAATCTTCACTACGGAAAACAATCCGATCACAAATTGTTATCGAAGACAAAGCACTGGAAAAAGTCTCCAGTTTTAGTGTGCGATATCAACACGGGTGTGTATGTTTGTCCTTAGGATAATTTAGGTTACGTAGTGTGTAAGCTTAGGGACTGATGACCTTAGCAGTTAAGTCCCATAAGATTTCACACACATTTGAATTTTTTTAGAATTCTAGTCATTGTAAACAAGTTTAACCCCCTCAGGAAATAAAGAATTTGAGATGCAAAGAAACATATGGTTTTAAAATGTGAATCTGGAACGTACTGCTTGTGGGTATTCGTATTACCCACAGTGAATGAAGTCGTTCTTTTCCATGTGGTTCTAACCCATGGCTTCCGGCATGACTGAGGACGAAGGTTTGCTCCTTTCTGGGCACTGCACAGTATCAATGTAGGTCTGCACGGTCCGATAGACAGCAACGGTGCAGCTGGTCAGGTAGGTGGCCCCAGCTCGATCTCAAGGTCTACCAGGAAGTTGGACTCCAGCAGTGGGTAGTCACCCAACGACAGACTGTGGTATGATGGCGCAAAGTTGGCTTCAGGCAGAGCACAGTTCAGGCTGGAGCCTGCTGATAGCGGCTAGCTGCTTCTTATTGAACTGAAAATATCTTGTCCTCACAGCCAGCAGCCTTCGTTACCATACTGCACTCTTGGATATTATTGAGCACAACCTGAGAGTCTGAGAAAGACGATATGACTCAGAGGGTGTATACACTGAAGAGCCAAACCGTTGTGACCACTGCCTATCGCTACGTTCGATGCTGCCTGGTGGCATTTAAGGCACGTGACACGGCTACAAAAGTATGTAAACGGAGCAGACACGAACAGAGGATCACCGTAGCAAAGATATGGGATGTAAATGGTGGCATTGAAATAAACGACTTTCACAAAGGGCAGATTATTATTACGTAGAGCTGTGAACGAGTAACTCGAAAATGGAGAATTTGGTGGAATGCTTGTATGCTACTGTCGTGAACATATACGGAAAGAGGTAGGGCAGTGAAACTACCACGCTAAATGGTTGAACATCTACGATTCTTCACAGAACGTGGGATTGGGAGGCTTGTGTGCCCTGTAGAATAGGATAGATGGTGATCTGTGTCATGTCTGCCGAAAGTGCACAGTGCTGATGCATGGACAAGTGTTTCAGAGCACACTGTTCTTTGTGTGTCATTTAACAGGGAGCCCTGTACAGACCACCCCTACATGTTGTCACGTTGACCCAGTGACATTGTCAATTACGGCTTCAGTGGGCAAGAGACCATTGTGAATCGCACGTCTAATAATGCAAACGTGGTGGCTCTTCGGGTGAATCACATTTTTGCTACACTATGTCGCTTGTCGTCTCCACAAACGCCGTCATCGACGTAAACAGTGTCTCGAAACGAGGAAAGCAACAAAGGTGCAAGCTAGTGGGATCATTACTGTTCTATGGGAGACATTCTCCTGCGCTTGCATGGAACCTGTGGTAGTAATCGAAGGGGCATTGACAGCTGCGAATTACCTGCACAGTGCTGATGCATGGACAAGTGTTTCAGAGCACACTGTTCTTTGTATGTCATTTAACAGGGAGCCCCGTACAGACCACCCCTACGTGTTGTCACGTTGACCCAGTGACATTGTCAATTACAACTTCAGTGGGCAAGAGACCATTGTGAATCGCACGTCTAATAATGCAAACGTGGTGGCTCTTCGGGTGAATCACATTTTTGCTACACTATGTCGCTTGTCGTCTCCACAAACGCCGTCATCGACGTAAACAGTGTCTCGAAACGAGGAAAGCAACAAAGGTGCAAGCTAGTGGGATCATTACTGTTCTATGGGAGACATTCTCCTGCGCTTGCATGGAACCTGTGGTAGTAATGGAAGGGGCATTGACAGCTGCGAATTACCTGCACAGTGCTGATGCATGGACAAGTGTTTCAGAGCACACTGTTCTTTGTATGTCATTTAACAGGGTGCCCCGTACAGACCACCCCTACGTGTTGTCACGTTGACCCAGTGACATTGTCAATTACAACTTCAGTGGGCAAGAGACCATTGTGAATCGCACGTCTAATAATGCAAACGTGGTGGCTCTTCGGGTGAATCACATTTTTGCTACACTATGTCGCTTGTCGTCTCCACAAACGCCGTCATCGACGTAAACAGTGGCACGAAACGAGAAAAGCAACAAAGGTGCAAGCTAGTGGGATCATTACTGTTCTATGGGAGACATTCTCCTGCGCTTGCATGGAACCTGTGGTAGTAATGGAAGGGGCATTGACAGCTGCGAACTACCTGCACAGTGCTGATGCATGGACAAGTGTTTCAGAGCACACTGTTCTTTGTGTGTCATTTAACAGGGAGCCCCGTACAGACCACCCCTACGTGTTGTCACGTTGACCCAGTGACATTGTCAATTACGACTTCAGTGGGCAAGAGACCATTGTGAATCGCACGTCTAATAATGCAAACGTGGTGGCTCTTCGGGTGAATCACATTTTTGCTACACTATGTCGCTTGTCGTCTCCACAAACGCCGTCATCGACGTAAACAGTGTCTCGAAACGAGGAAAGCAACAAAGGTGCAAGCTAGTGGGATCATTACTGTTCTATGGGAGACATTCTCCAGCGCTTGCATGGAACCTGTGGTAGTAATGGAAGGGGCATTGACAGCTGCGAACTACCTGCACAGTGCTGATGCATGGACAAGTGTTTCAGAGCACACTGTTCTTTGTATGTCATGTAACAGGGAGCCCCGTACAGACCACCCCTACGTGTTGTCACGTTGACCCAGTGACATTGTCAATTACGACTTCAGTGGGCAAGAGACCATTGTGAATCGAACGTCTAATAATGCAAACGTGGTTGCTCTTCAGGTGAATCACATTTTTGCTACACTATGTCGCTCGTCGTCTCCACAAACGCCGTCTTCGACGTAAACAGTGGCTCGAAACGAGGAAAGCAACAAAGGTGCAAGCTAGTGGGATCATTACTGTTCTATGGGAGACATTCTCCAGCGCTTGCATGGAACCTGTGGTAGTAATGGAAGGGGCATTGACAGCTGCGAACTACCTGCACAGTGCTGATGCATGGACAAGTGTTTCAGAGCACACTGTTCTTTGTATGTCATTTAAAAGGGAGCCCCGTACAGACTACCCCTACGTGTTGTCACGTTGACCCAGTGACATTGTCAATTACGACTTCAGTGGGCAAGAGACCATTGTGAATCGAACGTCTAATAATGCAAACGTGGTTGCTCTTCAGGTGAATCACATTTTTGCTACACTATGTCGCTCGTCGTCTCCACAAACGCCGTCTTCGACGTAAACAGTGGCTCGAAACGAGGAAAGCAACAAAGGTGCAAGCTAGTGGGATCATTACTGTTCTATGGGAGACATTCTCCTGCGCTTGCATGGAACCTGTGGTAGTAATGGAAGGGGCATTGACAGCTGCGAACTACCTGCACAGTGCTGATGCATGGACAAGTGTTTCAGAGCACACTGTTCTTTGTATGTCATGTAACAGGGAGCCCCGTACAGACCACCCCTACGTGTTGTCACGTTGACCCAGTGACATTGTCAATTACGACTTCAGTGGGCAAGAGACCATTGTGAATCGAACGTCTAATAATGCAAACGTGGTTGCTCTTCAGGTGAATCACATTTTTGCTACACTATGTCGCTCGTCGTCTCCACAAACGCCGTCTTCGACGTAAACAGTGGCTCGAAACGAGGAAAGCAACAAAGGTGCAAGCTAGTGGGATCATTACTGTTCTATGGGAGACATTCTCCAGCGCTTGCATGGAACCTGTGGTAGTAATGGAAGGGGCATTGACAGCTGCGAACTACCTGCACAGTGCTGATGCATGGACAAGTGTTTCAGAGCACACTGTTCTTTGTATGTCATTTAAAAGGGAGCCCCGTACAGACTACCCCTACGTGTTGTCACGTTGACCCAGTGACATTGTCAATTACGACTTCAGTGGGCAAGAGACCATTGTGAATCGAACGTCTAATAATGCAAACGTGGTTGCTCTTCAGGTGAATCACATTTTTGCTACACTATGTCGCTCGTCGTCTCCACAAACGCCGTCTTCGACGTAAACAGTGGCTCGAAACGAGGAAAGCAACAAAGGTGCAAGCTAGTTGGATCATTACTGTTCTATGGGAGACATTCTCCTGCGCTTGCATGGAACCTGTGGTAGTAATGGAAGGGGCATTGACAGCTGCGAACTACCTGCACAGTGCTGATGCATGGACAAGTGTTTCAGAGCACACTGTTCTTTGTATGTCATTTAAAAGGGAGCCCCGTACAGACCACCCCTACGTGTTGTCACGTTGACCCAGTGAAATTGTCAATTACGACTTCAGTGGGCAAGAGACCATTGTGAATCGAACGTCTAATAATGCAAACGTGGTTGCTCTTCAGGTGAATCACATTTTTGCTACACTATGTCGCTCGTCGTCTCCACAAACGCCGTCTTCGACGTAAACAGTGGCTCGAAACGAGGAAAGCAACAAAGGTGCAAGCTAGTGGGATCATTACTATTCTATGGGAGACATTCTCCTGCGCTTGCATGGAACCTGTGGTAGTAATGGAAGGGGCATTGACAGCTGCGAACTACCTGCACAGTGCTGATGCATGGACAAGTGTTTCAGAGCACACTGTTCTTTGTATGTCATTTAACAGGGAGCCCCGTACAGACCACCCCTACGTGTTGTCACGTTGACCCAGTGACATTGTCAATTACGACTTCAGTGGGCAAGAGACCATTGTGAATCGAACGTCTAATAATGCAAACGTGGTTGCTCTTCAGGTGAATCACATTTTTGCTACACTATGTCGCTCGTCGTCTCCACAAACGCCGTCTTCGACGTAAACAGTGGCTCGAAACGAGGAAAGCAACAAAGGTGCAAGCTAGTGGGATCATTACTGTTCTATGGGAGACATTCTCCTGCGCTTGCATGGAACCTGTGGTAGTAATGGAAGGGGCATTGACAGCTGCGAACTACCTGCACAGTGCTGATGCATGGACAAGTGTTTCAGAGCACACTGTTCTTTGTGTGTCATTTAACAGAGAGCCCCGTACAGACCACCCTACGTGTTGTCACGTTTACCCAGTGACATTGTCAATTACGACTTCAGTGTTTTCTCCGACGGTGATGTCATCTTTCAGTAGTATAATTGTCCATGTCTCGGAACCAGAGCCGTGCTGCAGTGGTTTGAGGATCGTTATAGTGAACGCAAGCTGATGCCACGGCGACGAAATTCACCTGATGAAAATCTCATAGGACTCATCTGGGTCGTTATTGGGCGCCATCACTACGTACGCATATCAGTGAGCCGTTATTTACGCGAATTACGTGATCTGTGCGTACACATGCAATGCCAAATACCTCCACATATCTACTAAGAAACTGTCGGTTCCCTGATACGCAGAATCAGTGATGTATTCCGTTCCAAAGACGGACAAAACTGCTGTTATGCAATTGGTCATAACGAACATTGGCAAGAGCACAAACTACACTCCTGGAAATTGAAATAAGAACACCGTGAATTCATTGTCCCAGGAAGGGGAAACTTTATTGACACATTCCTGGGGTCAGATACATCACATGATCACACTGACAGAACCACAGGCACATAGACACAGGCAACAGAGCATGCACAATGTCGGCACTAGTACAGTGTATATCCACCTTTCGCAGCAATGCAGGCTGCTATTCTCCCATGGAGACGATCATAGAGATGCTGGATGTAGTCCTGTGGAACGGCTTGCCATGCCATTTCCACCTGGCGCCTCAGTTGGACCTTCGTTCGTGCTGGACGTGCAGACCGCGTGAGACGACGCTTCATCCAGTCCCAAACATGCTCAATGGGGGACAGATCCGGAGATCTTGCTGGCCAGGGTAGTTGACTTACACCTTCTAGAGCACGTTGGGTGGCACGGGATACATGCGGACGTGCATTGTCCTGTTGGAACAGCAAGTTCCCTTGCCGGCCTAGGAATGGTAGAACGATGGGTTCGATGACGGTTTGGATGTACCGTGCACTATTCAGTGTCCCCTCGACGATCACCAGTGGTGTACGGCCAGTGTAGGAGATCGCTCACCATGATGCCGGGTGTTGTCCCTGTGTGCCTCGGTCGTATGCAGTCCTGATTGCGGCGCTCACCTGCACGGCGCCAAACACGCATACGACCATCATTGGCACCAAGGCAGAAGCGACTCTCATCGCTGAAGACGACAGGTCTCCATTCGTCCCTCCATTCACGCCTGTCGCGACACCACTGGAGGCGGGCTGCACGATGTTGGGGCGTGAGCGGAAGACGGCCTAACGGTGTGCGGGACCGTAGCCCAGCTTCATGGAGACGGTTGCGAATGGTCCTCGCCGATACCCCAGGAGCAACAGTGTCCCTAATTTGCTGGGAAGTGGCGGTGCGGTCCCCTACGGCACTGCGTAGGATCCTACGGTCTTGGCGTGCATCCGTGCGTCGCTGCGGTCCGGTCCCAGGTCGACGGGCACGTGCACCTTCCGCCGACCACTGGCGACAACATCGATGTACTGTGGAGACCTCACGCCCCACGTGTTGAGCAATTCGGCGGTACGTCCACCCGGCCTCCCGCATGCCCACTATACGCCCTCGCTCAAAGTCCGTCAACTGCACATACGGTTCACGTCCACGCTGTCGCGGCATGCTACCAGTGTTAAAGACTGCGATGGAGCTCCGTATGCCACGGCAAACTGGCTGACACTGACGGCGGCGGTGCACAAATGCTGCGCAGCTAGCGCCATTCGACGGCCAACACCGCGGTTCCTGGTGTGTCCGCTGTGCCGTGCGTGTGATCATTGGTTGTACAGCCCTCTCGCAGTGTCCGGAGTAAGTATGGTGGGTCTGACACACCGGTGTCAATGTGTTCTTTTTTCCATTTCCAGGAGTGTATTAACATCATTGAAACCAACATTAGAATTTCTTAAAATTGTTTTTGTTCATTTATTAGTAGTAGTAACCGTAGGAGATCTGATCTGACTTGGCTTCAAGCATCTCGGTCGTCGATCCGGTGTAGATTTAATATGGTGACATGAAATTACCGTGCGCGCGAAGAATAGCCGTAAGTTCTTATCCCACGTCTGCGTTGCTATTGCAACAAAAAACAGACATAGTAGACACACTACAGTTTTGTATCAAATAGTTACTGCTATAAAATTATTTACATTCATTCGCAGCATATTATGTAGCTTATCTTACCTCGTGTCTTAGTGGCGGAAAATTCGACAGTGGTACAGAGGTAGTTCTACATTACTACCCAATATATACATTGGTTTATCAATGTACCCTGTGGTAACACATATTTGCGATAGCCAAAACTTACTTAGAAATCGTAGATTTTTTATACTGGTGAGATTCCATTTTCACTGAAACAATAAAGTCATCACCAACCCTAGTTGGGGGCAGCGATTCCTTACCACTGCTGCCCAAGATCTCCGAGCTCCCATACTCAAATGACGTAGGCACTGAGTCCTACTGCAATCCACACAATACTGTTTACTGTGGAGATACGTTGTTCCTCACGGCATGCTGTGGCTCACACACTACGCCTTGGTCAGGGCCAAAGGAAGGGGTTTCTGGTTTGCGTGTCTCGGGAATTCAGTTGGGTTCCACATTAGATGCTCGTATGGGGATGCCAATGTACAATGTACACCCACTTAAGACGTAACGATCCAATATGGCGTTTAACGTTAAATCGTTAGAACATGTAGATATCCATTACATTTCCAGTCATAATATAGGCCGACGAACTGTAATGGAACTGGAAGTATATGAAGGTCAGTGGGAAAGACTTGTTGGCTGCGGTGGAGTGATGGTTTTAAATCACACTGTGCAAAAAGCGGGATGTATCATTTTATCCTCGTTATGGAAGATTGTTTCCGTGCATGCCAGATATAGAAAAGCTTTCAAAATTTTAATGCTATGTGACATCACCAGACTATCCTACGCCAAACCATCTTCTTCCTTTAGGGCATTGAAGTCACCATTTGACACACCAATTTCTGACGACCGCTCGTCACAAGATGCAGATGGTGTGGGCACAGCAAAGCATGAGCTTGAGGCTTCCTGCACAGTGAGAAGAGAAAACATTTTACGGCATCACCTGTCGGTCCTTTGTTTCACATGATGTGTGGCTTCTGGTTCCTCTCCAGCAGCTGATAGAACTGGGACATGGTCTGAGTCTGGGTAATTCAAGCCCCTGGATGCTCTCACATATGAGAACTGTGTTATAATCCTTCCAAGGACAGTAGGGGTGACTAGAGGGGAATATTTTAGTAAATAAAGTTCAGGAAGTTTCGTTATAATTTTCTCTTCGAAGGTATGCTCTGTTTTACCGACATAGGCACCAGATAATATTGTATACTTTTGCCTACAGTAAACTGGTATCATAGTTTCATGAAGCCATCCCAACGGAATTGCACCTTACGTTTTCGCAACCAGGACCACACAGCCGTCTGTTTTTTTTTTTTTTTTTTTTTTTTTTTTTTCTGTATTGACGTCCACGAACCGCTTCCTTCGTTTCAGGGAAAAGATGAAAATCACATGACGTCAAATTTGGACTGTACGGCGGATGTGATTACTGTTGTGTGTTTCAGCCTACTCAGGTGCGTTGTTACGGATCAGAGAGTTTATACGTGATGAATGGAAGCAGTGATTGTGTTTGATTCCAGGAGACCAATATGAATAACTCCGTCAGCACAATGCTAGAATCAACACAAACCTTGCTATAACCTGCCAACGGCCTTACCTCATTGATTAGACAGGTTCATGACAGATAACCGACGTTAACCAACGTCAAGCTCGACCTGTACTGTTATGGGCAACTGCAGGGACGCGCTGTTGCCAAGTTTTCCTGTGCGTGGCCTCAAAACATATGATGGGCGGTGGCATTGAGTTCCTCGTCTGATGGTTCCATTTTGACCCAACTGTCTGTGCAACTCACGACACCAACAGCGTTCTGGTAACTCAGTTGTAGCAGAGCCTCTATACAGCATACTGATACCAGTTATGCACCAGTGCTGTTGACTACAACACATGAAATGAAATACATGATTAGCTATAGTTTTCATTGGTTCGTGTAACAATTGCTATGTTTTCTTAGTGTCAACTGTGATGAACACTGAGATGACAAAATAGCCGTTATCCGTATATTAGTGCCAATAGGAGACAGATAATGATCTTATCTCATGGTAACACCTATGTCTGTAGGGAAGTCCCCTTAGCGCATGTCTCTGGAGTACTCGTGCGTCATACATTCAAAGTCAGGATGTAACTAGCACCTGTCGACTTGCTCCCCTTACACCCCCACGCCTTTAGGGTGACTGCTTGAATAGAAATGGCAGAATAATGAAAGTCATCCATCCACTGAGAGGGTTCTAGTCCAGATAATGATGTAAAGTGAGGTCATTCTTCCCCCAAAAGGATGACTTGAAAAAGATGGGGTAATTATCTCCCTCCAACATTGATGTAGGCCAGTAGGATGGCTTAAAAATGGCGGGTCCACCCTCCCCGTTCTTATTACTAAAGCAATTTTATGAGCGTCATCATTCTTGGTCCGTTCAGTATAGTGAAAGGATCACCTGCTGGGTTTGGTTGGGATCAGGATGGTTTTATTTATTTATTTGTAAATAACAGCATTTTTGGCAACCAGTCAACTCAGACACACCCATACATTTTACCAAAAGTATCACTTATTCAGAACTCTGTAATTGAATCCCATTGCGACGAATAAGTTTGAAATTTGGCTCAAAGGTGCCTACAACCTTCCTCTGTAACGGGGCGAGAGTGTGACGCCCTGCGAGGTCACCCTCGAACTCGGCGATGCTACAAGCAGCAAGGTGTCAGCACATGCGGATACGAGTCCACAGCTCAGAAGTTCAAGTAACGTTTAAAGTGAGTGAACGATACCACATTCGCACCAAATTCCTCCCAGTATGATCGTGTCACATAATGGGATGGTCGATACGTCCCTTCTTACAAACATTTCAATTCTTCTTTTCACGCTTCTGCGATGGAGGTCAGAACCTGCATTGAAAACACGTTGTTTTGTTATGAGTGAACGAGGAAAATATTTCAGACACACTACTGCTCAGAATCGACACGAGAAGACCTCGCGAGGTGGCAAAAAAGGATGCCAATGAAACAACACCTTCCCTTGGGGTGTTGGTTCCCACATATTTCGTGGTCAATAACGGCAGTTTGTAATGTGGTGAGCAACAAGACGCTTTCTTGACGTCTGACACTGTTGACTCCCTCCTGAACGATTCAGACATACTCTAAGCACATTGTGGGGCTACAACCCCTCTAAATGATTAAATTTTCAGGTTAGGCTTTACGGTGACTGTTACTGACATTAAATGAAACAACAAGTTTACTGTTACCAGCCACTACACCTCGGAATGTGACATGACGTGACCTCTGTGGAGTGGAGCGCGAGCACAGTTTTTCTCTGGGATACAGTGTGGAACCACGAGGGACTGTTAAAAACCATTCGATGAAATTTGGATGTGATCTGGAGCAGCAAAGAATGTTTATGCCTTTTCAGGCCTCCTGTCTGCATCGTCCTGTTGTGTGGTCCTGGAGGGGTGTAACACTGACATGTGCATGAATAAAATAGTAAACGATCCATCTAGGACCACGCCCCATGTTCGGCACCCCCTCAGTACCAACCCACCCACCTCTCTTGAACAGGTTAAAAATGTACCTGTGAGATATTTCAAAATGCATTCACCTGAATGGCTGCTCCAGCGCCTGAGGGCAGGCAGCCCCAACAAAGGACTGATAGAGGGATTAGCTTGGTGTAATGTTTTAGCCAACATGTATTTTGTGCAGCCATAAGCTCAGTCAACTCAGTTTTGATACATCACCTGATTCAGGCACAACTTGAAACGTTAACTATCTGCCTAAAATGTTACTTTTAGCCACATGTGTTTAGGAGTGAAACAGCATTGAAGCTCTTACATTAAGATTCCACAATGATGTTTTAGACATCAGCTCCACAGACAGTGATTGTGTGTGTGTGTGTTATCTAATTCAGGCGAAGGCCATTTGACCATAAGGTTACTTGTTTAGCAGTCTTTTTATTGTGTCTGTGTGCGACTCAGCATCTCCACCACATGGGGAGTAGCAATCTATCCTTTTCATAAAATTGTCGTTATTTCATCCTGGAATTCCAACATAATTAGTGCATACATCCAGACCGCAGGTGGTGTAAAGTCTTACTAATGGGCGTCAAGTTACTAGACAATTTGAATCGATTTTGTGGTGAGTGAAACATGATATACCCTCTCAATCCGTGATACTTCGTTTCGTTTTCTCCTCTCTTTCTGGGTGATTTACTTTCTTTTGTGAGACAGTGTAATGGATGAGTTTTGTTGTTTGAGCATCAAAGTAAATGATGGTGGTCGAAATAGGCAGAATATAAAATCTCGAATGGAAACGGGAAGAGAATACGTTCGGAAAAAGAGTTATTTATTAGCACCTCACATAAATTTAATTATTGGGAAGTTTCTTCCGAAGATATTAGTCTATAATGTAGCGCTGTAATGATGTGGAAAGTTGACAATTAAGTAAATGATCCAAGAAGAAAACAGAAGCTTTGGAGTGTGGTGCTACGGAGAAATTGTTTGGAACATTGTCCGTGGAAAAAAATGGCGATTGATGAAACTATAGTAAAATTACTTCAATTAAAGCAGGATTGCTCGCATATAAGTTACTATTCTGGCGCCCAGAACTTCGCTAGAGCAGACTGTATGGTCTACACAGATCTCTTTTGTTTTTCTTCAATCGAATTTGCATGTTGTTACACCCATTGCTCGTGTATAAATCTACACACAACAAAAAAGCTAGTGATCCTGTACATGACTGCCAGTCTTTGCATAATTAAAGTGCCCCAGTCAGTTCAGTGGAATTTCGTACAGCGAGTTAAGAAAAGAATGGACAGAGGGGATAAGTGGTTTTATAGTTATTAGCAACAGCCTTACACCCAGAACAGAATTCTCTTATGTCAAACTGATATTCATATACATGGAATCCCATTTAAACTTGATACCTATTTTATCAACAGTAATGATTATTCAGTGTAGTAATTACAACAAAAACTATTTTATAAAGATATATTAGGCCTATTGAAAAATTATTGTGCTACAGATATGCTTCTTTATCTATACAATTCTGACAAACCCGATTTGTTGTGGTGACTGTAAAACAGCTTTTTTAGATTATCTTCGATAATTGCAACATCATCTAAACTTTTCACGCTCTTCCGAATGTACTTCTGACCCAAAAGCTATTCTACGTTCATAATGAAATGTGTCATCGCCTTAGGGCCTGAATTTTCAAAAGCACCTGAGAACTCAAATACCAATTTTCACTGATGTAGCTTTAAAAACTGTTTAAGTTGATCTTTAATAATGATTTACTTTCAAACAAAAATTGTCACCAACTGTTTCACCCCCTTAGGGATTGAATTTCTAAAATTGCTGAAATACGAATTTTTTTTCTAACTGAGAAACCAGATACCAGTTTTCGTAGTTCCAACTTCAAAATTAACTTAATAGCGACATATTTTCAAAAACCTTTCATCCCCAATGTCACATTAAGAGCGAAATCTCAAAAAACCCGCTGTAAAACCAATTCTACAACAGAAGATCAACAACCTCTCTGTTCTAATACAAAAAGATATCTTCATAAGAACTGTGATTCCGTATCTCGCCCTCTTTAGGATTCATTTCCCAAAACAATTACACATGTATCCCTTTTTAATTTTTAACTGAGAAGCCAAATACAAATTTTTGTTAGTTTAGCTTTAAAAATGTTTTCGAAATTGACCATTTTCATTAAACATTCCGTCTGCTATTTCACCTCCTATAGCCACACTTTGACAGACTTAAACCGTAATTTTGATAAAAATTAAATTTAATTACTTTAATTGACACATTCAGGTACTAGTTATAAAAAAGGAATACAACATAATTCTAAGAGAGTAAAGGAATAGGAGTACTCTAGAACAAAATTCGTTTGATTGTATTAATCTCGTCAAGTAACATAGATAATAGTGTCTCGCTCTACTACGTTCAGATCTGTTTTGTAAGAACCTAATCGCTTCAATGTGATGTGTAATTGTGAACTGGAAGTTCAAACAAAATATCAGTATTCTTAAAATTGTGGTTTACTATATTTATTTCAAAAGCTAGATTCGCCGTATGGTCGGCATTGATTCCAAAGGTCACGAGTGTGATAAATCAGCTAAGGAAATAGAAAGCCAAATTTCGGAGATAGTTAAAGAAACTCAAATTATTAAAATATAAAGAAAAAGACAGCGAACAGCATTGTAAGAATAGTAGTTAATATTCGTTTTCTGCCATTTTAACGTAACGAACGTTACGCTAAGCGATAGTCCATTGTTTAGTTCTCGGCCAGTATTAACAATCATCCTACCATCTCTGGTCGCTGTAGAAGCAAAGCATTGAAATCATTTTTGCTACGACCATAGAGTAGAAATATCTCTGGAATGAGCATTGTGTCCTGCGCATGTTGTTAACATTAAACTGGAATTGTCACGTGATCTAGGGACGACGTCGATTGTTTAGCGCAATTTCGCGTCCGCCATCAGGTAACGTCTCGTCTCGTCACATAACACCAAAACATTCTACAATACCTTTCGAATGGAGGTATTCGCACAGGTCGTCAACGGAACGTCACGTCATTTCACGGTACGTCAATGTTTCTCGGGAAGAAAATTTTAACGCTACCAGTCTGTTAATATCTTAACCTATTTTCGCCGAGCGCATTCTCCTTATAATAGTGGATTTTGTACTGTTGTACCTTCATAATCTTTATTTTATAATAGCGCTTTGTTTTAGTGACAAATTGGAGATGTTCCATGATGACTGGGATATTTTATCCACTTTCTTACACAACCGGGATCGTATATCTGAAGGCGAAAAGTTATTTAGGTTTTACAATAACACAACGGCGCTGACGCCCACAATGTATATGTATAAGAACATAAGTAGACGAAGCAAACTCCACCATACGACATTTTAAGCAAAAAAGTCACCTTTAATGAAGGAGTAAAATACAGTTGTTTATGACGTTATCAATTTCGTAAGAAAAAACATAATGGATAAGTTTAACAGGCTTCATTAATTCGTTTGAAGTTTTCTTTGATGTGTATGAATGTACATATTTTCCCTAGTAAATAATTGTCCGTGTTTTGAAACGTTGTCTCACTTCTCAGTAATTTACCAAACATAATTGATCAAGAACATAGGTTATAAAGTTTGCTTCGGCTATTGACAAATTTTGTCGTTGTTAACTCCTCAGTTCTGATACTATACTCTAACATTTTATGCATATTAGGGATGGTGACTCAAAACCCCAGTTTTGCCGTTCAGTACTGTGTTAAGCGACTTGACGAGATGTGACATGAAAGACATTGTAAATACATGCTGACGTGAAGCTTCTGTGACGTCATGCTCGTTCATTTTGCTCTTCAAAGCTAAGAGCCCAATTTATTTCAAATATCAGACGTAAACTGCTATGGTGCCTGCAACACGTCTATGCTAAGTCCACAGCACTTACGAAGGGAATGTGTCTTTACTAGCGATATGGCAACATTCAAAATTTATAGGATAAATGTCAGACAAATCTACGGCGTCCCGAGATCACGTGACCATTGTGGCAACGTATGTTGACAACACAAAATCAATTCTGCCCTTCTGAATGCTCACTCCAGAGATATTTCTACTCAGTGGCTACGACAAAGTAGTTTCAAAATATAACTAAAGTACATTTCAGTTTGCCAGGTCAAAGACAGTAGAACCGGGTAATGAAGGACATTTTTATCTGTGATTAATTACATAGAGTAGAAATATCTCTGGAGTGAGCATTCAGAAGCGCAGAATTGATTTTGTGTTGTCAACATACGTTGTCATAATGGTCACGTGATCTCGGGACGCCGTAGATTTGTCCGACATCTGTCCTATAAATTTTGAATGCTGTCGTATCGCTAGTAAAGACAGATTCCCTTCATAAGTGCTGTGGATTTAGTATAGACGTTTTGCAGGCACCATAGCAGTTTACGTCTGATATTTGAAATAAATTGAGCTCTTAGCTTTGAAGAGCAAAATGAACGAGCATGACGTCACAGAAGCTTCCCGTCAGCATGTATTTACAATACCTTTCATGTCACATCTCGTCAAGTCGCTTAACACTGTACCGAACGGCAAAATTGGGGTTTTGAGTCACCATCCCTAATATGCATAAAATGTTAGAGTATAGTATCAGAACTGAGGAGCTAACAACAAAAAAGTTTGTCTATGGCCGAAGTAAACTTTATAACCTATGTTCTTAAGCAGTTATGTTTGGTAAATTACTGAGAAGTGAGACAACGTTTCAAAACATGGACAATTATTTACTAGGGAAAATATGTACATTCATACACATCAAAGAAAGCTTCAAACGAATTAATGAAGCCTGTTAAACTTATCCATTATGTTTTTTCTTACGTAATTGATAACGTCATAAACATCTGTATTTTACTCCTTCATTAAAGGTGACTTTTTTGCTTAAAATGTCATATGGTGGAGTTTGCTTCGTCTACTTATGTTCTTATACATATACATTGTGGGCGTCAGCGGCGTTGTGTTATTGTAAAACCTAAATAACTTTTCGCCTTCAGATATACGATCTCGGTTGTGTAAGAAATTGGATAAAATATCCCAGTCGTCATGGAACATCTCCAATTTGTCACTAAAACAAAGCGCTATTATAAAATAAAGACTATGAAGATGCAACAGTACAAAATCCACTGTTATAAGGAGAATGAGCGCGGCGAAAATAGGTTAACTTAAGATGTTAAGTGACTGGTACCGTCAAAATTTCCTTCCCGAGAAACCTGACGTACCGTGAAATGACGTGATGTTCCGTTGACGACCTGTGCGAATGCCTCCATTCGAAAGGTATTGTAGAATGTTTTGATGTTATGTGACAAGACATGACGTCACCTGATGGCGGACGTGAATTGGCGTTAAGCAATCGACGTCGTCCCTTGATCACGTGACAATTCCAGTTTAATGTTGACAACATGCACAGGACGCAATGCTCACTCCAGAGATATTTCTGCTCTATGATTAATTACTATCAGAGAAATAAATCAAGGACGTTTAGTTCACGACAACAGTGACTGTATCTAACCTGGATCCTGGATACTTCCGTCTTCTTACATGCCTCTGAGGTACATTGATGTGTGCTTCATAATAAAATCTACAGCTGGAACTGAAAAAGAGAGAAGCAACGTAAGCACGTCGGGCTTAAAAAAATATCCAGGAGAACACCACATTAAATACACTGGCACATGCTACCGCGGAGCTCGACATGAAGGCTATTTGAAGTCCAGCTCGAAACCACAGAAAAGATTTTGGAAATCCAGTAACACGACGGAGAAGACTTTGAATCTACTCTTACCTACGCAGAAGAAACGGAGTTTGATCCACTGCAGAGAGAAGGAATAATTCATCAATACGACGGAGAAGGATTCAGAGCTCAGCCTGGATTACGAGACGACTGGAATCTACAATTAATATAAAACAACCAGGACTAAAACGACAAAGCACGTAACTGGTAATTATCGTTTATTTGAAAGTTTTATTAGTTCTAAAATCACGAATAATTAGTGAAGTGTAATTATTTAATTTTGGGCACTGCAAATTTTATTGTAACTAATCTGTGGTCCTTTTTGTTTCATACTCCTGTCTTGAATTGATTCATGACTATCACATAACTCCACTGAGAGAATGTATCATCAGCGAAAGTTTATCTAAATACTGAAGTATTGCTGGTAATATTGCTCACGATTACGAAAGGTAAGTACGCCAGTAATTGAAAATTTGCCTTCTGCATAACATCTTCATATTAATGAGTAGTAGACCAATAACTGAGACTATTAATTATTTCAAGGGAAGATATTTTGTAGCTAGC
Organism: Schistocerca americana; assembly: GCF_021461395.2. Classification (NCBI taxonomy): domain Eukaryota; kingdom Metazoa; phylum Arthropoda; class Insecta; order Orthoptera; family Acrididae; genus Schistocerca; species Schistocerca americana. The sequence goes on along the minus strand of NC_060121.1, from coordinate 328,064,419 downwards.
GCTAAGTAGTTACAACAGTCTGAATTGCCCGGTCAGGTGCGTGTTGACGTCCATAGGGAATATATTTTTTGAGAGAGTTAATTGGGATATTTGGCAATAGTACATTGCTATTACCAGGGTGGTATATAAGGCTATCGTGTTCGTATGGCAATGGTTCCGACCAGAAGAGGAAGGCTGGATGCCGATAGAAGTAAGATCTCGGATCACGAGAAAATTTAGCACGTTTTGATGACAATGAAACAGAAAACATACCTATGCCAGCAGTTAACAAAGTCAATAATCTTGAACCATCGAACCCTGGTCCCTCTGCCTCGGTTATTAAACACTGTGAACCTAATTCGGAAATAGTTCTACTCGAAAAGGTTGGGGAACACATAGAATCAGTTGCAAAATCAGACGAAGTGCCTGTCCGCCAGATGTCTTCATATCCGTTTACGGCTCTTCTATTGAGATTAGACGAAAAACAAGAAGGAATATGAGGTGACTCGCTCAACTAGCAGAGAAAGATAGAGAAAAGGATCAAAAATGGTTCAAATGGCTCTGAGCACTATGGGACTTAACATCGGAGGTCATCAGTCCCCTAGAACTTAGAACTACTTAAACCTAGCTAACCTAAGGACATCACACACATCCATCCCGAGGCAGGATTTGAACCTGCGACCGTAACGGTCACGCGGTTCCAGACTGAAGCGCCTAGAACCGCTTGGCCACACCGGCCGGCAGAGAAAAGGAAAAGAGAGAGGAAGAAAGGAATAAGCGGTGACTCGCTTAAATAGCGGAGAAAGATATAGAAAAGCAAAAAGACAGGAAGAGCAGGACAGAGAAAGGGAAGTAAAACAAGACAGAAAACCCGCGGAAAGGAAAAAAAAATCTTTGCGACATATATCAGGTCCATAATGAGATGGCTGACATAAACACGATGCACGAAAGTTTACTAGGCATAGTTGTTCAGTTAAAATTTGTACAAACAGCTCAGCTTAAAAAGTAAGACTCCGATTTTCCCCTTTCAGAAATGTAATGTTGTTGGACGTTTTGGGGTTCAGTCACAGACTGTAAAGTATCAAATACAGGTCGATGTTGTAAACCAGAAGCACCATCTTGGCACTGAATAAATTATCAGTCTCTTGTATTTGGGGATGGGATTTCCTGTGCGAGAGACAAACTATAATGGACGTCGAGATAGGAACATTAGTTTCAGAAAGTAAAGGATAACAGTATAAGGCTTGACCTTACGAAAATGCCGGAACAATAGACAATATTGCGACTTTAGTTAGACTTTGTATTTTGTGTCTTTTCTTGTATCTCAAGACGTTCGTTTAAGTACAGTGGCCCGTAAGCCTTCTGACACGTAACAGAAAATGTTAAATGGAGGCGCTGGTATTTTATAGTCCGTAGTTGGAACTTAATGGTACCAATAAATAATTAGAGGCACTTGAGTTTTACAAAATAATGTTCCTATGTCATTTACAAAAGCCATCACCAATCAGCTCACTGAAATATTAGTTTCCACCGGAGGCCCGTTATGTGAAAATACTCAGCTTAACATTCTCTTTTGCCTGAATTATTTAGAACCCGAAAATATGGTTCACTTACGTTATAAAGGTAGTGATCCTTCTCAGACTAATTTCATGTGAATATTGTCATTGTACCATTACCCAGCATAACTGAATATTTTTTTGCAAGAGACTGATGGTTCAGCGTGATCAGTTATCTCTTGTTATCCTCACAGCTAGAATTAATCGTTTGCAGTTGTAGCATTTCTTATGAGGTTGTGTGTGTGTGTGTGTGTGTGTGTGTGTGTGTGTGTCGATAGAGGCATTTTCTGTAAACTATCAAGAGATATTAGGCATGATGGAGAACCATCTCTATTGTTAGTATATACATTTTGAGTGATTTGCATTCCTGTTCCATGATTTGTAGTACACGTACTCGAACCTGTCATCCAGCATACATACGAATTACAATGCTGTGTAAACGATACAATATTTTAACAGCAGAGACTTATTACAGATCTACGTTAATTTTTAAAAAAAGAAAACATTGTTTTAGATTACTAATAGAGATTTTTCACGTTTATTTGTGCACGTGGTAAAGATCATTTCACAATTTTCTTGTGATACCTTCTTTCTATTCCTCCATGTGGTTCGCGATTCATTTCAAAGTCACCGTAGGTTTTGACAATAAACTGCACGGTTTTCGGATAGTAAATTGATAGTTATTCACTAATTTCCATGTTTCCGTTGATCCGAGTCTAACATCAGCAACAACCTAACAGGTGCCGTCTGTAAAAAAACTCTCAGCCATTGCCACCTCATAAAATGTTCAATACCGGCACATTTTCGTGAACTAGCAACAGTGAAAATCTCTATATTTGTCTTTACGAAAATCAAGAATAAACTTTTATGTGATATCTCCATTTAAACGCTTGTGGGAAACTTAACTGCTAAGCATAAGGTTCATTTACGTACAAAACAGTGACGAATAACGTCATGAAGCACAAACATTATTAGAAGGAAATGAATAAACACTGGTGAGGAACAATTTTGAAAATTTCCCTTTATTTCACCAATTAATCATTTATCAAGGTGCAGAATTAGAGAATCAAATACGACGAAGATGAGCAACAAAAAATTTTTTCTCTTCTTCTTCTTCGGCGTTTCACCCTAGATGTTATCGGTTTTCGATGACCAGAGGCTGCTTCCATTCCAGTCGCCTGTTCTGTATTTCCGTATGTCATTGCTTCCCCTCTGTATTTTTCCCATCTTGGCATCAGTCTTCCTCTCCTTCTTCCGGGCGGCTTCCATTTCAAAGTCTTCCTTGACCATCTAAGGTTGTTTTCTGTGTGTGTGCCCATACAACTGAAGCACACCATTCTCTGAAGTTATTGTACTGAACACATTATCCCGATTTGCCTCCGTACCTCTTCATTTAAAATGCTGTCTTGCCTCGTTAGTTGTAAACATCCTATATAGTCCACATCCTCTGATCTACTTCTCTCCCTAATTTTTCTTGTTTGAGGCCGCATCTCAACTCCATATAGAGCTATGTTGTCGACCACACCGTGAAATTTTCTCTCATTACTGCCCAACCAAATTTTATTATAGCACATCATCCCACGGAAAGTTTAGTAGCCCTCTGATCCATTGCTATTCTGGAACTATATCCTTACCAGATGCACCAGTGTTATATTTCACTGTTGCCTAAAATTTGTAGCTTCTGCATGATTTTATTCCTTCTTCCAAACGAAAAAAGCTTTAGATCCTACTGAGGCGGTAGCCCCGGCGACCCTGGGGCCGCACCATCACGTTGTCGCCCAGCCTCTCCGCCCAGCAACGGCGGCAGCCGCGTCTGCGGCGAGCTGCAGGCGGCGCCTCCTCTCCACTGGAAGCGAAGGGCAGCACGGCGACCGTCCAGGTAGTGGTCGCATCGCTCACCTGCACAGAAAGCAAAGGCTCACATTAAAGTACTTACAGCTTCACTGTTCCTGTACATGAAATTTATGTCAACTAGATTGCCGTGGCAGTGACGTAGAACTCTAAGTCAGTGATTCTGTTTTTAAGCTCTTTCCGTTAATGTTACTTACCGGCTCTATGCTCCTTTTTCGCGGTCGTGTCCCAATCGAGAGGCATTCAGAATAAATATGAGATACATGAACGGCTGACTCCACAATCTGTACACTCTTTGAACTGGATCAGACTTCCCTGACTATTCAAGTAGTTTCAGCCCTCTTGTTCTCCCTGATAATCACAATGCTGCCTTACCTTTCCAGTCTCACGCCCGTCCTGCTTCGAGTCCTGTAGCCCAGCACGCTCCTCAACACAGACGTCTGCAGCATCAGCTGACATCAGCGTCTTCTGCGGCTTGCGAGTCCTCGGAGCAAAACCTCCCTCTTGACCTGGCGCCCAACGGAACTGCAGTCGCACCACGTTGTACTCCTGTGGACGTTTCGGTTTCGTTTTCATGGTATCATTCATTCTTTTTATTTAGTTTCCTTCCTCTATATTTAACCATATGCTAAGACATTCACGTTTTACAGTAAAGGCTACTTTTACTCTAATACTACGTAACTATAGTGTCATACAATTACTTTAATCTGTTCTATGAAAGCCTTGGGTATTTATCTGAATTAACTTGGAGAATTTTCAAAGCTATCAGGCGGTAGTAGAGGCAATATAATACCTTGTCCGTCGACCTAAGAAGTTACGAGGGTTGTTTTTAAGTAAGGGCCGTTTTTATTTAAAAAAAAAAATACTTTTGTAAAAAAACTTTTATTTTCTGATTCTACACAATTTTACCTATTTTTCTACATAGTTGCCTTGTTTATTTAAGCACGTGTCATACCGTACAACTAAGGTTTTAATTCCCTCTTCAAAGAATTCGGCCGCCTGCTCCGACATCCAAGAGTTCACGGCCGCTTTCACTTCATCGTCGTCATTGAAGCGCTGCCCGCCAAGATGGTGTTTCAGGAACCGGAAAAGGCGAAAATCGCTAGGAGCAAGGTCGGGGCTGTATGGTGCATGGTCCAAAACTTCCCAGCCAAAAGAATCAATCAAATCCCGAGTCTTTTGAGAGGTGTGAGGCCTAGCGTTAGTGTGCAGGAGCAAAACTCCTTTTGTCAGCATGCCGCTCCTTTTGTTTTGGATTGCTCTGCGGAGCTTCTTTAGAGTTGCACAGTAGGCATCTGAATTGATTGCCGTTCCTCGTGGCATAAAGTCCACTAGCAAAACACCGCGCCGGTCCCAGAACACAGTTGCCATAATCTTGCGCTTTGACAGCGTCTGTTTGGCTTTGACCTTGACGGGTGAGGTTGTGTGTCGCCATTCCATCGATTGTCGCTTGCTTTCGGGAGTGATATGGGATACCCATGTTTCATCTCCAGTTGACAATTTGACTCAAAATGTCATCCCCTTCTTCCTCGTAACGAATCAAAATGAAGTGGCAAATCTCTTCCCTTTGTGGTCCTCTGTGACGAGTCTGGGTACCCACCGAGAACACAGTTTCTTAAAGTTTAGGTTTTCAGACACAATTTTGTACAAAACCGATCTTGAAACTTGTGGAAATTCCAAAGAAAGAGTGGAAATTGTGAATCTTCTGTCCTCACGAATCTTTGTTTCGACTGCAGCCACCAAATCATCAGTGATCACAGAGGGCCGGCCTGAGCGTTCTTCGTCATGGATGTGTTGACGGCCATTTTTAAACTCTCTAACCCATTGACGCACTTTACCTTCACTCATTGCATTCAAGCCATAAACTTCTGTTAACTGACGATGAATTTCTGCAGCTGATAGACTTCTCGCGGTCAAAAAACGTATCACTGACCGTATCTCACACGCGGCGGATGATTCAATAATCGTAAACAATATAAAGTAGCACAGCGATGCGTACACGTCAGCTACAGAGCTGCAACTTGCATCAGTGTGAACGGGAAGGATGCCGGCAAGTGGCGCGGTGGCTTGTTGCGGCGTCCGCGCGAACTACGGGACTATACGCGCGAACGGCCCTTACTCAAAAAACAACCCTCGTATAACCGTAATTGTTGTAATGAGCCAAGTGTTTAAAGCGTGCTGCTGTGTGGCTTATATACATATCAGTTTAATACGCTGTGCTGACAGCTCTATATTTCGTTGCGGACAAGAGTACCTGAATACATAAAGTAGTTAAAGCCACTCCTAGAAAACACGATGGACTACAGGGCGAGTGCACAGTTCCGCCAGTGTTGTCTTTGGACTGAGTATTGGTATCACCCTACGGTTAGGTTCCATCTTCTCCATTTGTGTGTTGTTTCTTAGTGAGGGAACAGAAACACAAATAATGTATTTGACGATTTTGGCCTAGAGTGGACACGGAGGTCAAAGGCATGACGACGTAGGTGGCCACACAGTAAGACGTACAGCTGTCCAGAACACACCAAACAAGCAGACGCCTATGCAGTAATTCTTCGGTGAAGTAACGGAGAAAGACTATTCCCATGAAAACTGGTCGATGGGCTTTCCCAAACTGATCAATGTTTCAATGTTTTCTACAAATGATTGGTATGTATGCTGACCACAAGGCATAATGATTACAAAAACTGTAATTTGGAGTGGCTACTTTAACGTGCTCCAAGACTCTACTCCAGCAGAACATTGTTGGGACTACGGAAGTCGTCAGCTGTTTGCTAGAGGATTTGTCATTTATCCGCCAAAACTAGGCGTAAATTAATAAATGGTTAGTGTTTTTGCCAATAAAGGACCTGAAGAGCAACTTTAGCATTCCCGTGTTCATAGTATACCCCATACGTGTTTAATGACCTCAACGGAATCTGACTGACGTGTAAAAATATGTGAGAATGGCGAGACCTAGCTTACGAGGACAGTACTGATGCCAGAGATGTAAAATAGGTTCGTCTGTGGCGAGTGGCTCCTCCATCACATCTGACGACTCTCCGAGCCAACGCAGTGGTAAGAAGGTATCCCCGTAAAAATTCATAAGAGTGTGGTAGAGTAGAGATACCTAGAAGTGTCACAAGCTGATGGCACGTAACTGTGACAGATTTGGAAAACGCAAAATTCCTCACGATAATATGCAATGTAATGTGGTGGCTAGTGACTGTTATATGTAGAATATAGATTGCCCTAAACGAGAATTTTACGTTCTTCATAGTCCTCAGCTTTGCTCACCTCTGGACTGAACTCTACAGGGTCAGCGTCCTCATCGCAGACCGCGATGACACGAAGATCTTCGCTGTCTGTCTCCCGCCCACAAGGGAGACAGAAAAAGGCGAGGGCTCTGCGGAACATCTGCGAAGATAAAAAATTACATCAATTGTTGTCCCCAACCCACACGTCACTCTAACAGAATTGCAGTGGCTCGGCTATGGAGCGTTAGGCAATCGGAACATTCGGGACGGGTACGGCGACTGATTTGTACGAGAACTTCCACGCGTCATCAACATGCTGCCGAAACATAAGGAAACCAAACAATTTATCGTAATGTACGATTTTCGCCAACTTTAAGCAACTTTAAGTACTAGCTCAAAAATAGCACTTTTGATCTTCGACGAAAGCAACAGTGATCATTAACAAAACAATTTAGGATGGGAATTAATACTACAGACTCAGATGATAGTAGATTGGAAAGTCAAACAAGTTTGAGATCATTGTTTTAATACATTAATAAAGATGGTTTAACTTCTACTGTTGTTTAGAAATAGTATGCGAACGATGTAAGTAACGAGAGACACAGTGGAACGTAGCGGACTATCCCTATGCAATTTCTTTCACGTCGTAGGTACTAAGGGATGCCACATGGTCCACGAACAGGTGATCGTTATTCATTACGAACGGGTAATTCAGAACGTAAAGTGAGATGAAAATCTAATACTCAAGGAGAATTGGAATGCGGTTTTGAGGGAAGGAGTCGAACAAAGCATTACAGAAGTGGGTTTGGTAGTAATAATGAGAGAGCAGAAAGACTAATTTAGTTATGCAATAAATTTCAGATGGTAACAGGGTATACTCTGTTCAAGAATCACGAGAGGAGGAGATAAGGCGACCGCTACGGTCGCAGGTTCGAATCCTGCCTCGGGCTTGGATGTGTGTGATATCCTTAGGTTAGTTAGGTTTAACTAGTTCTAAGTTCTAGGCGACTGATGACCTCAGAAGTTAAGTCGCATAGTGATCAGAGCCATTTTGAGAAGATAATCTTGGAAAAGCCCGGGAGGTAAAGGAATATTTTAGTTGGATTACATAATTGTCAGACAGATATTCCGCTATTAGATATGAGACTGCAAGGCGTACCGAGGTGCATATATAGACTCAGATTACAATTTTTTATGATGAAGACGAGGCTGAGCTTTAAGGGGCTAATTAGGTAGAATCAATGCGCAAGGAATTGGGGTACGGAAGTACTACGGAATAAAGAAATACGCTTCAAGATCTCAGAGGGTATAGATACTGCAATAGTGAATATTTTACAGGGCATATTAGTTGAAGAGGATTGGAAATGTCTGAAAAGAGCAGTCACTGAATGTGGTGTCACCGCCAGACACTACACTTGCTAGGTGGTAGCCTTTAAATCGGCCGCGGTCCGTTAGTATACGTCGGACCCGCGTGTCGCCACTATCAGTGATTGCAGACCGAGCGCCGCCACACGGCAGGTCTAGTCTAGCGAGACTCCCTAGCACTCGCCCCAGTGGTACAGCCGACTTTGCTAGGTTCACTGGCTACATACGCTCTCAATTGCAGAGGCGACAGTTTAGCATGGCCTTCAGCTACATCATTTGCTACGACCTAGCAAGGCGCCATATTCAGTTACTATGTCTTCTGAACAGATAATATTGTGACTCATGTACCGTCAAGAGCGACGTTCATCATTAATGGATTAAAGTTAAGTATCAAACTAATTACGTACGCTTCTGAATTCTAATTACTTGTCATGTTCCAGACCTCACGTCAGTATAGTTCTTCCCTCCTCACGCCAGCCTGCGTGAGCTAAAACGCGTGCATTTCGGCCTCCACTAGTAACACGGTGTTGGCTCTTCAGCCAACACAACACTGAAATTGGAGAGAGAAACGTAGGTACAAGGAAAGTAATTATGAAGAAGACATGGGTAACGGTAGGAATACTTTAGTTGGTTGACAAGAGAAAGAAATACAAAAATGTTGAGGGAAATTCAGGAATACAGAAATACTAGTGATTTAGAAATGAGCTAAACCGGAAGTGCAGGGAAGCTAACGCTAAATGGTTACATGAAAAATATGAAGGAATAAGGAAAAGGAATGACTATCGGAAGGACCCGACTCAGAATACAGAAAAGTCAAAATAACCAAAGGTGAAATGAAAATCAAGGGCAGTAACATTAATAGTGTAATGGGAAATCCACTGTTAAAAGCAGAGGAGAGAGCGGACAGGTCGAAAAAGTAGACTGAATATGAGGATGAGAAGTGGTCTGATGAGGAGATAGAGAAGAGATAGGGGATCCAGTATGAGAACTTAGAAGAGCTCTCTATGACTTCAAATGAAATAAGACGGAAGGGATAGATAACTTTCCATCGGATTTGCAAATATCATTGGAGAAAGTTACAAGAAAACGGCTATTCACGCTGGAGTGTCCTCATTTGGAGTACTGCTGCGCAGTTTGGGGTCATTACAAATTCAAAGAAGAGCAGCACGTTTTGTACTGATATGATACAGGATTTAGGGTGGTCACCACTAAAACAATGGCGTTTTTCGTTGCGGTGGAACCTTCTCACGAAATTTCGATTACCAGATTTCTTCTCCGAATTAGAAAATATTTTGTTGACACCTACCTAGATAGGGAGAAACGATAGTCATAACAAAGTAGGGAACATTAGAATTTGCACGGAAAAATACAAGTGGTCTTCGAGATTGGAATAACAGATAATAAATATTGTCAAGGTGGTTAGATGACTCTCTGTTAGGCTTAAGAGTGATATGCAGAGTATCCATATGGATGTAGGTAGACGTAGATGTATGAGACTGGCGATATATCATCAGACTTTCGAAAAAACATCATACTCACAATTAGGAAGACTGCAAGAGACGACAAGTGAGAGAATTATCGCAGAATCAGATTAACACCTCATGCGTCCAAGTTGCTGAGGAGCATAATACGTAAAAAATTGGGTAACTGAAGATGTGTTAGATAATTATCGGTTTGCTTTAGGGAAAGGGAAGGGCACCAGATGTGGAATTCAGATGATATGTTTGATAATGGAAACAAGACGACAAATCAAGCCACGTTCGTATGACCCATATTGTGTACTGTTTTGCAATTCTCACGACTCTACATTTCAGGACAACAGTTGATAACTTCGGCTGTACACTTAAAGCAAATCTCCTCGGTGACGTCTCTGTAAAAATAGCAGAGACTGTCGCGGGACAAACTTCAACGGAGAAAAGGTTGCTACTATCTCCGGCGACTTCACTTGGCAGCACTGAATACAGTCACATAAATATTCACGCATTCAGTACGTGACGCACATCTACAAAAGCAGGCAATAGCCTCTGTTACTTTCGGCGTGTTAAAACTATATATACCATACGCGTTGGACGCAAAAATAACGAGAATTGTTTTACAAAATATCGTGCATTTGACAGAGCATTTTCAAAAAGGAAACGCCTTCAAAATAGTGTACGTCTTAAAAGTTTTTCTATCGTTGGAAATTCGTCTGAAGTTACGCTGTTTAGCAGCCCAAGAAATTTTTTTCTCACTTTTTCCACATCTTGAAAATTCTTCCAGGTGTCTTTTCATTCTTGGTTAAAAGGAAAAAAGGTCACAAGGGGCCAAGCGCGGTGACTGGGGTAGGTGGGAAACGTTACCATTTAATTTTTGGGAAAAAAACTACCTGACATACAGAGCTGCTTGCGATGGGCCGTTGTTGTGGTGCAAAAGCCAATCTCCTGATTGCCACAATGCGGGTCGTTCCCTTCTCGCTGAACTGTGATACCCTGCGGTACTAATTAACGGTGGACAGTCTCCTACCTCACTACGTAACTTAACCGTTTTAGCACATCAAGGTGTTAACTTTGGTTAACTGTGGCACCTTGGGGAACGAATTAATGGTGGACGATTTCCTACCGAAAAAACAAAGCAACATTGTCTTCACATAGGATCTCACTTGCTTCGCCTTCTTTGGTATAGGTGCTGAAGGAGACTTTTGCTGACACGATCGTTGCGTGGTTCCTGTATCGTATCCATAACATCACGAGCCATCATCTTTGCGTTAATTCGCAATCAGTTTTTGCCTGTTTTTTTTTTTTTCAATTCTCAGCACACAACCAAACAATTGGGTCTTTGGTCGTCATAAGGGACACACTGGGCTAATTTTGCTGCAACAAATTTCGTCTTTTAGTCTTGACTCAAACTTCGTTGGCATGTATTCCAAGATGTTCCATTCATTTTCAGCAATTCATCGATTGTTTTACGACGACCAAATATGAACTTAAAATGGACTTTTTGAATGTGGTCGTCCGTTCTGGAAGTCGACGGACGTCCCAGTCGTGATTCGTTTTAAAGTGACATCTGACCATTTTTAAAACGAAAAACTGACTCGTAAACCCTTCCCTGGCTCAAGCCTTCCTCCCCATAAGGTTACCGAAGCGCTGTGCCAATCCTGCTGCCCATTTTCCTGGCAGAAAACAGAACGTGATGTTAGCACTTTGGTATTTAGCGACTGCCATTGGAAACTCACCGAACGCGTGAAACATCACTTGCAGTCAGTCACACCAATACCGCTGGGGCAACTCATATAAAGTACTGTCTAGTGAAGGCACCTAGCGGGAGGACGAGAAACCAGCGTTCTATTGACTTCCAGAAAAAAATTGTCCCCCCTCGTATTCTAACTCAGATCTTTACCTTTTGGCAACAGCGCTGAGTAAATAACTACTCGGAAATAAATATACAATCGAAAATAAAATTTTATGAAGCGTGAGACTGAAGTTTAAGATTAGACAGCAGAGAGACTCGGACCGCTCAACTGGTAACAGCGTCGCTGGCGGAAGAGAGAGCTATGGTTGCGAGCCAATACTTTGCACACGTTTTCAGCTTGACTGTGAGCCCCATTACAGCAAACAGGCCATTACTTAGTGCTTATGCAACCTAGGCGAGAATGAAAAACGACGCCCTGCATTTTTTAGTACCATCGACTTCCCCTCCGTCTCTCCACAACAACCAACATCCAACGGAACTTATATCAAATCTCCTATTATACTTTTAATCACCAAAGTAAGGTGACCAGGGCCCGCCCAGTTGGCCGTGCGGTCTAACGCACGGCTTTACGGGCGGGGATGAGCGCCTGGTCCCCAGCACGAACCCGCCCGGCGGATTTGTGTCGAGGTCCGGTGAACCGGCCAGTCTGTGGATGGTTTTTAGGCGGTTTTCCATCTGTCTCGGCGAATGCGGGCTGGTTCCCCTTATTCCGCCTCAGTTACAATACGTCGGGGATTGCTGCGCAAACAAGTTCTTCACTTACGCGTACACCACCATTACTCTACTACGCATACATAGGGGTTATCGTCTGGTGTGAGACGTTCACCGGCCGGAGTGGCCAAGCGGTTCTAGGTACTACAGTCTGGAACCGCGCAACCACTACGGTCGCAGGTTCGAATCCTGCCTCGGTCATGGACGTGTGTGCTGTCCTTAGGTTGGTTAGGTTTAAATAGTTCTAAGTTCTGGGGGACTGATGACTACAGCAGTTAAGTCGCATAGTGCTCAGAGCCTATTTGAGACGTTCCCTGGGGGTCCACCGGGGACCGAACAGCGCAATAACCGTGGGTTCGCTGTGGGGCGGCGGAGGGGTGAAGCGGTTCAGATGGTTCAAATGGCTCTGAGCACTATGGGACTCAACTTCTGAGGTCATTAGTCCCCTAGAACTTAGAACTAGTTAAACCTAACTGACCTAAGGACATCACACACATCCATGCCCGAGGCAGGATTCGAACCTGCTACCGTAGCGGTCTCGCGGTTCCAGACTGCACCGCCTAGAACCGCACAAAAACTTCGGTCGGCTGGAGGGGTGAAGTGGACTGTGGTAGTCGTCGTGGGGTAGTGGACCACTGCGGCTGCGGTCGGGGCGGAGCCTCTCCGTCGTTTCTAGGTCCCCAGTTAACATACAATACAATACATACAAGGTGAGCAGGCGTCCTCGTATTCTGCGGAGTGTCCTCGATTTTCACAGTTTCTCCTCAGTTCCTTTAAAACTGATTAAGGACAACAGATGCACTCATTTTTTAAATTTCTGAAAATAATTGAAGCAGGAAGAAACGTCTGAACATTTTAAAACACAACTTAACTGAATGTGCCAGTGCAACCGTATTTGGCATTAATTACTTATTTTATTTAATTCCAAGAAATGGAATAATAAATATGTGGAACTATTTTCTGGTGCGAATTAATTATTCCTTTAATTTAGAAGCTATGCTATACTGATGGGAGACATGTCGAAGAATCAGAGTAGTTCGTACCATAGATGTTATCGCAACGGGAGAATTTTATTGGAACTTGAGTAATCACTCAACAACTTCTTCAACTTTCTGGATGGCGTGACAAACTCATTTATAACTTTGTCAAGAAATACAACATCAATGTTATTAATAGTATCTGTGTCTCTGTTCAAGTTAACGAATGCTTCTAACGGCTCTTTACCTAACAGTGCACGAAGCCCAGTGTCTTTGCGCTTTAAAGCAGAAAATAACGTTTCGCACGTTACCAGTGTAAATTCGAAGTGCAATAAGTAACACAGAGATTGCAGAATACACTAATGTGTTGACTACACTGAGACAACAGAATGTGCGCATAAGCCACGTAATTTCTGAAATTATGTCCCGTCGATAAAAAAGTCGTGACAATCTCTTCTTGGTTATTATTTGTGTACAGGTCAAAATGTAGGAAAACCACAGCTGATTCGTTTCGGAAGAAAAACCAGTGTAGTTCTTTTCTCGCGCTGTGAGTGTCAAATATACAGAAATAGACTTACAGCCAGTCACAAACTCACTTTTATGTGTGAGTAGGATGATCTCCGCTTACCTTTTACTCCTTTTATATATGCTGAAAGAGAAGTAAAAAATCTACTTTGTGAATACGTGATCAAAGATCCACAGGTAATAATAGTAGAACTGAAAAACATCAACAGAACCACTCAATACAAGTGCCGCCTGACAGATGATCTGCAGGGAAAAAAACAAAAAGAGAGATTGAGGGGGGTATGGCACAAAGTCACGAGCGTGTGTAGCTCCAGCACTCGACAGAGATGACTAAAGATCATCTTTGTTTCCCTTTCGTACTCGGTAGCGAGTGCTTCAGTTTTGAGATTGGCAAAGGCAATGTGTACTTTCGTCAAAGCAAGTAAAGACTTATTAAGTAACTGTTCTGTAGGCTTTTGAAAAAATAGGGTGTTTCAATTTTTCCTCTATTTTATTTTACTCATCACTGGCTTAATTTTTTCGCTGTTTGATTTGAAATTAATTATTATGCCCTTTCTTGCCCAGTCTTGACTTATGGTAAAAACGGCTGTGACAGCAAAAACATCGCTGCAGAGTGTGAGAATCATTCTTGAAAGAGAATCGGAGGTTTACGCACTGTTGAAAATTTGTTACATAGATGTGCAGGTTTCTGTTTATTATGAGCACACAACACATCAACGATGTATTCCAGTTACGGGGCCAGTTGCCAGTTACGCAAATTACGCAAGAATCATTACAACTGATAAATCACGTAGCACGAAATAAAATAATAAAGAAACGTGACACATGGGCCTGTTAAAAAGATTATGCATCGCATGCCGCAAACGTTAATGAAGGCCGAAATGAGACGGTTACGTAAACCTACTTCTGTAGCCTGTAGGAACAGGTTTCATCGTTAAAATGGAGTTGAAAGGACTAATCCTCTAAAAACGAGTGATACTTTTCACTGAATAAATTACATTACAGATTTCAGCAGTATTAGAGTACAGTGCATGCACTCATCGGAACATTATTATATGGATATGAGAAGTCTAGGAAAAGATTTTGAGTGTTCACTTACCTGTTCCTCAACAGAATCCCGTGTGATACTGCCTTTCTGGATTCTTGTTAGAACTCGAGGAAATTCAGACACCCTTCGAAAGCACGTATTTCTGTAAGATGTTACTTAAATAGCTCGCAACACTTAATACAGCACAAGTAGCCACTCATAAAAAGTTCACTCGTCGCGAATAATTATCGCAATGGTGCCAGGCAACGGCTCGTGACGTATCGCGCGATATTTCATTGTTGAGAGCGTCGTCCTGGACCTATGATGAAATGTGACAATCGCTTTCACTTACCACAGCTTTTCTTATCGGTCTTACTCAATACGTAACTGATTTACCAGTATCGTGGTTCTTCAGAATAGTAATAATAGAACATTAACAAACAAATAAAATCGGCATTTCTCATTCCGACAACTCAACTTGACAATATTGAATGAAATCCTGGATTAAAATGTATCAGTTTTGCTTCTCTGTAATGTAAGGCAATGTCTCACTTTACAAGTTTATTGAAATGACAATACTGATCAGACGGAAGAAACTAGGTGTAATAGGAATTATAGGCCGACGCATGAAGAACTGAGCAATAAGTATATTGCTTGGAAAAAAATTTTGCTTTGAAAGAGATCTCTGTAAAAGACCTCTTTCAATGCTACAGCATAACCAGTAGAATCTAAACCTGTAGCCTTAGACATATTTTTCAACAACTAGAACACGTTGCCTCGTCCAGCAATGTTTTATCATGTTTAAAAGTTCAGAAATATCTAAACTGCTTTCCGCCTGGTATTTACGTAACCCAAATGACGTAAATTTTTTGTGGGTCTTCTGTTCTTTATTCGGCGCAGTCGTCTGATTGTACAGAATGTTTACCACCATAGACCATTAGATAACATTCCTCTGTCTGCCAATCAGTCCTGATGCAAATTAATATTTCGGCAATGCAAATGTCACGAAACAAGTTACTGGAGATGACGCAGTCTTCGAAGCTTGTAAAATCAAATTCAATTCAATAAATGGCATTTCGGAAAGCAAGTTTGAGCCTTAAATTACGTGACTATTGCCCCTGTTAATTAACCACAAAAGCTCTTAAATCAATAACAAATTTTGCTATATATTTAAAACTTTTGTGTTGGACCTACTGAAACTAGTTTTGTGTCAGACGTAACGAAACTCATTTAGACTTGAGAGAGTGACAATTGGTTTCTAGAACCAGTAACATGCGAGTTTTGTATACGTCCTAATGAATCTCTGTCTCTGTCCTCTCTCTCTGTCTTCCCCTCTGTATGCTCGAAATGTAATTAAACGTAATGCTTTTTCTACCATTCTTGTAGGAGTTTTCGATGTGCTTGCGGCCGTGGGAATGGACGAAGTGGTGTGTACAATTGTCTCAGCGAGCATTACTCCGCCTGCACCAAACTATGAAGGTGAGCAAAATAATAAATATGTGATCCACTGATCTATCACTGTGTTTGTGCGTGTGTGTGTGTGTGTGTGTGTGTGTGTGTGTGTGTGTGTGTGTGCGTGTACTAGCTACTTAAACGACGTGCTTTTTTTTATAGAAATACCCATATTTGATCAGGTCCCTAGTTCGATCTAACAGGACTTGACAGACTCTCGAATACCTAAGTGTACGCATAAAAATGTTGTATTCATGAGATGCTTATGAAATGTTATTGTTAACTACTCCAAGGAGACCTGGATACGATTACAGATCAGTTCTGTAGGTCAGATGTACAAAACTCCACACTGGGATGCGTCTCATCATTAACGACTGCATACGTATGTAGATGTAATTGATATTCATCAGTATTTGCGGGCATTCCGTACGAGATGTTCGTGTTTCTTTCCTAAGTGTTGTGATTGCGATACGACTCTGTGCGTGTCTGGAGGGGGGAGAGTGGGCGGGGGTAGTCTCGACGCCTCAGCCATGGAGTTAGAGTGGTGAGCCAAAAAGGTTATGAACACTGCCCACCACGAGGCTGAACGCTGCCTGATGGCGCTGAGGGCACGTGACGTGTAAGAGAACTACATGAGTGGAGCAGAGACGAATGGGGAATCATTCTAGCGATGATAAGTGGCGCAAATACAGATACCTGCCGACTTAAACGACTGTGACAAAATACGGATGGTTGCGGCCCAATGCCTGGGAGAGAGCATTTCGGAAACGGCGGAGATCCTAGGCTGTTCGCATGCTACTGTCGTGAGCATCTATTGAAAGTGGTTGAAGAATCCTGTAACCACGAGTAACCGATAAGAAGTTGGACTCCCATACTTAATCACAGAACATAGCGAGTGGAGGCCTGCTCGCTCTCTTAAGCAGGACAGGCTTTGATCTATGGCAGATCTGACGACAGAGTACAGTGCTGGAGCAGGCACAAGTGTTTTGGATCGCACGACTCAGAGCACAGTGCTGAACACAGTTTTCCGCAGCAGAGGACACCTACGCGTTCTCATGTTGACCCATAAACAGCGTTAAGATCACAGTGTGTACAGTACTATCGAGATTATAGTGCGGATCAATGGAAAGTGTCACCTGGTCTGATTAATCCCGTTTATTCATAAACCAGATCGTTGGTCGTTCGCAGATGTGTCGTCATCCAGGCGAAAGACTGTTCGAAACATGGAGATCGCGACTGACACAGTACGCTGGGAACAGTTTAATGTTATGGAGAGACATTCACCTCGGCTTCGATGGGACCTGCGTCGGTAATCAAAGGAAGCATGACAGCTGTGGACTGCCCTAACATTATTCAGAACCACATGTAACCCCGTATGTTGTCTCCCTCAACAGCGATAGTGTCTTCAAGCACGTCACGAGGCGACAATCATGCTGCAATGGTTTGAGGAGCGTGATAGTGAACAGATGTTGATGTCTTGGCCATCAAATTCGGCTTATCTGAAAGTGGTAAAACCCAAACGGGACGCTATCTGATGCCAGTTCCGCGTCTGCAAGCCAACCAACCGTAAATTACAGGAGATATGTGACCTGTGCGTAAGTATCTGGTGCCACAAAACTGTGGAAATCTATCAAGTACTTGTCGAACCCATGGCAAGCAAGAACATTGCTGAACTGCTTTCCAGAAGTGGGCCAACACGCATTTAGTAGGTGGTCATAATGTTTTGGTAAGTCAGTGTACAACCCATGACGCCTTTCTTCAGCGTGAGCTCTTTTGGAATGACGCCAATCATCCAGGAGCAGATACATACGTCATTCATTGATTCATAGAACAAATGATAATAATTTACACTTGCAAACAATACTTATCATATGTCTATGTCTTCTGTGTGGATGATGCCATGTCTAAATGGGTCGATGACACAGCCGCTCATATGGTGATGCTGAGCTGTATAACGTAATACAATCCCATATTACGGTCAAAGATCCTGATGACAGATTGAAATTCCTATGTGGCTTTATTTACACTCCTGGAAATTGAAATAAGAACACCGTGAATTCATTGTCCCAGGAAGGGGAAACTTTATTGACACATTCCTGGGGTCAGATACATCACATTATCACACTGACAGAACCACAGGCACAAAGACACAGGCAACAGAGCATGCACAATGTCGGCACTAGTACAGTGTATATCCACCTTTCGCAGCAATGCAGGCTGCTATTCTCCCATGGAGACGATCGTAGAGATGCTGGATGTAGTCCTGTGGAACGGCTTGCCATGCCATTTCCACCTGGCGCCTCAGTTGGACCAGCGTTCGTGCTGGACGTGCAGACCGCGTGAGACGACGCTTCATCCAGTCCCAAACATTCTCAATGGGGGACAGATCCGGAGATCTTGCTGGCCAGGGTAGTTGACTTACACCTTCTAGAGCACGTTGGGTGGCACGGGATAGATGCGGACGTGCATTGTCCTGTTGGAACAGCAAGTTCCCTTGCCGGTCTAGGAATGGTAGAACGATGGGTTCGATGACGGTTTGGATGTACCGTGCACTATTCAGTGTCCCCTCGACGATCACCAGTGGTGTACGGCCAGTGTAGGAGATCGCTCCCCACACCATGATGCCGGGTGTTGGCCCTGTGTGCCTCGGTCGTATGCAGTCCTGATTGTGGCGCTCACCTGCACGGCGCCAAACACGCATACGACCATCATTGGCACCAAGGCAGAAGCGACTCTCATCGCTGAAGACGACAGGTCTCCATTCGTCCCTCCATTCACGCCTGTCGCGACACCACTGGAGGCGGGCTGCACGATGTTGGGGCGTGAGCGGAAGACGGCCTAACGGTATGCGGGACCGTAGCCCAGCTTCATGGAGACGGTAGCGAAAGGTCCTCGCCGATGCCCCAGGAGCAACAGTGTCCCTAATTTGCTGGGAAGTGGCGGTGCGGTCCCCTACGGCACTGCGTAGGATCCTACGGTCTTGGCGTGCATCCGTGCGTCGCTGCGGTCCGGTCCCAGGTCGACGGGCACGTGCACCTTCCGCCGACCACTGGCGACAACATCGATGTACTGTGGAGACCTCACGCCCCACGTGTTGAGCAATTCGGCGGTACGTCCACCCGGCCTCCCGCATGCCCACTATACGCCCTCGCTCAAAGTCCGTCAACTGCACATACGGTTCACGTCCACGCTGTCGCGGCATGCTACCAGTGTTAAAGACTGCGATGGAGCTCCGTATGCCACGGCAAACTGGCTGACACTGACGGCGGCGGTGCACAAATGCTGCGCAGCTAGCGCCATTCGACGGCCAACACCGCGGTTCCTGGTGTGTCCGCTGTGCCGTGCGTGTGATCATTGCTTGTACAGCCCTCTCGCAGTGTCCGGAGCAAGTATGGTGGGTCTGACACACCGGTGTCAATGTGTTCTTTTTTCCATTTCCAGGAGTGTATTTAGCTGCGTAGGATCAAAATGGCTCTGAGCACTATGGGACTTAATTTCAGAGGTCATCAGTCCCCTACAACTTAGAACTACTTAAACGCAACTAACCAAGGGACATCACACACATCCATGCCCGAGGTAGGATTCGAACCTGCGACCGTAGCGGTCGCTCGTTTCCAGACTGTAGCCCCTAGAACCGCTCGGCCACCCAGGCTGGCCCATAGGACCAAATTAAGGAGCAAATCTCCAGGGTCATGGAACGTGTCGGTACATGAAATTACAACATAAAAGTAATAACAGATAAATATAAAACGTTAATGAACCCGAAAAAATTAATCCATAAATTTAAGTAAACGCAATCAACAATACAACAATAATCAGCTTAATTTTTCAAGGAACTCCTCGACAGAATAGAATGAGTGACCCATGAGGAAACTGTCAGTTTCGATTTGAAAGCGCGTGGATTATTGCTAAGATTATTGAATTGGATTGTAGCTTATTGAAAATGGATGCAGCAGAAGACTCCACACCTTTCTGTACAGCAGTTAAGGATGTCCGATCCAAAGGCAGGTTTGATTTCTGCCGAGTATTAACCGAGTGAAAGCTACTTATTCTTGGAAATAGGCTAATATTGTTAACAAGAAATGACAATAAGGAATATGTATATTGAGAGGTCAATGTCAGAATACCCAGACTCGTGAACAGGGGTTGACAGGTTGTTCGTTAACTTACACCACTTATTGCCCGAACCGCCTATTTCTGAGCCAAAAATATCCTTTTAGAATGGGAAAAGTTACCCCAAAATATAATACCATACGACATAAGTGCATGAAAATAAGCAAAGTAGACTAATTTTTCGTGCCAAGCGATCACTCACTTGAGATACCGTTCGAATAGTACATATGGCAGCATTAAGTCGTAGAACAAGATACTGAATGTGGGCAGGTATACCTATCAGCTGACTTCAGTCTAAAGAAAAGGTGCATCGCTAACATCAACTACTACAAGAATTTTTCTATGAGCGATCCTACCCCACCCACTACACTGTCACCTATAAGATTTGCTAGCCTCCCCTTCCCGTACCTACTGAGGTGCAGGCCATGACTAGTGAAACCCGATCGACTCATGCACCCAACTGGTACCACTGAAATGTGACCCATGCCCTCTGCCATCAGCGCCCTCTTCAGCCCCATGTTAACGCGCCTAACATCCGCATTAAGATGAGACCGATCATTACGCTGAAACAGTTGCACGAAATGCACATTAGTGCCACCAGTTTGAATAGCTATCTTTACCAGGTCACCACCTACATCATATTCCACGTCCCTATAAAGACTGTTCCCTGGTCCACTCACTGTCACTACCTGATCCTCCTTTGTAAAATTCCTACGTAACTGCCTTATGCTGTCAGTCATCTGAACCAACCCTGCACTACGCTTCACAATGCTGGTAACCTGATACTCACTCCCCAACACTTCCTGCAACTGCTGGCCCACAACTCTGCCGTGTGAACTACCTAGCAGCAGAACCTTCTTCCTTCTGTTAGACTTTGAAACTGACCTAGGCCTCCTAACTGCTGAGGACTGCTGCATGCTCCCTATATCTACAGCTATTATTATTTATTCTTGAATTTTGTACTAAATACCACTGTAATCAAGACGACCCATACTGTAATCTGTTTTCGTGGCTGTACCGATGCTGTTAATTTTCTGCATCAGTACTAGAAATTATTATTATTATTACTATCACAGCTTTCTTTATTTGTGTCTTACATGTTGTTGTTATGGTCTCTAGTCCAGAAACTGGTTTCATGCAGCTCTCCATGCTGTGTCTTACATATATAATATTTATCAGTGTCGCTTCTTACTTTGAAGGAGTACTGGAACGATCCACTGGTGTTGCACCACCACCACCAACAACAACAATACCAACAACACGGCAACGTCGATGATGCTATCGTCACTGTCATCACTGAAAGACCCACCTCCGTCTCAACCCAGTCTCTCGTTGTGCTGTTAGGATTGACAACGCTGCCGCGATTGCTGCGAACATCACTGGCACAATCCTTGCAGCCTTGCCATCTCGACATCGTCCTGGACCATCTCAACATACCCTGGGGCATCTCGACATCGCCCTAGATCTAGCAACAGCCCGCTGGCCAGCCATGTTATTACACGCCTGCACTGGACTGCTATACGGTTGCTGGCAAATTTGGAGTTTGAATCTCGCAAGATCATTTAGACAACTCTAACGCCGGCTACCGAGACCCTGTCGCTTTCTTTAACTCTCCTGCTACCACTGGGTTCAATATGACCTCATAAGAATATTATGTTCTAAATATACGACTGTTTGCCTTCTTTTATTTACAGAATATTAAAATGTATTCATAGCTCTTGTACTGAATACCACTAGGGTCAATACGACCAATACTGAATATTTTTTCGTTTACTAAACGTAACTTTTATAAAAACCGAATGAAGACTTTCATTTAACAGCTGCAATGTATGTTTTTATGTTAGTTCACTAAAATACTGACAATGTATCCCGTGTAAATTGTTTGGGTTCTTTATAACCCCAGTGGCACTCAGTGAAATTAAAAAAAATCTCTCGTAGTAGGTGGATAACATGTGCCTGCCCATTTTGAAAAGTGAGCTCTCCAGAATCGTCAACGACTTGCACTATCCAGCCCTTAAGTGCAGTGTAGTTCTCTGCTGCGTACTCATGCATTCCCACCGGGCGAGGTGGTGCAATGGTTAGCATACTGGACTCACCTTTGCTAGGACGATTGCTCAAACCCGCGTCCGGCCATACACATTTAGGTTTCCAGTGATTTCCCTACATTGATTAAGGCAAATGCCGGGATGGTTCCTTTGGAAAGGTACGGCCGCTTTCCTTCTCCATCCCTCCCCCGTGCAAGGTAGTATTCCATCTCTATTGACCCATTGTTTATGGTATGTTAAACACTAATCTTATCCTCCTCCCCAAAGAGAAGAAAGTAATGGCACTGAGGTAGAGACCATTGTCTACATGTGCATGATAATGGCGTGGTGCTGTATCACAGTGCTACTCGCCTGCAGATTGGTTCAGAGCTTGTGCCATGTGTGGCATACTGGGCCATCTTTCCGAAATGCAGGAAAGGGAATAAAGTAAGGCACTCAGCCGCGTACTCTACCCTGATGTATACTCGTGTGTCTTCGATCCATTGTTGGGGGTCAAGGTTTACCTTACTTACAGAGGATTCTTCCATTATGCAGGTTTGTTTCAGCATACAAAATACAGATGAGGCGAATAAATTTTGCTTTTTATGGCCACTTATGTCTTACTATAGAAATTATAGTGTTTATCCTGAGCATACAAGAACATACCATATATCTGAGGTATGGGAATATTATAATTTCAACGGAATCTCATTCTCGTTAAACTCTGCCCTAATAAAAGCTAAGAGGCAGAATCTGGATTATTCTCCTCGAATTTAAACCGCAAAATTAATTCTGAATGAAGAAGTTGACCTAGTAAATACCTCTCTTATACACATATTTTATGAATTATTTACCAACATAAAGCGTAATGTACAGCCATCTAACAACCAACAGCCGAAAAATATTATGTTATTACACTCTTCACTACATAAAATAATTTCATCTGAATTACTTCATCTGTTTAGATTTTATAAAGGTCCAACTTGTGCTATAGATTTCTTTAGACTAAGTTTCTTATGATATATACGTTTTTGATTTTCTTCGTGTAGTATATGATGTACGAAACATTGCTCCCATTACAACAAAACAAAACTGTAAATACATCTGTTTGCAAGTACTACTAATACACTGAAGAGCTACAGAAACTGGTGCACATGCCTAGTATACTGAAGAGCCCCCACGAGGACGTAGAAATGCCGTAATAGGACATGGAATGGACATGAGTAATGTCTGAAGTAGTGCTGCAGATAACTGACACCATGAATCCTGCAGAGCAGTCCATAAATCCGTAACAGTACGAGGAGCTGTAAATATCTTCTGAACAGTTCATCGCAAGGCATCCCAGGTATGCTCAATAACGTTCAAGTCTGGGGAGTGTGGTGGCCAGTGGAAGCGTTTAAACTCAGAAGAGTGTCCCTGGAGGCGCTCTGTTTCAGTTCTGGACGTGTGAGGTGTTCATCGTACTTCTGGTATGTCCAAAGTCTGTCGGAATGCTCAGTGGACATGAATGGATGCTGGTGATCAGTCAAGATGCTTATGTACGTGTCACCTACCACTGTTGAATCTGAACGTATCAGGGGTCCCATATCACTCCAGCTGCACACACACCCCACCATTACAGAGCCTCCACTAGCTTGCACAGTCTCCTGCTGACATGCAGAGTCCAGGATTCATGAGGTTGCCTCTATACCCATACACGCCCATCTGCTCGATACAATTTGAAACGAGTCCCGACCGACCAGGAAACATCTTTCCAGTCATCAATAGTCCAATGTCTGTGTTGACGGGCCCAGGTGTAGCGTAGAGCTATGTGTCGTGCAGTCGTCAAGGATACACGAGTGGGCCTTTGGCCCCGAAAGCCCAACTCGATAATGTATCGTTGAATAGTTAGTATGGTGACACTTGTCGATGGACCAGAATTGAAATCTGCAGCAGTTTGCGGAAGGATTGCACTTCTGTCACGTTGAATGATTCTCTTCAACCGTCATTGGTGCCTTTCCTGCAGGATCGTTCCCGGCCGCAGCGGGTACGGAGATATGCTGTTTTATACGATTCCTGATGTTCACGGTACACTCGTGAAATGGTCGTACTGGGAAATCCCTACTTCACCGCTAGCTCGGATATGCAGTGTGCCATCGCTCGAGCGCCGGCTATAACACCACGTTCAAACTCTCTTAAATTTTAGTAACCTGCCATTATAGCACCAGTAAGCGATGTAACAACTGCACAAGACACTTTTTGTCTTATATAGGTGATGGCGACCACAGGGCTGTATTCTGCCTGTTAACATATCTCTGTATTTGAATCGCGTGCCTAGACCATTTTCTTTGGCACTTACGTGTAAGAGCATATATAAAACGTAATAAGTCAACATTTTGCTAAATTGCAATGACCGTATAACATATTATTAACTGACGAAAGTTAATTCAAGTATTGTAATCTGACAATCCAGTTCTTCAATGACGTAATAAATTTCATAGTTTAGTAATATCTTCTGTGCTTCCATGTGCAAAACTTGTCTGTACCTCTTAGCTCAAATATAATTGACTACAAATTCTGTTTTGGATTGAATGACGTGAGTTAAGGTTATATCTCTATTAAATAACATTTTATCAGGCATTAATGTGTAAATATCGTGAATATGGTGCACAAAGGAATTTTCTGGTGACAAATGTGCAAGCGGTTTCTTAACAAACGTGCATTTGGGTACACCATTTAATATAAATACACTGGACTCCTGTCACTTCGTTACTTTCAGTGGTATTGCTTATGACACCGTTTTCAACATCATGTAATTTGCCTTGTAAAATTTGTAGTCCACTCCAACGTTCAATGTGGTTACATGAAACTGAAAGTTTAATCATATGAAATGGTCATAGGCCCAAAACTGGTAGTGATTTATGTAAATTACTTCCATTTGTGACTAGTAGCGGATTTTATTCAGCGTTAAGCTATAATTTTTAGCTTTTTGCGAATACTAGGCTTTCTTGGTTTATGTGTAACACTGAATAATTTATTAACTGGGTTTGTTTTTGGTTCTACTCCAAATGCACGATTTATGTATTTCGTGGTAGTCTCGGAATACTTCTTGGTATGTCATGACTTCTAGTAGATACAAACCATACGGAGGTCAAGAGTGCATTATCATACTAATTCGTGAAGTTTTGGGGAGGCTTGTATTATGGCTGGTTTTTGTATAGACATAGAAATATGTCTGCCCTCAAATGAATTTAGTTGAAGACTATTCAAGTGATAGTGAACAAAAAATAAATTTTTTAGGCCCAAGATCACCTGAAGGGATATGCAGAGTAATCAAGTTCCTGGACAGCTACTGTTTTTAAAATCATCAGAGCTGCATGTGGTACTTTCTTCTTGATGGCTTTTCTCATTCAAAGATGTATCAGACGTTGGCTAGAAATACCAGCAGCGATGTAAACATTCTGGGAAACTGTTCATGCTGTAAAACAGCCACTTTGTGCCACCAGATACAAAATACTGTATTTCATCTTGTTTTAGAACACTACTCTTCGCTTCAGGAGACGTTTTGCATTACAGCTTACCCATTAGTACCTTCTAAAGTTGCCGACGTAAGGTACCAAATCTCCTCAGCTCAAAATATACTGGATGGGAAATTTCGGTGACGTTCAAGCCGAAATTTAGATCCGGCCATCGAACCATTTCTATTACTTTGCGTTAGAGCGTATAGTATACCTACATCCAGCTTTCGAAGCTTGCTCATTGAATGCAAATTTTGCATGTCGGTAAAATGGTCAGTTATCACAGTTAGCAATTTTTGGACTAACGACTTGGATCATAGTGATAACCGTAAAGACGTGCTTTATAAAACCTCGTTTACTTCCTGAAGGGAGAATACAGTAACGTCAGAACTATACAACATGAAGGAGAAACTCATATTCGAAGTTGATTTCTTCGATGGTGTTCGTATACTACACAACACAAATTTTTCAAGCTGCCTTCAGTGAATTTTCAATCATGAAGCTCCGCGATCACCTACTTTGACGTTAGTAAGCCGGCATCAGCCGGCACTAGCGCTTCTGGTTCATCCAGAGGAAACTCTCGCACAGTAGACTGTTCTGATCTTGACAGACAGCCACGTGTTCATTACGAAAATGGCTGGTCAGAAAATGAAGTAAATTACGTATTAGCTTCTACTTACGTCAGAAACGTGAGAAGCGATTTCAAAAATAATGGAACGACTTGTGTCGCTGTTGACACTGCGGTTACACTGTCCGACGTTAGACAATACACCATGATCAGGTAGAGCAGTAGAACATATAGAGTGGAAGACAACAATTCCTGTTAAAAATTCGGCTTCCTATAGCGCTCTCAGTATGTAAAGATAACCATTATTCGGTTTTATTTGAGCGATTACAAAATCAATTCGAGACCTGGCGTTCGCGATGTGATCGGACGAGGAACATGTTGAATAGCTTAGAGTCCATCTGGAGGTGATGAGAATTTTCATCCAGTTGTTGCAACCTTTGTTACAACAAAATAATGATACATCCACGTGTACAGTTCGGTGGTCTGTTCAAATGATACTAGGTTCGTATAGTTAAGATCTTGGTTTGTTTGACACTTTACCACATTTGTAACAAACAGATGTTCTTCACCTCTGATAAGTTCAGTTGATCAACACAGGACTACCCCGTGGTTCAGATACATATTAACCATCTCGCACGTGAAGGAACATCGGTGTAGTCTGGGCCACGACATGGGCGGAAGTTGAGACAAGTAGAAACTCTGTTACCAGTATTCTTTCTTATGTTAGAAATTTTAGTTAATTAATGAACAAAGCAGTTATATCTTATTGCATTTGAACCTGAGATGGGAAAATAGCGGTGATGGTCTAGAATTCAGGATACCCATTTGCGGTATCTAAACCTCTTTGAGGCGATGGAATTCCTTCCTTCTGTTGTTTCTCCAACATTCCAAATCGCTCATCATCTCCACGAAAGGCTTGTGTCTGGATACGAATCCTCGTCTGGAACAAAAATTTTCATCATCTATGTTCATGCTGCAGTGTATCGATACCAAGGTATTGGTATTCCAAATGATGAATTCGCTGTATGCTCGTCATTAGTTCCAAAGGTCACGAGCGTGATAGAATGGTTTATTTTCGGAGACAGTTGAAGGTATTGAAATTATTGAAAGATAAAGAAAAGGAACATCACTGAAGAGCTAATAATTGATATTCGTATTCTGAAATTTTGACATAGTGAATATTACGCTAAGCGACAGACCATTGTCCAGTTGCAGGCCAGTATTAACTATCAGCATAGTATCTCTGATCGAAGTAGAAAGCAAGCACTGAAATCATTTTTACTACAAAAATGTAGTTTTCAAACATAGCCAAAGTACATTTCAGTTTGCTAGGCCCAAGATTATAAAACTAGGTAATAAGAGATAATTTTTATATGTGGTTAATTTCTAGAAATTTCAGAGAAATAAATCTACGACGTTTCTTCACTTTTTTGGTCCTGTCCTCCTCAGTTGCGCGTAATACTACGGTATGTTGATGATTTTCACTTATGGACCGTCTGACAGCAACTGAATAAAACACAATTTTAGTGCCATACGCGTTTCGCCTTTATTTTCTGCAAGGCATCATCAGTGGCCTGTAATATGTACATATGTTAGCTATTTTATTTACATTTTTTGTCACTGTGCCTATAGGTTATAAACAGTTCTGGTGGTTGGTATTTCCTATTAAGTAGTAATGTTTTGAACTGTACTTACAGGTTGCGTAGACAGTTTCTTACATATTACGCTCCTGTTGCATTTTTGGTCTTGTTCTTCTTCCTATGAGCGCCAATTTGCTGTTTTTTCTGCATTCCACAGCACTATGCACTGAACGCTTTTTTTAATGCAATGTTTTGGTTTCTGTTGCCGACTGTCAAATGTTTTTGCCAAAGATCGAATATTACTGCCAAACTTAGGAGTGTAACTATCGAAGTATCAGTGGTCTGTTCGTGTATGCATTTGTATGTGAGCTTGGGTGTGTGTGTGTGTGTGTGTGTGTGTGTGTTTTTTGGTGTCATATTATTTTATTTTATTTTATTGTATTTAATTATTTATTTTTGTTTATGTCCTGTGTATGTGTGTGTGTGTTTTGGTGTGATATATATATATTTGTACTGTGTATGTGTGTCTGTCTGTATTTTGGTGTTATGCAATTTTTTTTATTTTTTTTCTTTTTTTTTTTTTTTTTGGGAGGGTGTGTGTGTGTGTGTGTGTGTGTGTGTGTGTGTGTGTGTGTGTGTGTGTGTGTATTTTGGTGTTATATACTATTTTTATGTCATCATTTCCTTTATTAAGTGTAGTAAGGAGCCTGTGCTGATGTGTGTTTGTTCACTTATCACATGTTTGTTTTCTGCTATGGCTTTCTGGATGTGGAAGTTCTCTTGCATTTGTATAAGATGTTTGTCATGGTTGCTTATTCTCATTATTTTCATTTCTTGTTCCATGTTTGTAGGATGATGGTTGTAGTGTTTTAAATGCTCTGCAAATGTGGAATGGTTTGTTTCATACTTCCAACATCTGATATGTTCTTTGTATCTTGTTTCAAAATTCCTGCATGTCATGCCTATGTATACTGCATCACAACTTTGACATTCAAGTTTATATATTCCTGATTGTTGGAATTTGTCCCTCTTGGTAGCTGGCTGGCTTAGGTGTGATTGAAGGGTTTGCCCAGGCTTATATGCTATTTTGAAGCCCTGTCTCTTTAGGATGTTTGCAACTCTGTGTGTTAGTTTATGTGTGTAGGTCATGGTGTACCATATTAGTAACAAGAGCAGACAAGGGCAATGTAACAATACTCATGGATAAAGAGCAATACATCACAAAAACCAAGGAATACATAAACACCAACGCAATACAAAAACTGAAGTCAGATCCAACTACACGATTCCAGGCAAATGTGAAACGAACACTGAAAAACATTGAACACACACTCACAGACAAACAAATATACTACTTAAAACAGAAAAACCCACAAGCACCAACACTCCGCAGTCAACCGAAAGTACATAAAGACGGAATGCCAATGAGACCTGTTATCAACTTCAAGAAAGCCCCAACATACCGCATAGCCAAACACCTCCAAAAGTTAGTTACAAAACACTATAAAGTAGAAAACAACAGAACAGAGATAAACACAGGAAACCTAATAGAAAATATACAGAACATACAGGTACCACACACAGCATCACTGATTTCATTCGATATAGAAAATATGTATACCTCCATCCCTATCACAGAAACAATAGAAACCATAGAACAAAATCTCTCATCCCACAGCAACCTCACCACAGACGCAATAAAAGAAATAACAGATATGCTCAGACTGACAACTGAACAAAACTACTTTCAGTTTGAGGAAGAATATTATCTACAAACTGATGGACTGCCCATGGGATCCCCAATATCAGGAACACTAGCAAACATTTTCATCAGTCACCTTGAAAATCTGATATTTGATAAGATAACCACAAATGAAAGTTTCAAAATCATATATTGGTACAGATACGTGGATGACATTATTTGTTTGGTAGACGAGCCAAGTGAAAAAATAGATGAACTCCATTCAGAAATAAACAAAGCTCATAAGAACATAAAATTCACACTTGAAAAAGAAAAAGAAAATCAAATAAATTTTCTTGACATTACAATTAAAAAAGAAAATGGAAAACATACATTTAACATCTTTAGAAAACCAACAGCCACGCACACAATAATACATTCCACATCCAACCACCCCCAAAGCCAGAAATTTGCAGCACTAAGGCACATGTTACATAGATTAAACAGAATCCCACTCAGTAAGAGAAACTATGAACAAGAAATGAACACGATCATACAAATAGCTAGGAACAACGGGTATGACGCACATGTGGTACACAGGCTCAATCAAAAAATAAAAACACAAATAAAAAACAAACACAACATTTCCACAATACAAAAGAACTCACAAGCTGAAAACTTACAAACACACTCAACAAACACACACAATGACAACACCACACAGAAAAGAACCAGATGGTACACCATGACCTACACACATAAACTAACACACAGAGTTGCAAACATCCTAAAGAGACAGGGCTTCAAAATAGCATATAAGCCTGGGCAAACCCTTCAATCACACCTAAGCCAGCCAGCTACCAAGAGGGACAAATTCCAACAATCAGGAATATATAAACTTGAATGTCAAAGTTGTGATGCAGTATACATAGGCATGACATGCAGGAATTTTGAAACAAGATACAAAGAACATATCAGATGTTGGAAGTATGAAACAAACCATTCCACATTTGCAGAGCATTTAAAACACTACAACCATCATCCTACAAACATGGAACAAGAAATGAAAATAATGAGAATAAGCAACCATGACAAACATCTTATACAAATGCAAGAGAACTTCCACATCCAGAAAGCCATAGCAGAAAACAAACATGTGATAAATGAACAAACACACATCAGCACAGGCTCCTTACTACACTTAATAAAGGAAATGATAACATAAAAAAGTATATAACACCAAAATACACACACACACACACACACACACACCCTCCCAAAAAAAAAAAAAAAAAAAAAAAAAAGAGCGTAACACCAAAATACAGACAGACACACATACACAGCACAAATATATATATATATATATATCACACCAAAACACACACACACACATACACAGGACATAAACGAAAATAAATAATTAAATACAATAAAATAAAATAAAATAATATGACACCAAAAAACACACACACACACACACACACACACACACAAGCGCACACACAAATGCATACACGAACAGACCACTGATACTTCGATAGTTACACTCCTAAGTTTGGCAGTAATATTCGATCTTTGGCAAAAACATTTGACAGTCGGCAACAGAAACCAAAACATTGCATTAAAAAGCGTTCAGTGCATAGTGCTGTGGAACGCAGAAAAAACAGCAAATTGGCGCTCATAGGAAGAAGAACAAGACCAAAAATGCAACAGGAGCGTAATATGTAAGAAACTGTCTACGCAACCTGTAAGTACAGTTCAAAACATTACTACTTAATAGGAAATACCAACCACCAGAACTGTTTATAACCTATAGGCACAGTGACAAAAAATGTAAATAAAATAGCTAACATATGTACATATTACAGGCCACTGATGATGCCTTGCAGAAAATAAAGGCGAAACGCGTATGGCACTAAAATTGTGTTTTATTCAGTTGCTGTCAGACGGTCCATAAGTGAAAATCATATACATACCGTAGTACTACGACGTTTCGTTCATGATAACAGTACACTGTATTTAACGCTGGATCTTGGATAGTTTTGTCTTCTTCCACCTCCCTGAGGCACATCGATGTGTACTTCATAATAAAATCTACTGCTAGAACTTAACAAGAAAGAAGCCACGGACGCACATCGAGCTCTTAATAAGCCCATAAAAAAATAAGAGAGCATCAGATTAAATACACTGGCGCATGCCACAGCGGAGCTCCAGTTGAAGACTATTTGGAGTCTAGCTCGAAACCACAGGAAAGATTTTGAAGATCCAATAATACGACGGAGAGGACATTGAATCTGCTCTTAATTATACAGAAGAAACGGAATTGGATCCTCTGCAGAGTGAAGGAAGAATTCACCAAAACGACGGAGAAGAATTTCGCGTTCAGCCTGGACTACGAGGCGACTTTCATGTACAGCAAATATAAAACAACCAGGACTAAAACAGAAAAACTCATAATTGGTAATTATCGTTTGTTTGAAAACTTTATTAGTTGCAAAATCACGAATAATTATTGAAGTGCAATTGTTTACTTATATTCATTCTAAATTTTATTGTAACTAATCTGCGGTTCTTTTTGTTTCATGCTTCTATCTTGAATTAATTCATGACCGTAACGTAACTTCACCGAGAGAATATATTTTCAGCAAAGGTTTTATCTGAATATTGAAGTACTGTTGTGGATATTGCTCACGACTACAAAAGGTAAGTACGCTGGTAATGGAAAATTTTCCTTCTGCGTAACATCTCCATACTAATGAGTAGTAATGCAGCAACAAAGACTATCAATTAATTCAAGGAAAGATATTTTGTAATTAGTGTTAAGTAGTTAGAATAGCGTTAATTTCCCCAGTTAAGTGTGTAGGGAACAGATTTGCTGAGACAGTTTATTGGAATTTTTGGCGATAGTACACTATAATTACCAGGATGGCAACTAAAGCTATCGTGTTCATCCGGCAATAGTTAGGACCAGACGACGGACAATGCATACCGATAGACATAGATTTCGGATCACGAGAAAATTTCGAAGATTTTGATGATAATGAAACAGAAAGCATACCTATTCCAGCAGTTAACAAAGTCAATAATCTTCAATCATGGAACCCACGTCCCTGTGCCACGGTCATTGAACATTGTGAACCTAATTCGAAAAATTTCTACTCGAAAAGGCTGAGGAAAACATAGAATCAGTTGCAAAATCAGACGAAATAACTGCGTGGCCGATGTTTTCTGATCTGTTTACGACTCATCTAGTGAGATTAGACAAAAAACAAGAAGAGAGGAATAAGAGGTTATTCGGTCGACTAGCAGAGAAAGATAAAGAAAGGATAGAGACAGAAAAAAAGGAGAGAGAAAGAGAAGCAAATCGAGACAGAAAGCTCGCGGAAAGGGATGAAAAGGTCTTTGACGACATACATTAGGTGCGTAATAGGTTGGCTGAAGTAAACAGGATGCACGAAATTTTACCAGCCGTAGTTTTTCAGTTAAAATTCGACGTGGAACGTTTCCAAGAGAGACAAACTCAGACTGAAACGACTGCCGAGACAGTGACTAATAATTTGTCGCTCCATTAAGTAGATACCAAGAAAAACGTGGACGAATATCGCGTGAAACAAAGTAGAAAGTGGGAAGATGTGATGTCCGAATGGATCGAGAGCAAAAGTGCAGAAGTTAATATCAAAGTAAATTCAGAAATTACTTTTATTATTTATTCAGCTAATAAAAGGTCAGACAGGGATGTAAAAGCCATGAACGAAGATTTCAAAGCCGACTTTCGGCAAAATAGAGACAAAGTATACTTGAATTTCCTAAATGGGAAGACAAAATTAAGAGAAAGGTTGAATCACGCGAAAGCGACATCTCAGTTGCTAAAAGCACAGAGCTTGGGAATTTTGCCAACTAAGATGAGGCTGAGCGATAGTAAATCTCCTCAGTATAGATGCGGCAACAAGCATATAATGCCTAGACCGTATTCGTAATGCATGCTAAATGAGCCAAAAAGTTGGTGTCCGCATGTATTACCAATAAAACATGGAGGGAGCAATATTAAAAATGGCAATTCCATACTTTTTCTTCAGAAAAGAATATCCCACATCCGATAGTATTCGTAAAGGGTTTTGGGAACATCTTTCAATTATGATGGAGCGAATATTATGAACTACAGTTCGTCCTGTCGCACGTAATTTGCGATGCTGCCTCGTGAGCAAGTGAAATTGCGGATTTGTGTGACACGTACGAAGATTACGAACACAGATTAAGAATCGGAACAATGATGATTACAACAGAAATAGAAATGGCAGTGCAAATGGAAGTGGGAATGGAAATGGAAACTTTGCCTATCAGCCATCTCCACCCAATAATTTTAATCAGAACTTTCAGTCATATAACAATAAAATCAACCCAGCCATAATAGCCACAAAAGAAAATATAACGGTAACTATAATAATGGGAATTATCAGCTTGACGCTCATAGGCGCAAATTGGCAGTCAAGGTTCTTAGCAGCGTTTTACTGCTGCTGTCGTTCTGAACGGATTTACAGATTCCACAACAATTAAATGCCAGAGCAATAACACATCACCGATGTGTGGCCGAAAAATGCTCATAGTGTACGCATCGTAGACGTCACGGAAGAATCCACTAAAGAACAGACCCATACGTCACGGAAGAATCCAGTAAGGAACAGACCCATACGTCACGGAAAAATCCAGTAACGAACAGACCCATACGTCACGGAAGAATCCAGTAACGAACAGACCAATACGTCATGGAAGAATCCAGTAACGAACAGACCCATACGGAAAACTAAAAGCGACTAGTCTTTGTCTTCTGAGGCTGGTCGGAAAGAGTGAGCTAGGCGATGATTGAAACCGAGCACTCATGTTACGATATAACGATGGCATAAAAGTTAAAGGAAGAACTTAGCAAAGAACCCGGAAACTGTAAATAGGGCAAAGGCAATAACGAACAGGCTATGATTAAGGCATCTGACTGTGATATACCTGTAAATATAATTATGATACTGGAGCAACTACTTGCGTGATGAACTATAATTTGTACTAGCAGCTCAGCCAGAAAAGTAAGATTCGGTTTTGCCCGGTAAGAAATGTAATGTTATTGGAGCTTGTTGGGTTCAGTCACAGACTGTAAAGTATCAAATACGGGTCGATGTTGGAATCCGGAAGCACCTTCTTGATGCTGAATAAATTATCGGTCTCTTGTATTTGGGGATGGGATTTCTTGTGTGACAGAAAACCTATGATGGATCTCGAGATAGGAATATTAGTTTTAGATACTAAAGGCAACATTATAAGGCTGGACCTTGTGAAAATACCAGAATCTCACAGAAAATACTGCCAAATTTGTTAGACGTGTATTTTTTGTCTCTTTTCTTGTATCTCAAAATGTTTCGTTTTGGCGGTGTGGTTCGTACGCTTTCTCATAAGTAACAGAAAATGTTTACTGGTGACGTTGGTATTTTATTGAACGTATTTGCAATTTAATGGCACCAATAAATAATTAATGGAATAGTGAGTTTCACAAAATAAATCACAGGGACTTCTTTAATCTCCCTACGTCGTTTTAAATGTTGTTGTTGTTATGGTCTTCAGTCCTGAGACTGGTCTGATGCAGCTCTCCATGCTACCCTATCCTGTGCAAGCTTCTTCATCTCCCAGTACTTACTGCAACCTACATCCTCCTGAATCTGCTTGTATATTCATCTCTTGGTTTCCCTCTACGATTTTTACCCTCCACGCTGCCCTCCAATGCTAAATTTGTAATCCCTTGATGCCTCAGAACATGTCCTACTAACCGGTCCCTTCTTTTTGTCAAGTTGTGCCACAAACTCCTCTTCTCTCCAATTCTATTCAATACTGCTTCATTAGTTATGTGATCTACCCATCAAATCTTCAGCATTCTTCTGTGGCACCACACTTCGAAAGCTTCTATTCTCTTCTTGTCCAAACTATTTATCGTCCATGTTTCACTTCCATACATGGCTACACTCCATACAAATACTTTCAGAAACGACTTCCTGACAATTAAATCTATACTCGATGTTAACAAATTCCTCTTCTTCAGAAACCCTTTCCTTGCCATTGCCAGTCTACATTTAATATTCTCTCTACTTCGATCATCATCAGTTATTTTGCTCCCCCAATAGCAAAACTCCTTTACTACTTTAAGTGTCTCATTTCCTAATCTAATTCCCTCAGCATCACCCGACTTAATTTGACTACATTCCATTATCCTCGTTTTGCTTTTGTTGATCTTCATCTTATCCTCCTTTCAAGACACTGTCCATTCCGTTCAACTGCTCTTCCAAGTCCTTTGCTGTCTCTGATAGAATTACAATGTCATCGGCGAACCTCAAAGTTTTTATTTCTTCTCCATGCATTTTAATACATACTCCAAATTTTTGTTTTGTTTCCTTTACTGCTTGCTCAATAGACAGATTGAATAACATCGGGGAGAGGCTACAACCTTGTCTCACTCCCTTCCCAACCACTGCTTCCCTTTCATGCCCCTCGACTCTTATAACTGCCATCTGGTTTCTGTACAAATCGTAAATAGCCTTTCGCTCCCTGTATTTTACCCCTGCCACCTTCAGAATTTGAAAGAGAGTATTCCAGTCAACATTGTCAAAAGCTTTCTCTAAGTCTACAAATGCTAGAAACGTAGGTTTGCCTTTCTTTAATCTAGCTTCTAAGATAAGTCGTAAGGTCAGTATTGGCTCACGAGTACCAATATTTCTACGGAATCCAAACTTATCTTCCCCGAGGTCGGCTTCTACCAGTTTTTCCATTCGTCTGTAAAGAATTCGTGTAAGTATTTTGCAGCTGTGACTTATTAAACTGATAGTTCGGTAATTTTCACATCTGTCAACATCTGCTTTCTTTGGGATTGGAATTATTATATTCTTCTTGAAGTCTGAGGGTATTTCACCTGTGTCACACATCTTGCTCACCAAATGGTAGAGTTTTGTCAGGACTGGCTCTCCCAAGGCCGTCAGTATTTCTAATGGAATGTTGTCTACTCCCGGACCTTGTTTCGGCTCTGGTCTTTCAGTGCTCTGTCAAACCGTTCACGCAGTATCGTATCTCCCATTTCATCTGCATCTACATCCTCTTAAATTTCCATAATATTGTCCTCAAGTACATCGCCCTTGTATAGACCCTCTATATACCCCTTTCACCTTTCTGCTTTCCCTTCTTTGCTTATAACTGGGTTTCCATCTGAGCTCTTGATATTCATACAAGTGGTTCTCTTTTCTCCAAAGGTCTCTTTAATTTTCCTGTAGGCAGTATCTCTCTTCCCCCTAGTGCGATAAGCCTCTACATCCTTACATTTGTCCTCTAGCCATCCCTTCTTAGCCATTTTGCACTTCCTATCGATCTCATTTTTGAGACGTTTGTATTCCTTTTTGCCTGGTTCATTTGCTGCATTTTTATATTTTCTCCTTTCATCAATTAAATTCAATATTTCTTCTGTTACCTCAGGATTTCTACTAGCCCTCGTCTTTTTACCTACTTGATCCTTTGCTGCCTTCACTACTTCATCCCTCAGAGCTAACCATTCTTCTTCTACTGTACTTCTTTCCCGCTTTCCTGTCAATTGTTCCCTTATGCTCTCCCTGAAACTCTCTACAACCTCTGGTTGTTTCAATTTATTCAGGTCCCATCTCCTTAAATTCCCACCTTTTTGCAGTTTCTTCAGTTTTAATCTACCGTTTTAAATAGCCATGACTAATATAGTCACTGAAATATTAGTTTCCAGTGGAGGCCCATGATGTGAAAATACTCATATTAATATTCTCCTCTGCCTGAATTATCTAGACCCGGAAAATAAGGTTCACTTACATTATAAATATAGTGGTCTTTCTCAGACTATTTTGATAGGAATATTATGATTGCGCCATTATCCAGTCTAGCTGAATATTTTTGCCGGAGACTGATGGTTCAGTTTCATCAGTTAGCTCCTTTAATCCACGCAGATAGGATTAATATGTCTTCAGTTCCAGCAGTTCTTATGAAGTGTGTGTGTCTGTGTGTGTGTGTGTGTGTGTGTGTGTGTGTGTGTGTGTGTGTGTACAGAGGAACTTTCTGTATACTATCAAGAGATCCTAGACACTGCTGGTATACGTTTTTTGTGTGATCTCCATTCCTTTTTGATAATTTATAGTACACGTACTTACTATCCATTATCGAATCTGCTCAACCAGCACACCAATTACGGTGCTGTGCAAACGATAGTATCCTTGAACAGTAGACCTATCACAGATCTGAGATAACTTTGAAAAAAGTAAATACATTGTTTTAGTTTACAAGTTGTGATTTTTCACATCTGTTTGTGCACGTGCTAAAGATTCCATACATTATTTCACAATTTCCTTGTGATACCTTCTATTTATACGTCCATGTGTTTCCTGACTTATTTCAGTGTCACCATAGGTTTTGACTATAAATTGCACGGTATTCGGGTAATAATTGGTAGAATTGCTTGCTAATTGCTGTATTACCGTTTATCAGAGTCTAGCATCAGTAACAACCTAACAGCCATTGCCACCTCGTAAAATATTCAATAGCAGCACATTTTCATAAACGAGCAATATTGCGAATCTCTATAAATGTCTTAACAAAAACCAGGAATAATCTTTTATGTGATATCTCCATTGAATCGCTTGCGGGATATTTTATTGATTGCTTAACAGGAGGTTCATTTAAGAATAAAATGATTAAACACTTGGTAGAAATAAATTAGAAAAAACCCTTTATTCCGCCAATCATCATTTTTCAACCTGCGCAGTTAGAAAATCAAATAAGTCGAAGATGAGCAAAGAAAAATTTCTTCATTTCTTCTTCTTCGGCTTTTCATCCTAGAAGTTACTGGTTTTTGGCGACCAGAACCTGCTTCCGTTCCGGTCTTCCGTCCAATATTTCCCTATGCCACTGCTTGCTCTATATATTTTTCTCCTCTTGGCATCGTGCTTCCTCTCCTTCTTCTTCCAGGCGGCTTCCAGTTCAAACTCTTACTTGACCACCTAAAGTTGTTTTCTGTGTGTGTGCCCACACCACTGAAGCGCTCCATTCTCTGAAGTTATTGTACTGAACACATTATCCCGATTTGCCTCTTATAGCGTCCCCAGTGCCATATTTTTATCATGTAGCCGTAAAATAATAATTTCTCTTTGTAGGTTTAGATTGCAAAGAAATAAT
Source organism: Schistocerca americana (assembly GCF_021461395.2). Lineage (NCBI taxonomy): Eukaryota > Metazoa > Arthropoda > Insecta > Orthoptera > Acrididae > Schistocerca > Schistocerca americana. Next base: position 328,025,839 of record NC_060121.1, on the reverse strand, counting down.
TTATGACAAAATGATCTAAAGAGACGACAAGATACGCTCTTTTGTTAATTTTTTAATCGACTTCACTTCTTCTCTTGTCTTTATTGTGCATCGACGGACATCTTGCGAGTGCTGGCAAATGTAAGCATATTTGTATGAGTTAAGCATATAATATACTGATTTAATATTATTGTGCACTTTTAATTTGTAAGAGGTGATCCCGATTTCATGGCAAGACCGCTACGGTCGCAGGTTCGAATCCTGCCTCGGGCATGGATGTTTGTGATGTCCTTAGGTTAGTTAGGTTTAACTAGTTCTAAGTTCTAGGGGACTAATGACCTCAGCAGTTGAGTCCCACAGTGCTCAGAGCCATTTGAACCGATTTCATGTCTGCCTTCCTTGAATTAACCTGCATTCAAGTAATTTACAGGTCAACAATCGCAGCGGCCGATGCAGCCAACGACGCCATTACGTGGCGATATTAACTTATGAAAAATTAGCGGAAGCGGAAAACTCACCCGCTATTAGCATAATATACATTTTTCTCCACAGCCGCACGAAGTTGCAGAAATACTTAGCTTTAAGATTCTTATTTTCTGTACCACAGCCGAGACCCAGAGCCAGGACTCTGACTACAATACAATGGTCAACGGAGGTAAGAAAATACTCTCGCGCGTGTGTGGGCCGCAATTGTAATTAATAACTAAAGATATTTTGCTTTAAAGTGAACTGACTAGCCGAGGAAATTAATATGAAAAGTTTATTACATTGTTCAACTTAAATATCATTTTTATTAAGGTCCACCACGTAAGTCGGCAACAATCAAAAAATAATAATAACAATAATAATATATATATTAAATTACGACGGCCGACGGATGCGAGACTCTGTACCTCTTCATTTCAAATCTTGTCTTCCCTCTTTAACTGTAAACGTTATCTGATATAGTCAATTTCCTCTGATCTAATTCTCTCCCTAATTTTCCTTGTTTGAGGCCATATCTCAGCACCATATAGAACTATGTTGTCCACCACAGAGTGAAATTTTCTCTCATTACTGCCCAACCAGATATTATTACAGCACATCATCCCACGGAAAGTTTAGTAGCCCTCTGATCCATTGCTGTTCTGGAATTGTGTCCTTGCCAGATGCACCAGTGTTATATCTCACTGTTGCCAAGTATTTGTAGCTTCTGAACGATTTTATTTCTTCTTCCAAACGAAAAAGCTTTAGATCCTACTGAGGCGGTAGCCCCGGCGACCCTGGGGCCGCACCATCACTTTGTCGCCCAATCTCTCCGCCCAGCAACGGCGGCAGCCGCGTCTGCGGCGAGCTGCAGGCGGCGCCTCCTCTCCACTGGAAGCGGAGGGCACCACGGCGACCGTCGAGGCAGTGGTCGCATCGCTCACCTGCACAGAAAGCAAAGGCTCACATTAAAATAATTGCAGCTTCACTGTTCCTGTACATGAAATATCGTGCAGAAATTGGTTATGTAAAAAGTTTTTTCATCATCAGCTTCCGTTTAAAACTTTAAATGCCGAAAATTCAGATAAAAGTAATAACAGTGAGTTCAAGTTAATATTTATTATAACTAATCTATTACATTGCAAGCATCTAACCCACTGCGGGGAACTTGCAATTTATGTAACAGGACACGCATGGGACGTATCGAAACTTGCAGCGACTCGTTTCAGGTAATCTCCTCAGACTCTGTGCGACCTGTGTGAGACCGATATCTGAGGGTGGCACAGGCTTGACCAGTTACATCACGACCACCTCGTGGACAGCACGTCTATGAGCTCCCTAGCAAGTTACAGGACACAAGGCGGGGATACACAAGGGTGAGTGTTACTCTGCTGCAAAGTTTGTTTCAGGGATACATACTTCGAAACAGGAAACATTTGTTTGGTGTTGTTATTAATAATATTTCGCATTACATTAATATCTGTATATTCAAAAAATTTAATTTTTTAGTCCCTACTCCCCTTCATTACAATAGTAACTCAAGTGGCAGACTCTGCAAGAGAGCGCTCTGCATCGCGGTGTAGCTTGCTCGCCAGGTTTCGAGAGGGTGCGTTTCTGGATGAGGTATCGAATATATTGCTTCCCCCTACTTATACCTCCCGCGGAGATCACGAATGTAAAATTAGAGAGATTAGAGCGCGCACGGAGGCTTTCAGACAGGGAGGTAATGAGAGTGGCACTTAAAGTGCCCTCCGCCACACACCGTTGGGTGGCTTGCGGAGTATAAATGTAGATGTAGATATAGTATACACAATCATAAATAGAGAACTGGTCAAAAACTACTTTTTTACAATTGTATGTTGCCCTAGGGAAAATCTTACTTCCCTAATCATCTGATCCCTTTGTTAGATTAAAATTTTATGTCAACTAGATTGCCATGGGAGTGACGATGAACTGTAATTCATTGATTCTCTCTTTAAGCTCTTTCGATAAAGTGATCTACCGATGGCATGTTCCTTTATCGTGGCCGTGACCCAAGCGAGAAGCATTCCGAATAAATATGAGATAGATGAACGGCTGACTCCACAATACGCACAATCTTAGATCTGTGGTATGACTGCTATTCAAGAAGTTTCATCCCTGTTGTAATTCCTGCTAATCACGATGGTGCCTTACCTTTCCAGTCTCACGCCCCTCCTGCTGCGAGTCCTGTAGCCCGGGACACTCCTCAACACTGACGTCCGCAACATCATCTGACGTCAGCGTCTTCTGCGGCTCGCGAGTCCTCGGAGGAACACCTCCCTCTTGCCCTGGCGCCCAACGGAACTGCAGTCGCACCACGTTGTACTCCTGTGGACGTTTGGCTTCGTTGTCATGATATCATTGATTGTTTTTATTTTATTTCTTCAATAGTATTTAACCATATCCTAAGACATTCAGTTTTACGTTGTCCAGAACCCACTAATGAAGCAGACGCAAATGCAGTCATTCGTCCATAAAGTAACGAAAAAAGTCTTTTCGCATCAAAACGGATCGATTGGATTTCAAAACCGATCAGTGTTTTCTACAAATCATTGGTATGTATGCTGTCCACAGAGCATAATGATTACGGAAACTGTAATTTGGATTAGCTTGTCTAACTAGCGAGAAAGCGCGCACCAGACAAGGACATTGTTGGGATGACGGATGTCAACATCTGTGTTCCTAGACGATTTGCCATTTATCCGGCAACAGTCTGCATAAATTAACAGACGATTAGTTGTTTGTCGATTTAGTGCCTGAACAGCAACTTTATCATTTCCGTGGTCATAGTATACCCTATCTTAAATTTGTGACCTCAGACTAGAATCTGACTGAAGTGGAAAAGTATGTGACAATGGCGAAATCTAGACTACGAAAGCAATACTGATGCCAGAGATGAGAAAAAATTCTATGAGGGACAGAAATGTACAGGTCGGATCTGCTTGCAGGGAGGACACCAGTCAAGGGTCCCCATGGGTTCATCTGTGGCGAGTGGCTCCTCCATCACATCTGACGACCCTCCGCGACAACGCAGTGGTATGGCGGTAACCCAATAAAAATTCAGTAGACCCTGGTAGGGAACAGATCCCTGGAGCTCTCACAAGCTGATGGATCGTATGTAGCTAACAGTAACTGTGACAAATTTGGAAAATGTATCACGTTTCACGGTAATCTGGAATGTAAAGTGGTGGCTAGAAACTGATATATGTATAATGTGGTTGGCCCAAGGCGTGAATGTTACTTTCTTCATACTTCTCGACTTTGTTCACCTGTGGACTGAATTCCACAGGGTCTGCATCCTCGTCGCAGACCGCGATGACACGAAGATCTTCGGTCTCTGTCTCCCGCCCACAAGGGAGACAGAAAAAGGCGAGGACTCTGCGGAACATCTGCGAAAAAAAAATTACATCAATTGTTGTCCTCAACTCATACGTCTTTAAAACAGAATTGGAGCAGCTCAGATATGGAGAGCTAGGCAATCGAGATGGGTACGGCTATCGCTTTGTACGAGAACTTCCTCACATCATCAACATGCTGCCGAATCATGTGGATACTAAACAATTTATCGTCGCATACAATTGTCGCCAACTTTACGTACTAGCTCAGAAATACCTCGTTTTGATCTTCAACGAAAGCAATAGCTTTTTTAACAAAACAGTTTAAGATGGAAATTAATACTTTCGGGTGTGTAGAGAGTGCATTGGAATGTCAAACGATTTTCACATTATTATTTTAATACAGAGTGACTTTTTCCACTGTTTGTTTAGAAATACTATACGAACGATGTATGAAACGGGAAATACAGTGGAACTTAGAAGACTATCTTTATGTAATTTTATTCACTAATTCTCCACGCTAAGCGATGCCATAAGTTCCACAAACGGACAATCGTTGCTTATTACGAAAACAAATGAGATTCGCACAGTTCGACTTGGTAATGTAGAGATACCTCCACACGCCAATGCACTACTGTCAATTTGCCTGTAAACGACCATAAACGAAATCCGAGACTTGTACTGCGACTGGTCCTAATTTATGGTTGTACAGCATCGTCTTCTTAATGAGTTAGGAGCATGTTGTGGCGTAACGTGAGTAGGATTCGTTGTGAACAGGAAATTAGGGCGGTTAGTGAGTTGCTATGAGCAGTTCAGTGACGTTTGTTCTCATCATCAGAATTCACAGAATCTGCAACAAACCGACAACGACAACAATGGTTAAGGCATACATCCTGACCTCCCAAGTAGAAGATGAATAAATGAAGTATACAAGGATTCTGAATGGGTAATTCAATACGTGAAATGAGATGAAAATCTAATACTCATGGTGGATTGGAATGCGTTTGTAAGGGAAGGACTAGAAGAAAGGAACACGGGAGAAAATGGGGTTGGTAGTTGTAATGAGAGAAGAGAAAGAGTAATTAAGTTCTGCAATAAATTTCAGTTAGCAAAAGCGAATACCCTGTTCAAGAATCACAAGAGGAAGAGGCACACTTGGAAAAGGCCTGGAGATACAGGAAGATTTTAGTTTGATTACATCACGATCAGGCAGACATTCCGAAATTAGATATTGGATTGCAAGGCGCAACACAGAAGCACATATAGACTCATATCATAGTTTAGTAATGATGAAGACTAGGCTGAAGTTTAAGGGACTAATCAGAAAGAATCAAGTGGAATACGGAAGTACTATGGATTGAAGAAATACGCTTGAAGCTCTCTGAGGCTGTACATACTGCGATAATGAATATTTCGGTGGGCAGATCAGTAGGAAAGTAACTGTGAACAAAACATGGGTAATGGGAGAAATACTTCATCTGATTGACGACAGAAGGAAGTACAAAAGAGCTGAGATAAATTCAGGAATACAGAAATACAAGTCACTTAGGAATGAGATAAACCGGAAGTGCAAGGAAGCTAAGGCTAAATGGATACATGAAAAATGTGAAGAAATAAGAAAAAGAAATGCTTGTCGGAGGACCGACTCCAAATATACGGAAGTCACAATAACTTACGATGAAATTAACACAAAGGCGTTAACATTAAGAGTGCAATGGGAAATCCACTGTTAAATGCACAGGAGAGTGGGGATTGGTCTAAGAGTACACTGAGGGACTCTATGAGGGGGAGAACTCGTCTCATGACGTGATAGAGATGTGACAGGAGATGCAGTATTAGAACTTAGAACAGCTCCTGAAGACTTAAAATAAAGTAAGGCAGTAGGGACAGATAACCTTCCGTGGGAAATTCTAAAATCATTCGGGGAAGTGGCAACAAAACGGCTATTCACGCTGGAGTGTTCTATTTTGGAGTACTGCTGCGCGGTTTGGGATCATTACAAGATAGGATTGAGGGATTACCTTGAGAAAGTTCAAAGGAGACTAGCACGTTTTGTATTACTGCGAAATAGATGTGACACTGTCATTGGTTCAAATGGCTCTGAGCACTATGCGACTTAACTTCTGAGGTCATCAGTCGCCTAGAACTCAGAACTAATTAAACCTATCTAACCTAAGGACACCACACACATCCATTCCCGAGGCAGGATTCGAACCTGCGACCGTAGCGGTCGCTCGGTTCCAGATAGTAGCGCCTAGAACCGCACGGCCATAACACTATCATTGACATGATATAGGATTTGGAGTGGTCACCGCTAAAACAAAGGCGTTTTTCGTTACGGCGGAACCTTCTCACGAAATTTCAACCACCAGATTTCTCCTCCGGATGAGAATATATTTTTTTGAATCGATCGGCATAATAAAGTAAGGAAAATCATTGCACAGAAAGATACAGGTGTTCGTTTTTTCCTCGCGGTTTTCGAGGCTAGAATAACAGACAGTTATTATGAAGGTGGTTCGGTGACCAATCTGCCAGGCTCTTAATTGTGATTTGCAGGAATATCCATGTAGATGTAGGTAGATGTAGAAGGTATTAGACATGTGAAATACCATACGACTTTCGGAAAAACATCATCCACACAATTCCAAAGATTGCAGGAACAGACAAGTGAGAGAATTATCACAGTATCAGCTTATCAGCTCATGCATCCAATTTGCTGACAAGAATAATATATAGAAGAATAGAAAAGAAAATTGAGGATGTTTTAGATGACGATCAGTTTGGCTTTAGGAAAGGGAAAGGCAATAGATAGGAAATTCAGACGTTACGCTTGATTTGGAAACAAGACGAAAAATCAAGACACTTTCATAGGACCTATGTTGCGTACTCTTTTGCAGTTCATACGACACTATTACGTTGCAGGATAACAGATGACAACTTCCGCTGCACACGTAAAGAATACCCCTTTGGTGACGTTCCTGTGAAAATAGCAGACACTGTCGCGAGGTTATTGTAAACAGAGAAAATGTTGGTAGTATCTCCGGCGACGTGAAATTACCGCATTGAATTCATGACACAGAAACATTCACGCATTCAGTAAGCGATGCACGCTGCAGAAGTATACAATAGTTTCTGTTACTGCCACACATGTTAAAACAATGTATGCCAGTCTAGTTGAAGAGAAAAATAACGAGAATTGTTGAATACCGTGCGTTTGTCGGGGCATTTTCAAAATGTAAACTACATCAAAACTGTCTGCGTCAGACATAATAAACTTGTCCCAAAAGTTTCTTCCGTTCTTGAAAACTCTTCCGAAGATATGCTGTTTAACGGCTCAAGAGATTTTTTGATCACATGTTACACGGCTTGAAAACTCTCCCTTTTCAGGTTTCTTTTCATTCTTGGTACTTAAAAACAGACTCTCAGGGGGCCAAGGACGGTGAGTGGGGTAGGTGGGAAACCGTTGAAATTTAATTTTTGCCCCGAAAACTGTGATGATCTCCACTTACCTTTTACTCCTTTTATATGTGCTGAAAGAGACGTACAAAATCTACTTTGTGAATACGTGATCGAACATTCGCAGGGAATAATTTTTATTGCACTCCCATCACTACGACTACTTTATTTACTTGATGATTCATTAGATCCAATAACCACCATCATAGTAGAACTGAAAAACATCAACAGAACCACCCAATACATCTGACGCCTGACAGATGATCTGCAGAGCAAATCAAAAAGAGAAACTGAGGGAGGTATGGCACCAAGACGCAATATGATAGCAAGAAGGCGGACTTGTGCCGCTCCAGCACTCCACATAGATGGCTAAAGGCCAAGTTAGTTTCCATTCTGTAGTCGGTAGTGAGTGCTTCAGTTATGAGTACGGCAGAGGTACTGTGTACTTTCGTCGAAGTGAGTAAAGACATATTAAGTAACTGTTCTGTGTACTTTCGAAAACAATATAGTGTTTTAATTTTTCCTCCGTTTTATTTTTTCTCTTCATTGGCTTAATCTTTTTGCTGTTTCATTTGAAATTCATTTTTACGCTCTTTGCTTCCCAGTCTTAGACTATGGCAGAAACAGACCTGACAGCAAACACGTAGCTGCAGAATGTTAGATTCATTCATGAAAGAGAATCGAAAGTTTATGCACTCCTCACTATCTCTTACAAAGAATATGCAAATTTCTACCTATTGGAAGCACATAACACTTCTCACTTTTCCATAAAATGAGTGATGATTGGCATAATATGTGGAACGTAACATGATACAGTTTAACAACAACACGACGGCTGTCAAGTTTACTTAACAATAAAAAAGTCCCTCTCAAAGCACAGAACGCCAAAAAACTTGGTACATGGGAATGTTAAAACGATTATGCAGTGCATGCCGGAACCGTTAATGAAGGACGAAATGAGACGGTTTTGTAAATCTACTATTTTAGCCTGTAGGAACCGGTTTCATCGGTAAAATGGAGTTGAAGGGACTAAACCTCTAAAACCGAGTGATAGTTTAGACTGAACAACTGACATCACAGATTTTATTGTATGGATATGCGAAGTCTAAGAAAATATGGTGAGTGTTCACTTACTTGTTCTTCAAGTTTTCCCGTCTGATACTGTCTTTCTGTCTTCTTGTTAGATCTCTAGAAAGTTCAGACACCCTTCGAAAGCAAGTATCCCTGTAAGATATTAGTCAAATAGCGCGCAACACTTAATACAGCACAAGTAGCCACTCAGAACGAGTTCACTCGTCGCGAATAAGTATCGCAATGGTGCCAGGCAACGGCTCGTGACGTATCGCGCGACATTCCATTGTTGTGATCGTCGTCCTGGACCTATGATGAAATGTGACAATCGCTTTCACTTACTACAGCTTTTGTATCGGTCTTACTCAATACCTAACTGATTTACCACGGTCGTGATTGTTCAGAATATCAGTAGTAACACATTAACAAATAATTAACATGAGTATTTCTCCCTTAAAGCACTGAACAAGCTAATTTTGAATGTAAACCTTGCACTAAAATTTATGTCTCCTTTCGTGTAACATAACAGAAACGTCCTTTTTGTAAGATCATTGAAATGACGACAATGTTCAGACGGAAGATAGGAATTACATGCCGACGTATGAAGAACTGAGCAACAAGTACGTTCTTTCGAAATTTCAATCACGAAAAAATTTTCGCTTTGAAAGGATCTCCGTAAAATACTTCGTTAAAAACTACAGCATAAGCGGTAGAATCGAGACCTGTAGCCATAAACATATATTTCAATAACTGCAACAAGTCGCTTTGTCCAGGAATGCACTATTATGGTCAAGAGCAAAATTGCAATCTGGACGACTTTTATGCAATACATATGATGCAAATTTCTTGCAGGTCTTTTATCATTTTTTTCGGCGTAGTCGTTTGTACAGAATGGTTACTACAAGAGACCACTAGTTAAGATGCGTCTGTCTTTCAGTCACTCACGATGAAAATTATTACTTCGGTTACGCAAATGACACGAAACAAGTTACAGGAGATGATGCAGTCTTAGAAACTTGCAAAATCAGATTCAGCACAACAAATGGTGTGTTAAAAAGCATGTTTGAACTTCGCATTCCGTGATTTGGGCCCTGACAATTAACTCTTAAATAAGTAACAATGTTTGCCCAAGTTTACACTAGCAATAACGTGGCGTATACTTTTCTGTTGTATCTAATAAAACTAAGTTTGTGTTGACCTAATGAAACTCATTTAGACTTGCGAGAGTGACGGTTGGCTTCCAGAACCATTAAAATGCAGGGTTTTTATACCTACATAGGCGTCTCTTTTCCTTTCGCTCTCTCTCTCTCTCTCTCTCTCTCTCTCTCTCTCTCTCTCTCTCTGTCTGTTTCAATAGTTACATGGTTATTAAAAATAATGCTTTTTCTCTCATTCTTGTTAGATTTTTCGACGAGCTCGCGGCCACGGCACTGGAGGAAGTGGTGTGTACAATTGTCTCAGAGCATCACCCCTCCTTTAGTAACAAATCAAGGTGAGCACAGAATTAAATAAGTGATCCATTGGTACATCGCTGTGTGTGTGTGTGTGTGTGTGTGTGTGTGTTAGCAATTTTTTTATAGCAGTACCCATATTTGATCAGGTCCCTATATGACTATTTGCCTCTGACTCAACTATATCCAACAATGGTTCGTTCATTTCTTTTATTTACACAACATTAAAATTTACTCATGGGTTTTGTACTGAATACCTCTCTGGTCAATAACACCCCTATTGAAATTTATTTTCATTTACTAAATGTCACGTTTATAACAACGGTATGGTGACCGTTTCATTTACAGCTGCAATCTGTATTTTTATGTTAGTTCATTAAAATATTGCCAATGTATCCTGAGCAATTGGTTTGGGCCTTTTAGAAACCCAGTGGCACTCAGTGAAATAAAAAATAACTCTTGTAGCAGGTGGTGTAACATGTGTCTGCCCATCTTGGAAAGTGAGCTCTCCAGAATAATCAACGACTTCCAGTATCGAGCCACAAATGAAAGCAGGTCTTTGTTGCGTACTCTAGGATTTCCACCGAGCAAGGCGGCGCAATGGTTAGCACACTGAACTCGCATTCGGGTGGACGACGGCTCATACCCGGATCCGTCCATTAGGATTTATGTTTTCCGTGATTTTCCTAAATTGCTTAAGGCAAATGCCGGAATGGTTGCATTGGAAAGGCAGTGCCGCTTTCCTTGTCCATCCCTCCCCAGTCTGAGCTTGTGCTCCATCTCTAACGACCACATTGTCGATGGTATGTTACACAGTAATCTCATCCTCCTCCTCCTCACACATTTCGAAGGAGAGGGTAATAATGGCGATGATGAGGAGACAATTGTATACATTTGGGTGATAATGGCGTGGCAACACAGGGCTACTCACTTGCAGATTGGCTCCGAACTTATGCCATGTGTGGCATACTGGGCTAAAGTAAAGGCGGTCCATAAATGCGCACAACTGCGTCCTGTACCTCAGTGTGACCTCCCATGTCTACGATCGTGTACTTGGTTGGGAATGCCAAGGTATGTTTTACTTAATTTTATGTCCAAAATCCTGATGCGGGAGATGAATTTTTCTTTTTATGTTCGCTTCTGTCTTACGATAGGAATTATAGTGTTTAACCTGAGTGTACAAGAACATACCATACATCTGAGGTATGAGAGCATTTTAACTTCAACGGAAGTTGACCTAGTAAACAGCTCTCTTATACACAAATATTATGAATTATTTAAAAAATAAAGTGTAGTGTACAGTCCTCTCACAGCCAACAGCTGAAAAATCTTATGTTATTAAACTCTTCAGGAAACAAATTAATTTAATCTGAACTACTTCATTTGATTAAATCTTATAAAAGTACAACTACTACTATCGATTACTTCAGACGCACTTTCTCAATATGTATACATTGTTGATTTGCTTCATGTAGAATATAATGTACGAAACCAAACAAAACTGATATGTTCGCCACAAGTAATAACACGCTGAAGAGCCAAAAAAACAGGTACACCTGCCTAATATGATATAGGGGCTCAGCAAACAACATGACGTGGCATGGAGTCGACTAATCTGTGAAGTAATGCTGGAGGAAATTGGCACCATGAATCCCGCAGAGCTGTCCATACATCTGTAGGGGTAAGAGGGGATGGAGATCTCTTCTGAACAGCACATACCAAAGCATCCCACATATGCTCATAAATGTTCATGTATGTGGAGTCTGGTGGCCAGCGGAAGTGTTTAATTTCAGAAGGGTGTTCCTGGAGCCACTCTGTAGCAATTCTGCATGTGTGGCGTCTTTTATTGTCTTGTTAGAATTGCCCAAGTTCGTAGGAATTCACAATCGACATTAATAGATGCATGTGATCATACTTGATTTTTACGTACGTGTCACGTGTCAGAGTCGTATCTGGACGTATCAGGGGTCACATATCACACCAACAGCACACACCGCAATCCATTACAGAGCCTCCACCAGGTTAAACAGTCCCCCACTGATATACAGGGTCCATGGAGTCATGAGGTTTTCTACATATCCATACACGTCCATCTGCTCGATACAATTTGAAATGAGACTCGTCCCACCAGGCAACATGTTTAAAGTCTTCACTAGACCAATGCCTGTGTTGACTAGCTCAGGTGATGCGTAAAGCTTTGTGTCGTGCAGTCGTCAAGGATACAGGAGTAAGCCTTCGGCTCCGAATGCCCAGATCGATGATGTTTCGTTGAATGGTTAGCACACTGACACTTGTTGATGGCCCAGCATTGACATCTGCAGCAATTTGCGGATTCGTTGCACTTCTGTCACGTGGAACGATTCTCTTCCGTCGTCGTTGGTGCCCATGGGATCTTTTTCGGGCCGCAGCGATGACATGATGTTTTACCGGATTCCTGATGATCACGGTAGACTCGAACAATGGTCGTACGGGAAAATCCCCATTTCATCGCTAGCGCGGAGATGCTGTGTCCCATTGCTCGTGCGCCGTCTGTAACACCAAATTCAAACTCACTTAAATCTTGATAATTTGCCATTTTAGCAGCAGTAAGCGATCTAACAACTGCGCCAGACACATTTTGTCTTATATAGGTGTTGGAGACCGCAGCGCTGTATTCTGCCTCTTACATATCTCCTTTTGAATTCAGATGCCTATACCAGATTCTTTGCCGCTTCAGAGTAAGGTCATATATGTAACGTAATAAGTCAATATATTGTTAAATGACAATGACAATATAACGTATTATTATATGAGAGTAGCTTATTCAAATATTGTAATCTGACAATCCGGTTCTTCAATAACATAATAATTTTCATAGTTTAATAATATCTTCTGTGCTTTCACGTGCAAAACACGTCTGTATCTCTTAGCTCAAATATACTTGACTACAAATTCTGTTTTCAAATTTAAACACATCGAATGCTGTGAGTTCAATTTTTATCAACTTTTAAACATTTTGGGTGGCATTAATGTGTGAAAATCGGAATATTGTGGTCAAATGATTGTTCTGGTGACAAAAGTGCCAGCGGATTCTAAACAAACGTGCATTTGGATACACCGTTTAATATAAAACCATTCAACTCCTGGCACTTCAACACTTTCAATAGTATTACTTATGGCACCATATTGAACATCATGTAATTTGCCTTTTAACATAAAATGGGATCTTCAACGTTCAATTTGACGATTTGAAACTGAAAGTTTAATGGCATGATTTAAATAAGTTACCTCCATTCGTGACTAGTAGTGGATTACATTAAACATTAAACTACAATTTTTATTTCTTGCGAATAGTAAGTTCCCATGTTGTATGTGTAGCATTGAATAATTTGTTAACTGGGTTTGTTTTTGGGTCTACTCCCAGTGCAACATTTACGTAATTTCATGGTAGTCTCAAAATGCTTCATGGGATGACGTGACTTCTCATAGACAGGCACCATATGGAGGTCAAGAGTGCATTATCTTACTAATTCGTGAAGTTTTGGACAGGCTTGTATTATGGTTGCTTTTGTATTTATATCGGAATATATCTGTACGGGGATGAATTTTCTTGAAAGCTATTCAAGTAATAGTGGACAAAAAATTAATTTTGTGGGTCCAAGAAGATCTGAAGAGATATGCAGAGCTAACCAAGTTCCTTGACAACCAATGTTTCTGAAATCGGTTGAGTTGCACGTCACACGTTCTTCTTGATTGCTTTTCACATTGAAAGTTGTCTCAGATGTTGGCTAAAAATGCCAACAGCTATGTAAACATTCTGGGAAGCTGTTCGTGCCATACAACAGCCTTTTCGTGCCAACAGATAATTGTACGTATTATATCTTAGTTTCGCACACGACTCTTCGCTTACTCATTAATATCTTTTCATGTATCCGATAGAAGGTACGATATCTCCTAAGCTCAAACAATACTGGATGGGAAATTTCCGTGACGTTCAAGTTAAGATTTAGATCCGGTCATCGCACTCATTTCTATTGCTTTGAGTTATAGCATATAGTACACCTACATCCAGCTTTCGAAGCTTGCTCATTGAATGAAAATTTCGCTTGAAGATAAAATGGTCATAGTCGTCACATTTAGCAATTATTGGACTAACCATATGGACCATAGTGATAACCGTAAAACATGCTTTATTAAACCTCATTTACTTCCTGAGTGGTGAATAGACTGACGTCAAAGCTATACTACGTGAAAGGAGAGACTAATTTTCGAAGTCGATTTCTTCGCTTGCGCTCGTGTACTAGACAGCACAAATATTTCAAGCTGCCTCCATTGCATTTTCGATCATGAAGCGTTGCGCTCACCTACTTTGACGTTAGTAAGCCGGCATCAGCCGGCACTAGCGCTTCTGGTTCATCCAGAGGAAACTCTCACACAGTAGACTGTTCTGATCTTGACAGACAGCCACGTGTTCATTACGAAAATGGCTGGTCAGAGAATGAAGTAAATTACGTTTTGGCTTCTACTTACGTCAGAAACGTGAGAAGCGATTTCAAAAATAATGGAACGACTTGTGTCGCTGTTGACAATGCGGTTACACTGTCCGACGTTAGACAATACTCCATGATCAGGTAGAGCAGTAGAATATATAGAGTGGAAGACAACAATTCCTGTTAAAAATTCGGCTTCCTATAGCGCTGTCAGTATGTAAAGATAACCATTATTCGGTTTTATTTGAGCGATTACAAAATAAATTCGAGAGTTGGCATTGGGGTGGAGACATAAGCTGGCGTTGGTGATATGGTCAGACAAGGAACATGGGGAATAGCTTGGAGTTCATTTGCAGGTGGTCAGAATTTTCATCCAGTTGGTGCATGCTCTGTGACGACAAAATCATGAGACATCCACGGGTACAGTACAGTGGTCTGTTCAGATGATCCTAGATTCGGATGATTAAGGTCTCGGTTTTATTTCACACTTAATTCAGCCATTTTTAACTACCGCAAACAGATGCTCTACATCTCTGGTAAGTTCAGTTGAACAATACAGGGCTACACCAAGGTTCGAATCCACATTAAGCAAGATGCAATTTGTTAACTACTGAAGGAACGTCAGTGTAGGTTAGGCCACGACAGAGGTACCAGTAATCTTTCTCATACTGGAAATTTTAGGTCATTAATGAACAGGGCACTTATTTCTCATTGTATTGGAACTTGAGATGTGAAAATGTCGGTACTGGTCTAGAAATCCGGATTCTTCTTCGCAGAGTCTGAACTTCGTTGAGGTGGTACAGTTCCTTCCTGCTACTACTTCCCCAACATTCGAAACTGCTCAATGACTCCTGAAAGAATCGTGTCTTGATACGAACCCTCGTCTGGCACAAACTTTTTCATCATCTAAGTTCATGCTGCAGCGTATCGACAGCTAGGTATTAGTGAAATATAATTATGTTTTTAACATTTCTCCAGGCATTTTCAACAGTAACAATTGGGGTCAGTCTCGACTTACAGTAAGATAAACAACACTTCATCACATCATTTATGACTCAAACATGCCACACCTAGCTACTAATGGAAAAGAATCCAATAGTTAATATCTCTTTGCGTGTAGCCAACAACAGTTAGAATAGTAGGGGAAAACCACTATCAGACACCTCTGCATTGTCGCCAGATCCCTCTAAAGTGAAGAGTCAAGGCTGTGATCACCATAAAGGGTCAATGTGTGGAAGCAGTTATCCTCCTTGATGGTCATCAGTCAACGTCCTTGCAACAAGTGGTCCATTGTTATCTACAAGTCAGCCATTGACCAAGCCTTCTTATTTCATATAAAATATGCCAGTTACATTTATATAATACCTGTAACTTATATGACAAACATTTATTAGTTAATTGTTCGTCAATCATAATTTGTAGTACAGTTGCAATGATTTATTAGCCAAACTAGCAAATTCCGCAGTTATTGCTAACCATCAGACTGACTCCACAACTGTCTTTAGTACACCATAGAGAGAAGATCACGAATTTTCATCATATACCAGATGCTGCCCTCTGGCAGAACGAGAAGAATAAGAAGACTGTCATATTCGAATGTAAATATTAACCCACCCTTCTCTCTCAGTATTCACTGTGTGTGTGTGTGTGTGTGTGTGTGTGTGTGTGTGTGTGTGTGTGTATGTGTGGGTGGGTGGGTGGGTGGTGGGTGGGTGGGTGTGTGTGTAATTGTACAAATAGATGGAACTTACGTTATTTTCAACATCATTGTGAGCGATACTAACTGATACGTTTGAGCAGGACGGTGCCACGCGTCATAACCTATAGTAAACTTTTGGTATTTTTCGACTTGGTGCCTCCCTGGTTTTGTAGAGTCTGTTTGCCAGAGAGGCTTGTGCTGCGAATAAGATCTGCAAGGTGACGGAAGCCTTGAGTTAGCGGCAGCACAAGGAAGGTGGCGAGTGGGTCCCTGTGCTGGTAGCATCCAGTGTATTAGCTGGAAAACGACTTGGCCGCACCTGGAGTAATATCGCAACCTAGTTGCAGTTGAGAGCCGTTGTATGGAAAGCTGTAATTTGGAAAGGATCTCCCCTTTGTCAGCAAGAGCGCTTCGGATGCACAATACAGGTGTCGCCCTAAGGAGATCGGCGGTTAAACCAACGGTTAGTGGTCTGTACAGCCGTCAATGTACTGTCGCTCCACCCTGTTTCCATTTGCACACGAGTATTGGATAACTCCACTTGAAGCTGAGTAACTTTGTTATTGAGTACTTGCCCATCTGTGTTTTAGTTGTTCGTCTTCGAAAGTTGTAATTGAGTCTGTCACTGTGGGGCGTCATTAGTTAAAGTATTTAGTGACTGGTCACTTGCATGATTTATCTGCTCATGTTATAAGGTTTACATAAAGTTTGCACTGGTGGGGGCCAATATTTGTATGGAAATGTGGTTCCAGTGGTAACTGATGCACGTATTAGGTCTTATCACCCCAAATTAGTTATCAGTGTACCATATTGCCAGGAGCGGTGCACAAGAAAGACGTCTGAAATAAAGTTGCAAGAGTAAGGGTGTGATAACCTACTGGGGTAGTAGAGGATGAATTCTAATGCTGCACATTTGTTCTTGAGTAAAGTAAGTACTTTTTGGAATAGAACATTTCATGTCTCATAATTTGGTGTTCATCTGTAGGCGTTCTGCAGCTAAACTTGTTTTGAAATTGTTCGGTACTGCCGTACAGTAAATGAGCAAATTTTGATTTGTGGCAACTTGAAATAAGGAATCCCCGCTGTAATTTGTTGGTATGAACATCACTTGCTTTTGCTGAATTGTTGTTATCAAAACATTTTTTAAATTATTGAATCGCTGTCCGTTTGTAATTATAAATTTATGGGTTACTATATGCACTTTTCAGATATCATTGGTAATTTTAAAAATTTTGACACAAGTTGTTACCGAGCTTGCGTTGGAAATTGTAATTGGAGTTATAACTGTCTTGGGCTCAAATTTGATGCTATTGTATCACCAGTATCTTATCCCTGTTTTGGTTCAGTGAAAATATCATCAATTTAGAGTAAGCCTTGTATTGGCTACCCTGTAAAAGAAGTAAATAATAAAAGAGACATGACAATACGTTTTTAATATCTGTTGAGTAAGAATTGTTTATTAATAAATTTGTTTTAGACTTTATCTGAATTAATGTAAGCCTTGCACCTTGCCACTCCGTCATAGCTCCTACCATACCAAGGACATATGCCTGTTCACTGTACCATCACTCATTGAATCACACTACATGGAAAAAAACTGAGTTGTAGTTATTATTAAATCACACACTTGCCTCATTTTCGGAAAAACTTAAGAGTTTCCTACTTTTCAACAACCACTGATGCATCGGTAGCTGATATTTTAACTACACCGTCACTTGTCTAGCAGAAACAGGAGCAACAGCAGCAGCAGCATACAGATGGGTTACCGAACATTTCACATAGGGACGCACAGCTGCTTCCTGCAACAGGACCGGTACCTGCGTAGTCTTAGCTAAGTGGTCCCAGCTTGCTACTGTGTGTACGAACCTGATTTGTTGTGGTGACTGTCAGTAGCTTTCTTTGGCTGAGTTAACAAACTGCAACATCTTCTAAACTTTTCACGCTTTTCTGAATTAACTTGTGACACAAAAGCTATTCTACGTAGATAATGAAATATTTCATGAAAATTTTCCTCCTCTTTATTGGCTGAATTAAAAAAAAAAAACAGCTGAGAATTCAGATACCGATTTTTAATTATGTAAGTTTTATAAACACTTTAGGTAATTCTTGAAAAATGATTTACTTCCAAAC
The DNA here is from genome assembly GCF_021461395.2 of Schistocerca americana. NCBI lineage: Eukaryota > Metazoa > Arthropoda > Insecta > Orthoptera > Acrididae > Schistocerca > Schistocerca americana. Next base: position 328,007,763 of record NC_060121.1, on the reverse strand, counting down.
AAAAATTGTAACCCACTTTTTCACCAACTTAGGTACTGAATTTAAAAAATTGCTGAGATAGAAATTCCTTTATTTCTAACTGACGAACCAAATAGCCTACCAGTTTTCGTAGTTCCGGCACCGAAACAGTGACATATTTTCAAAAACCTTTCACCTCCAGTTTCACACCATTAGGAGTGAAATTTCAAAAAACTCCCCTAAAACGATTTCTACAATAGAATATCAATACAGTTTCTGTTCTAACACAACCAGATACCTTCATAAGAATTTTAGTCCACTATTTCACCTTCTTAGCGGTCGAATTTCCTAATACAATTAAACACGTATTTTTTTTATTTTCTAACTGGGAAGCCAAATACAAATTTTCGTTAATATTGCTTTAAAAATGTTTTCGTAATGAGATATATTTTCGTGAAAGATTTTCGCTCTTATTCACCCCTTTAGCCATACTTCGACTGATTCAAACCATAGTTTTAATAGGAAACAAACTTTCATTGTTTCAACAGAAATCTTTACGTATTAGTGATAATAAATGAACACAGTACAATCCTATGGGAGTACAGGAATAAAATACTGTAGATCAGAATTCGTTTAGTTGTATTTATAGATAAGAAACAGAGAAATAGTGTCTTGCTCCCACTACGCAGAGATCTGTTCTGTAAGAACCTACACAGTTAGCTCTAATCGCTTTGATATGATGTGTAATGGTGAATTGAATCTTGAAACAATATATCGCTATTGTTGAATCTGTGTTTTACCCGATTTATTCCAAAAGTAGGATTCGCTGTATGGTCGTCATTGATTCCAAAAATTACCAACATGATAAATCAGTTAAGAAAATAGAATCCTTTATTTTCGGAGACAGTTTGAGGTACTGAAATCATTGAAAGATCGAGAATCGGACCAGCTCTGAAGTGCTAAATATAGATATTCGTTTTCTGAAATAATGACGTAGCGAATATTACACTAAGCGATATTCCATTGTTCCCTTATAGGTGAGTATCAACTATCAGCCTAAAATCTCTGGTCGACGTAGAAGGTATAGCGTCCCCAGTGCCATATTACGAAAAGACTTTAAATTATTTATAAAGAAGACATTCATAATTTGTAAGAGATTTTTTTTCATGTAGCCGTAAAATAATAATTTCTCTGTCCAAGTTTCAAATGCAAAGAAGTAATTTATGACCAAATGATCTAAAGAGGTGACAAGATACACTCTTTTGTTAATTTTTTAGTCGTCTTCAGTTCCTCTTTTGTCTTGAATGTGTCTAGAGGGACATCTTGCGTGTGCTGACGAATGTAAGCATATTTGTATGAGTTAAGCATATAATATACTGATTTAATATTATTGTGCACTTTTAATTTGTAAGAGGTGATCCCGATTTCATGTCCGCCTTCCTTGAATTAACCTGCATTCAAGTAATTTACAGCTCAACAATCGCAGCGGCCGATGCAGCCAACGACGCCATTACGTGGCGATATTAACTTATGAAAATTTAACGGAAGCTGAAAACTCGCCCGCTATTAGCATAATATCAATTTTTCTCCACAGCCGCACGAAGTTGCAGAAATACTTAGCTTTAAGATTCTTATTTTCAGTACCATAGCTGAGAGCCAGAGCCAGGACTCCGACTACAATACAATGGTCAACGGAGGTAAGAAAAATACTCTCGCGCGTGTGTGGGCCGCAATTTTAATTAATAACTAAAGATTTCTTGCTTTAAAGTGAACTGACTAGCCGAGGAAAGTAATATGAAACGTTTATTACATTGCTCAACTTAAATATCATTTTTATTAAGGCCCGCCACGTAAGTCGGCAACAATCAAAAAATAATAATAACAATAATAATATATACATTAAATGGCGACGGACGCGAGAAAGGCAACCACTGAAATAATTTTTACTACAAAAAGTAGTTTTAAGACATAGCCAAAGTACATTTCAGTTTTCTAGGTCCAAGACTATAAAAACAGATAATAAGAGATACTTTTACAAGTGATTAATTACTATCAGAGGAATAAATCAAAGACGTTTCGTTCAGGATAACAGTAGACCTGGATAGTTTAGTTTTCTTCCACGTCCCTGAGGTACACCGATGTGTACTTCACAATAAAATATACTGCTAGAACTTAACAAGAAAGTATCCACGTAGGCACATCGTGCTTTTAATACGATCATGAAAAAAAGATAGCCAGGAGAACACTAGATTAAATACACTGGCGCATGTCACCAAGGAACTTGACATGATGTTGATTTGTCGATATGGAGTCCAGCTCGAAACCATAGAAAAGATTTTGAAAAATGCAATAACGAGACGAAGACGGCTTTGAATCTACTCTTACCTTCACAGAAGAAACTGAATTTGACCCACTGCAGAGAGAAGGAAGAATTCACGAAAACGACGGAGAAGAATTCGGAGTTCAGCTTGGACTACGAGACGATTATTATCTACAATTAATATAAAACAACCAGGACTAAAAGAACAAACCACATAATAGTTGAAACTTTCTGGCAGATTAAAACTGTGTGCCCGACCGAGTCTCGAACTCGGGACCTTTGCCTAGTTAATTATCGATTATTTGAAGAGCTTATTAGTTGTAAAATCACGAATAATTAGTGAAGTGTAGTTGTTCCTTGTGTATATTTTAAATTTTATTGTAAATAATCTACGAATCTTTTTGTCTCATGCTCCTGTCTTGTATTAATTCATGACTGTTTCATAACTTATTTTTTTTAGCGACTGCTTAGCGAGGGTTTCTCTGAATACTGAAGTACTGCTGGTGATATTGCTCACGACTGCGAAAGGTAAGCACGCTGCTAATTGTAAAATGCCTTCCACGTACATCTTAATATTAATGAGTAGTAGTGCAGTACTTTAATCTATTAGTTAGTTCAAAGCAAGATATTTTGTAGCTAGTGCTAAACAATTAGAACAGTGTGAATTTCCCTGTAAGATGTTTGTTGCCATCAGTAGGGAATGGATTTGTTGAGAGGGTTTATTGGGGTTTTTGGCAATAGTACGTAATAATTACCAGGGCGGTATCTAAGGCTACCGTGTTCGTACGGCAATGGTTAGGACGTGAAGAGGAAGGATGGATGCCGATAGACTTACAGATATCGGATCATGAGAAAATTTAACAGGTTTCAATGAAAATGAAACAGAAAGCATACCTATTCCAGCAGTTATCAAAGTCAGTAACCTTCAATCATCGGACACAGGTCCCTCTGCCGCGGTTATAGAATATTGTGAACCTAATTCGTGAACAGTTCCTCCCGAAGAGGTTGAGGAACACATAGAACCAGTTGAAAATTCTAACGAAGTCATTGTCCGGCAGATGTCTTCTGGTCCGTTAACGGCATGTCTAGTGAGATTAGACGTAAAAAAAGAAGAAAGGAATAAGCGGTTACTCGCTCAACTAGCAGAGAATGATAAAGAAAGGGATAAGCGATTAGTCACTTAACTAGCGGATAAAGACAAAGAAAAGGAACAAAAGCAGGAAAGCAAGACGAGATAGAAAACTCGACTAAAGGAAATAAAAGATCCTTGACGACATATGTTAGGTCCGTAAAGAGTTGACTGAAGTAAACAAGGTGAAGCGAAAGCTTACCTGCCATATTTGTTTATTTGAAATTAGACATAGAGCGATTCCAAGAGAGACAAACTCGGACTGAAACTACTGTCGAGTCAGTGAGTAATGAATTGCCGTGCCGTTAAGTAGAAGCCAAGAAAAACATAGACCAATATCGCCTGAAAGAAAGTAGATAGTAGGAAGATGAGATCTCCGAATGGATCAATTTCAAAAATGCTGAAATTAATACAAATGTAAATTCCGAGGCAGCTTCTGCTAATCATTCAGCCAATAAAAGGTCACACAAGGATGCACAAGCCATGAACGAAGTTTTCAAAACCGGATTTCACCAAATGAAAGACAAAGTAGTACTTGAACTTCCTAAATGGCAGGACGAAATTAACCGGAAAGTTGAATCACGCGACAGCGACGTCTCAGTTAGTAACAGCTAAGAGCAGGGCATCTTTTCAACTAAGACGAAGCTGGGCGATAATGAATGAGCGTACTATGCCGAGGCTGTTTTCGGAAAGAAAAGATGAGGCAAAAGTTTGTTGCCCGTCTCCATCATTAGTAAAACTTCAACAGAGCATTATTAAAAATCGACAATTCCAGACTAGTTCTTCAGAGAAGGATATCCCACGTCTGAATATTATGAAGTACAGTTCATCCTGTCGCACGTAATCGGAGATGCTGTTTCGTGAGTAAGTGAAGCTGTGGATTTGTGTAACACGTACGTAGATTTCGAATGCAGATTAAGAATCGGAACAATGATAATTACAACTGAAATAGAAATGGCCGTGCAAATGAAGGTGGGAACGGAAATAGAAACTTTTAATCAGAATTTTCAGTCATATAACAAACAGAATTCAAGCCAACGAAGCAACCCAGCCATAATAGCCACAAAAGAAAATCTAACGGTAACTGTAATACTGGGAACACAAAATAAATCCCAAGGACTTCTTTAGTCTCCCTACGTCGTTTACAAAAGCCATGACTAACCATCATGTGAAAATATTTAGCTTAAGATTCTCCTTTGCCTGAGTTATTTAGTCCCCGGAAGTATGGTTCACCTACATTAAAAATGCAGTGGTCCCTCTCAGACTAATTTGGTACAAATATTGTAATAGTGCCATTACCTAGTATATCTGGAAGTTTTTGAATGAGACTGATGGTTCCCAATGAATCCTAAGCAGTATGGATAACCATGTCTACTGTTAGTACACACAGTTTCTCTGATCTGCTTACCTATTCCATAATTTATAGTACACATCATTGCTATCCGTTATCGAATTTGATCAACCAATTACAGTGCTGTGTAAACGATACTATACTTTAACAGTAGACCTATCACAAATCTGCAATAGCTTTGAAAAAAATAAATATATTGTTTTAGTTTACTAATAGTGATTTTTCAGGCTGTTTGTGCACGTGATAAAGAATTCTTGCATCATTTCACAATTTTCTTGTGAAACAATTCTATACCTTCAGGGGGTCGTGACTCATTTCAAAGTCAGCATAAGTTTTGTCTATAAACTGCGCAGTTTTTCGGATAGTAAATCGATATTTACCGGCCGGAGTGGACGAGCGGTTCTAGGCGCTTCAGTCTGGAAGAGCGCGATCGCTACGGCCGAAGGTTCGAAACCTGCCTCGGACTTGGATGTCTGTGATGTCCTTAGGTTAGTTAGGTTTAAATAGTTCTAAGTCTAGGGGCCGATGACCTCAGATGATAAGTCCCATACTTCTCAAAGCCATTTGAATCATTTGAAGCATATCGATAGTGGCTCAAATGGCTCTGAGCACTATGGGACTTAACTGCTGCGGTAATCAGTCCAAATCGATAGTTGTTCACTATTTCTGTATGGCCGTTTGTCGGAGTCTAGCATCAGTAAAAACCTAACAAGTGCCATCTGTAAATAAATTCTCAGATATTTCCACCTCACAAAATATTCAGTAGCAGCACATTTTCATAAACGAGCAAAAGTCCGAATCTACATAAATACCTTTACAAAAATCATTAATAATCTTTTATGTGATATCTCCATTGAGACGCTTGTGGGAATCTTTATTGAGTACTAAGTAGGAGGTCTATTTATGTATCAAACAGTGATGGATAACGTCATGAAGCATAAATATTTACAGAATGAAATGATTAAACACTGGTGAGGAATAATTTAGAAAATAACCTTTTATTCCGTCAATTATCATTTGTCCAGATGCAGAGTTAGAAAACCAAATAAGTTGAAGATGAGCAACGAAAAACATTTTCTCTTCTTCTTCTTCTTCTTCTTCTTCTTCGGCGTTTCGCCCTAGATGTTATCGGTTTTCGAAGGCCAGAAGCTGCTTCCATTACAGTCTTCCGTCCTATATTTCCGTATGCCACTGCTTCCTCTATGTATTTTTCCCATCTTGGCATCAGTCTTCATCTCCTTCTTCTTCCGGGCGGCTTCCAGTTCAAACTCTTCCTTGACTATCTAAGGTTGTTTTCTGTGTGTGTGCTAATACCACTGAAGTACACCATTCTCTGAAGTTTTTGTATTGAACACGTTATCCCGATTTGCCTCTGTACCTCTTGATTGCAAATCCTGTCTTGCCTCGTTAACTGTAAACACCTTGTATAGTCCACATGCTCTGATCTACTTCTCTCCCTAATTTTCTTTGTTTGGGGCCACATCTCAACTCCATATAGAGCTATGTTGTCCACCACAGCGTGAAATTTTCTCTCATTACTGCCCAACCAGATATTATTACAGCACATCATCCCACGGAAAGTTTAATAGCCCTCTGATCCATTGCTGTTCTGGAATTGTGTCCTTGCCAGATGCACCAGTGTTATATCTCACTGTTGCCAAGTATTTGTAGCTTCTGTACGATTTTATTTCTTCTTCCAAACGAAAAAGCTTTAGATCCTACTGAGGCGGTAGCCCCGGCGACCCTGGGGCCGCACCATCACTTTGTCGCACAATCTCTCCGCCCAGCAACGGCGGCAGCCGCGTCTGCGGCGAGCTGCAGGCGGCGCCTCCTCTCCACTGGAAGCGGAGGGCATTACGGCGACCGTCGAGGTAGTGGTCGCATCGCTCACCTGCACAGAAAGCAAGGGCTCACATTAAAATACTTACAGCTTCACTGATCCTGTGCATGAAATTTCATGCAGAAATTGGTTATGTACAAAGTTTTTTCATTATCAGCTTTTGTTTGAGACTTTAAATACCGAAAACGCAGATAAAAGTGAAAACAGTGAGTTTGAGATAATATTTATAATAAATAATCTATTGCATCGGAAGTCTCTAACCCACTGTGGGGAGCTTCGGTATTTGGTGTAAGCAATGTTTCACGAGCAGGGCTTTCAATTTAGAATTGTGCAAGTGGAATTCATTTTTGCTCTAGGAGCACTGAAAATAAATTCTCTAGAACAATTCATACGTTTCCTATACAGTTGTCAAGTGGTAATATTTCCTCCCTCCGCTGTTTGTTGAATCATTGACTCAACGATATGTAGCACTAACTAAAAATTCCATGAGGTACTAGGTATGCAGCAAAGATGTTAATTTAGACACTTGAATAATGAGTTGCACGGAGTTCTTATTTCGTGTCACACATCGTTATGCTCGCTCTTTTGTGGGCGAACAGTATTCTCTCTAAATAGATTCAGTTAATCATGAAATGAACAGCAAGTAAATGAAATTACACGAAGTAAATATACTTTTTAGGTCTGGGGTGAATCGGCAAAGAAAGGAAATGTGTGAAACACTATTAATCAGAACGGGTTGATAGCAGATCTGTTAAAGCAACAATAAATATCGCCGGGTCACTAGAGGTTAGAAAATGTAGAGGACGACAGAGATTGGAATAAATTCATCAAATATTGAGGCCATAGGGGGCACGTCCACTCTGAGGCTAGAGTTACGACTGAAAATAAAAAATATAAAATTTATGCTACAGAACACACTTGGAAGTATCGAAACTTGCAGCGACTCGTTTCAAGTACTCTCCTCAGATTCTGTGTTACGTGTGTGAGACCGATGTCGGAGGGTGGCACAGGCTTGACTAGCTACATCACGACCACCTCGTGGAAAGCACGTCTAGGAGCTCCCTAGCGCGTTACAGTACACAGGGTGGAGCTACACAAGGGTGAGTGTTACTCCACTGCAAAGTTTGTTTCAGGGATACATATTTCGAAACAGGAAACATTTGTTTGATGTTTTTTTTAAATAATATTCCGCGTTATAGTAACATTTTTATGTTCACAAAATTTAATTTCTTGGTCCCTGCTCCCCTTTATACAATAGTATACATATTCAGAGTTTGTCAGAGCACTGAAAGATCTGAGTCGAAACAAGGCCCCAGGAGTAGACAACATTCCATTAGAACTACTGACATCCTTGGGAGAGCCAGTCCTGACAAAACTCTACCATCTGGTGAGCAAGATGTATGAGACAGGCGAAATACCCGCAGACTTCAAGAAGAATATAATAATTCCAATCCCAAAGAAAGCAGGTGTTGACAGATGTGAAAATTACCGAACTATCAGTTTAATAAGTCACAGCTGCAAAATACTAACGCGAATTCTTTGCAGACGAATGGAAAAACTCGTAGAAGCGGACCTCGGGGAAGATCAGTTTGGATTCCGTAGAAATGTTGGAACACGTGAGGCAATACTAACCTTACGACTTATCTTAGAAGATAGATTAAAGAAAGGCAAACCTACGTTTCTAGCATTTGTAGGCTTAGAGAAAGCTTTTGACAATATTGACTGGAATACTCTCTTTCAAATTCTGAATACAGGGAGCGAAAGGCTATTTACAATTTGTACAGAAACCAGATGGCAGTTATAAGAGTCGAGGGACACGAAAGGGAAGCAGTGGTTTGGAAGGGAGTGAGACAGGGTTGTAGCCTCTCCCCGATGTTACTCAATCTGTATATTGAGCAAGCAGTGAAGGAAACAAAAGAAAAATTCGGAGTAGGTATTAAAATCCATGGAGAAGAAATAAAAACTTTGAGGTTCTCCGATGACATTGTAATTCTGCCAGAGACAGCAAAGGACTTGGAAGAGCAGTTGAACGGAATGGATAGTGTCTTGAAAGGAGGATATAAGATGAACATCAACAAAAGCAAAACGAGGATAATGGAATGTAGTCAAATTAGGTCAGGTGATGCGGAGGGAATTAGATTAGGAAATGAGACACTTAACGTAGTAAAGGAGTTTTGCTATTTGGGGAGCAAAGTAACTGATGATGGTCGATGTAGATAGGACATAAAATGTAGACTGGCAATGGCAAGGAAAGCGTTTCTGAAGAAGAGAAATTTGTTAACATCGAGTATAGATTTAAGTGTCAGGAAGTCGTTTCTGAAAGTATTTGTATGGAGTGTAGCCATGTATGGAAGTGAAACAAAGACGATAAATAGTTTGGACAAGAAGAGAATAAAAGCTTTCGAAATGTGGTGCTACAGAAGAATGCTGAAGATTAGATGGGTAGATCACGTAACTAATGAGGAGATATTGAATAGAATTAGGGAGAAGAGGAGCTTGTGGCACAACTTGACAAGAAGAAGGGACCCGTTAGTAGGACATGTTTTGAGGCATCAAGGGATTACAAATTTAGCATGGAGGGCAGCGTGGAGGGTAAAAATCGTAGAGGGAGACCAAGAGATGAGTACACTAAGCAGATTCAGAAGGATGTAGGTTGCAGTAGTTACTGGGAGATGAAGAAGATTGCACAGGATAGGGTAGCATGGAGAGCTGCATCAAACCAGTCTCAGGACTGAAGACCACAACAACAACAACATATTCAGATGTAAAGAAATGGTGAAAGCTTACTTTTTAACATTTGTATTTTCTCGAAAGGAAAATCTGACTTTACTAATCATCTGATCCCTTTGTTAGATTAAAATTTTATGTCAACTAGATTGCCATGGGAGTGACGATGAACTGTAATTCAATGATTCTCTTTTTAAGCTCTTTCGATAAAGTGATCTACCGGTGGCATGTTCCTTTATCGTGGCCGTGACCCAAGCGAGAAGCATTCCGAATAAATAAGAGATAGATGAACGGCTGACTCCACAATACGCACAGTCATAGATCTGGAATCTGACTGCCCTAGCTATTCAAGAAGTTTCATCCCTGTTGTAATCCCTGCTAATCGCAATGCTGCCTTACCTTTCCAGTCTCACGCCCCTCCTGCTGCGAGTCCTGTAGCCCGGGACACTCCTCAACACTGACGTCCGCAACATCATCTGACGTCAGCGTCTTCTGCGGCTCGCGAGTCCTCGGAGGAACACCTCCCTCTTGCCCTGGCGCCCAACGGAACTGCAGTCGCACCACGTTGTACTCCTGTGGACGTTTGGCTTCGTTGTCATGGTATCATTCATTGTTTTTATTTTATTTCTTCAACAGTATTTAACCATATCCTAAGACATTCAGTTTTACGTTGTCCAGAACCCACTAATGAAGCAGACGCAGATGCAGTCATTCGTCCATAAAGTAACGAAAAAAGTCTTTTCGCATCAAAACGAATCGATTGGATTTCAAAACCGATCAGTGTTTTCTACAAATCATTGGTATGTATGCTGTCCACAGAGCATAATGATTACGGAAACTGTAATTTGGATTAGCTTGTCTAACTAGCGAGAAAGCGCGCACCAGACAAGGACATTGTTGGGATGACGGATGTCAACATCTGTGTTCCTAGACGATTTGCCATTTATCCGGCAACAGTCTGCATAAATTGACAGACGATTAGTTGTTTGTCGATTTAGTGCCTGAACAGCAACTTTATCATTTCCGTGGTCATAGTATACGCTATCTTGAATTTGTGACCTCAGACTAGAATCTGACTGAAGTGGTAAAGTATATGAGAATGGCGAAATCTAGACTACGAGAGCAATACTGATGCCAGAGATGATAAAACATTCTGTGAGGGGCAGAAATGTACAGGTCGGATCTGCCTGCAGGGAGGACAAAAGTCAAGGGTCCCCCTGGGTTCATGTGTGGCGAGTGGCTCCTCCATCACATCTGACGACCCTCCGCGACAACGCAGTGGTATGGCGGTAACTCAATAAAAATTCAGTAGACCCTGGTAGGGAAGAGATCCCTAGAGCTCTCACAAGCTGATGGATCGAATGTATGCCGGCCGCGGTGGTCTAGCGGTTCTAGGCGCTCAGTCCGGAACCCCGGGACTGCTACGGTCGCAGGTTTGAATCCTGCCTCGAACATTGATGTGTGTGATGTCCTTAGGTTAGTTAGGTTTAAGTAGTTCTAAGTTCTAGGGGACTGATGACCACAAATGTTAAGTCCCATAGTGCTCAGAGCCATTTGAACCATTTTTGATTGTATGTAGCTAACAGTAACTGTGACAAATTTGGAAAATGCATCACGTTTCACGGTAATCTGGTGGCTAGTGACTGCTATATGTATAATGTGGTTGGCCCTAGGCGTGAATGTTACTTTCTTCATACTTCTCGACTTTGCTCACCTGTGGACTGAATTCCACAGGGTCTGCATCCTCATCGCAGACCGCGATGACACGAAGATCTTCGCTCTCTGTCTCCCGCCCACAAGGGAGACAGAAAAAAGCGAGGGCTCTGCGGAACATCTGCGAAAAAAAAATTATATCAATTGATGTCCTCAACTCATACGTCTTTAAAACAGAATTGGAGCAGGTCAGTTATGGAACGTTAGGCAATCAGAATATTCTGGATGGGTACGGAGACTACATTGTCCGTGGACTTCCACGCGTCACCAACATGCTGCCGAAACAAACAATTTATCGTACTGTACTATTTTCGCCAACTTTAAGTACTAGCCAGAAATATCATGTTTTGATCTTAGACAAACGCGACAGCGTCCGTTAACAAAAATATTTAAGACGGAAATTAATACTTCAACCTGAGTCCAGAGTAGATTGAAAAGTCAAGTTGTCTTCAGATTATTATTTTAATGCAAAGTGACTGTTTCCACTGTTCGTTTAGAAATAGTATACTAACCATGTATGTAAAGAGAAATACAGTGGAAAGTAGGAGACTATCTCTATGCAATTTTTTTCACTTAGTAGGTATTCTCTATGCTAAGCGATGTCTTATGTTCCACAAACAGGCGATCATTGTTTATTACGAAAACGATGAGTTTCGTACAGTTCAACTTAGTAATGTAGAGCAACCTCCTCACGTCAGTGCACTACAGTAAATTTGCCCGTAAACGACCCTAAACTAAATCCGAGACTTGTGCTGCAACTGTACCTAATTTCTGGTTATACAACACCTTATTGTTAATGTGTTAAGAGCACGTTGGGGCGTAGTTTTTGTGTTGTGAACAAGGAAGAACAACGTGTGGCCTGCTACAGTTCTCGGGTTACGTGCGTTTCGTTAAATTGGAGTCGACTTCTAAAACAGATATGGATGACTTAGTGTCATTACAATAGGCGTGATACTGAGTCCAGTTTCTTTACTGCTGTGAGGTGGTTTTTTCTATTTTGCTTAAGTTCCAACAAAGCTCTAACAAGTCACTACAGCAAGTGGAATTTTTTAACTGTTTATCAACGTAGCTTGAATTTCATTTGTTTCCGAAACTTCCAGACTGAACATCCTCCTTCGTCTTCATTTTATTGACATTATGCCATAATGTTAAGTATCAGAATATGGTGTAACGTGACTAGCATTCGCTATGAATAGGAAAGTAGGGCGGAGAGTGAGTTGCTATGAGCAGTTCAGTGACGGTTGTTCCCATCAGAATTCACAGAATCTACAGCAAACCGACACCGACAACAATGGTTCAGGCATACATGCTGACGTCCCAAGTAGAAGATGAAGAGATAAAGTGTATGACGATTCTCAGCGGATAATTCAGTGCGTAGAATGAGATGAAAATCAAACAGTCATGGTGAATTGGAATGCGTTTGTAAGGGAAGGAGTAGAAGAAAGGGACACAGGAGAAAATGATGAGTTTTAATGAGGGACGAGAAAGAGTAATTGAGTTCTGCAATAAATTTCAGCTGGTAAAAGCGAATTCCCTGTTCAAGAATCACAATAGGAATAGGTATACTTGGAAAAGACGGGGAGATATACGAATATTTTAGTTGTATTACATCATGATGAGGAAGACATTCCGATAATAGATATTGGATTGCAGGGCGCAACACAGAAGCAAGTATAGACTCATATCACAATTTGGCAATGATGAAGATTAGGCTAAAGTTTAAGGAAAAATCAATGCTCAAACAAGTGGAATACGGAAGTATTACGGAATGAAGAAATACGCTTGAAATTCTCTGTTGCTGTACATACTGGGATAATGAATATTTCGGTGGGCAGATCAGTTGAAGAGGAATGGACGTCTCTATAAATGGGCAATCACAGAATCTGGAGACTAAAACGCAGGTACAAGGAAGGTAATTGTGAAGAAAACATGGGTAATGGGAGAAATACTTCAGATGACTGACGACAGAAGGAAGTACAAAAAAAGTTTAGAGAAATTCACGAATACAGAAATACAAGTCACTTAGGAACGAGATAAACAGCCGGCCGGAGTGGCCGTGCGGTTCTAGGCGCTACAGTCTGGAGCCGAGCGTCCGCTACGGTCGCAGGTTCGAATCCTGCCTCGGGCATGGATGTGTGTGATGTCCTTAGGTTAGTTAGGTTTAATTAGTTCTAAGTTCTAGGCGACTGATGACCTCAGATGTTAAGTCGCATAGTGATCAGAGCCATTTGAACCATTTTTGAGATAAACAGGAACTGTACGGAAACTAATGCTACATGAAAAATGTGAAGAAACAAGAAAAAGAAATGCCTGTCGGAAGGACCGAGTCAGAGTATAGAAAAGTCGAAATTACCTAACGTGAAATTAAATTCAAGGGCGGCAACATTAAGACTGCAATGGGAAATCCACTGTTAAATTAATAGGAGAGAGCGGATAGATCGAAAGAGTGCACTTGGGGCATCTATCAGGGGGAGAACTCGTCTGATGACCAGACGTGACCGGGAAGAGATGGGAGGTGCGGTATTAGAACTTAGAACAGCTCTGGAAGACTTAATTTGAAATAAGGCAGAAGGGATAGGTAACTTTCCATTGGAATTTCTAAAAAAGTTGGGCTAAGTGGCAACCAAACGCCTATTCACGCTGGAGTGTCACTTTTTGGAGTACTGCTGCGCAGTGTAGGATCCTTACGAGATAGGATTAACGGAGTACATTGACAAAGTTCAAAGAAGAGCAGCAGGTTTTGAATTATCGCGAATTAGGAGAGGGAGAGTGTCACTGACATGATACAGGGTTTGGGATGGTCACCACTAAAACAATGGCGTTTTTCGTTGCGATGGAGTTTTCACCAGAAATTTCAATCACCACTTTTTCCTCCATACGGGAAAATATTCTGTTGACGCTCACTTACATAGGGAGAAACGATCATCGTAACTGAATAATGGAAATCAAGTCTCACACGGAAAGGTATAGTTGTACGTTTTTTCCGCGCACTGTTCGAAATTGGAAAAATAGAGAATTATTATGAAGGTGGTTCGATGAACCCTCTGCCAGACGCTTAAGTGAGCTTTGCACGATATCCAAGTAGATGTAGGTAGATGAAGATGTATGAGGCTGGCGATATATCATCACACTTTTGGAGAAACATCATCCACACAATTCGGAAGACTGCAAGGGCAACTAGTGAGAGAATTATCATAGTATCAGCTTAACGGCTCATGCATCCGAGTTTCTGTCAAGAGTAATATACAGAAGAATAGAAATGAAAATTGAATTGAGGATGTGTTAGATGATGATGATTTTGGCTTTAGTAACGTGGCTTTAGTAACGTTACGTTTGTTTTGGAAACAAGACGAAAAATCAAGACACTGTCATAGGACCAATGTTGTGTTCTTTTTTACAGTTCATACGACACTATTACATTGTAGGATAACAGATGACAACTTGCGCTGCACACGTAAAGGAAACGTCTTCGGTGACATTACTGTGAAAATAGCAGACACTGCCGAGAGGCTCCCGTCAACAGAAGAAAGGTTGGTAGGCGACGTGACTTTACAGCGTTGAATTCATCGCACACAAATATTCACGCATTGAGTAAGCGACGCACGTCTACAAAAGTATACAGTAATTTCTATTACTGCGAGGCATATTAAAACTATGTATGCCACACGAGTTGAACACAGAAATAACAAGAATGATTTTACGAAATATCATGTATTAGCCGGAGTATTTTCAAAATGTAAACACCTTCAAAATAGTGTGTGTCAGATATAATAAACTTATTCCAAAAGTTTCTTCGATTGTTGGAAACTCGTCCCAAGTTATTCTGTTTAGCGGCTCAAGAGATTTTTTGATCACATGAAACGCTTCCCTTTCATGTTTCTTTTGATTCTTGGTAATAAAAAAAGAGACAAAGGGTGCCAAGCTCTGTGACTGGGGTAGGCGGGAAATAATTGTTATTTAATTTTTGGCAAAAAAAGTGCCTGACATGCAGTGCTGTGTGCGCAGGGCCGCTGCTGTGGTTAAAAAACCACAATGTCCTGATTGCCACAATGCGAGGCGTTTCCTTCGCACTACTGGACCTAACCGTTTCAGCACAAGAAGGTACTAACTATGGTTAACTGTTGTACCTTGGGTAATGAATTCATTGTCTTTACACAGGATCTCACCTGCTTCGCCTTCTTTTTTGTTGGCGGTGAAGGACTCTTATGTTGGCAGAAGTGTAGCACGGTTTCTCGGACGTACCCACAACACCACAATTCATCGTTTTTGCGTCGAATCCCGATCAGTTTCTGACCTCGCTTTCAATTCCCAGGACAAGAACAAACGATTGGCTCTTTGGTCGTCGTAAGAGACATGCGGAACAAATTTTGTTGCAACACGTTTCATCTTCTGATCTTCAGTCACAATTCGTTGGCATGTACTCCAGGACGTTCCATTCATTTTCACCAGTCCGTCGATTGTTCTGCAACGACCAAATATGAAATGAAAAGGGATTTTTTCAGTTTCGTTGCCCAACTGGAAGTCGAGGGTTGTGCCAGTCGTGATACGTTTTCATTTGGCATCTGACCATTTTTAAAACGCGAAAACCACTCGTAAACACTTCGCTGGCTGACATTGTCCTTCCCCCTAAGGCATCCGAAGCGTTACAACAATTTCTTCTGCTGATTTTCCTGACAGAGAACAGAACCTGATGTTAGCGCTTTGGTATTTAACGTCTGCCATTGGAAACTCGCCGAACACGCGAACAGCACTTGCAATCAATAATGTTTCCAGACAAATACCGCTAGGGCAACCCGTATAAAGTACTGTCTAGAGATGGGACCTAGCGGGAGGATGCGGCACCAGTGTTCTATCAACTGCAAGAGAAAAACTGTTACATTTGGGCCCCCCTCGTCTTCAATCACAGACGTTTGTCTTTTGGCGAGAACGGTAAGTAGGTATCTCTTTGGAAACAGACATAGAAAAGAAAAGAAAATTTTCTCTCTGCGATGAAATGTTTCAACTATGAAGGGTGAGACTGAAGTATTAAGTTTAGCCAGTAGACACACGCGGACAGCTCAGTTGGTAACAGTGCCGCCGGCGGAAGACACAGCCCTGGTTGCGAGTCAATGATTTGCATAAGTTTTCATCTTGACTGTGAGTTCCGTTACAGCAAACTTGCCGTTGCTGTTTTTCCAAGCTAGACGAGAACTGAAAAATGACGTCCTGTCTTTTTTAGTACAATCGATCTCCCCGATATCTGTACCCCCCCCGTCTCTCTCCACAACCACCAACATCCAACCGTGCAATAATGCAAATCTCTTATTATACTTTTTAACCACAAAAGTAAGGAGGCCGGGTGTCCTCGTATTCTGGGGACACACCTCAATTTTCATGCTTTGTCCTCAATTCCTTTAAACTATTGTGGACAATAGACGCCCTCATTGCTTTGAAATTTCTCAAAGTAATTGAAGCAGGAAGAAGCCTCTGAACATTTTAAATCAGAACGTAACAGAATATACCAGTGCAACCGCGTTTGTCATCTGTTTTACTTATTATATTTAATTGCAAGAAAATGGGCAATAAAGGTGTGGAACTATTTTCTGGTGCGAATTAATTTTTTCTTGAATTTAGAAATTATGCTATACTGAGGGGGACATATGGAAGTTTCAGACCAGGTCGTTTCTGAGACGTTATCGCATCTGGTGAATTTTGTTGAAACTTGACTAATCCCTCAAGAACTCTTTCAAATTTCTGGATGACGTGGCAAACTCATTTACAACTTTGTCAGGAAACATTACATCAACGTTGTCAGTTGCATCTGTCTCATTGTTTTAGGTTACGAATGCTTCTAAGAGCTCTTGACCTAACAGTGGACGAAGCCTACTATCTGTACCCTTTAAATAAAAAAATAACCTTTCGCACGTTACCAGTGTAAATTTGAAGTGCAATAAGTAACACAGGGATTGCAGTATGCACTAATGTATTGATACACTGAGACAAAATGTACGCACAAGCCACGCAATTTCTGCTATTATATCTCGTCGATAAATAAGTCGCGACACTCTCTTCTTGGTTATTATTTGCGTGTACGTCAAATTGCAAAAAAACCACGACTAATTTGTTTCAGAAAAAACAATGTTCTTTTCTCGTGCTGTGAGTATCAGACACTCAGAGACAGATTTACAGACAGACACAAAATCATTTTTATGTATGGGTATGATGAACTCCACTTACCTTTCACTCCTTTTATATACGTTAAAAGTGAAGTACGTAATCTACCTTGTGAATACGTGATCGAACATCCACAGTAAATAATAGAACAACTAAAAAACATCAACAGAACCACTCAATACAACTGACAAATGACAGATGATCTGCAGAGACAAAAATAAAAGGAGAGACTGAGGGAGGCATGTCCCCAAGTCGCAAAAAAAGGTCATGCTTTTTTCCGTTTCGCGCTCAGTAGTGGCTGCTTTAAATTTCAAGTTGGCAGAGGCTATGTGTTTATTTTCGTCAAAGTAAGTAAAGACGTATCAAGTAACTCCTCTGTGTGCTTTTGGAGACAATTCGGTGTTTCAATTTTTGCTCTGCTTAATATGTTGAAAGTACTGTGATACAGTTTTACAAACAGCAAGACGACTGCAAAATATACTTGACAACAAAAAACTTCACTAGAATGTACAGAACGATAAAAACGCAGCACATTCCAATAATAATACGTTTACACAGTATATACCGCAGCTGCCGATGAAGGACGAAATGAGACGGTTTTGTAAACCTACTATCGTAGCTCATAGGAATTACTTTCACCGGAAAAATGGATTTGAAAGGACTAAACCTCTAAAAACGAGTGATACTTCCGACTGAACATCTGACATCACAGACTGGAGCAGTAGTAGAGTACAGTGCCCTTAGTGGAACATCATTCCATGGATATGCGAAGTCTAAGAAAATATGGTGAGTGTTCACTTACCTGTTCCTCAACAGAATCCCGTGTGATACTGTCTTTCTGTCCTCTGGTTAGAACTCGAGAAAGTTCAGACACCCTTCGAAAGCAAGTATCCCTGTAAGATATTAGTCAAATAACGCGCAACACTTAATACAGCACAAGTAGCCACTCAGAAGGAGCTCACTCGTCGCGAATAAGTATCGCAATGGTGCCAGGCAACGGCTCGTGACGTATCGCGCGACATTCCATTGTTGTGATCGTCGTCCTGGACCTATGATGAAATGTGACAATCGCTTTCACTTACCACAGATTTTTTTATCGGTCTTACTCAATACGTAACTGATTTATCACGATCGTGATTCTTCAATATTGGATCATTAAAAAACCATTAACATTGGTATTTGTCATTTCGAGCAGTCAACTAGATAACACTGAATTAAATTCTGCCCTAAAATTTGTCAGTAACTTAGTGAAATGTCTCCTTTTCAAAGATTATTGAAATGACGATAATTATCAGACGGAAGAAACTAAGTTTAGTAGGAATGACAGACCGACCCATGAAGGACTGAGCAATGAGTATGCTGCCTGGAAATTTCATATCAAGAAAAAAATTTCGCTTTGAAAGGGATCTTTGTAAAAGACCTGTTTAAAAGCTACTGCATAAGCGATAGAACCGAGACCTGCAGCCTAAAACATATTTTTCAACAACCACAACATGTTGCTTTGTCCGGGAAAGTACTATCATGGTCAAAGGAGTCCCAAACACCTAAATTGTGTTCCGCCCAATTTTTATATAGTCCATATGATGTAAATTTCTTGCATTTTTCGGCGCAGTCGTCTGACTGTCTAGATGGTTAGTACAAGAGTCCACTAGATAACATTCCAGATGAAAATAAATACTTCGGTAATGCAAATCTCACGAAGGAAGTTACTGGAGATGACACAGTCCCCGAATGTTGTAATATCAAATTCGATACAATAAATGGCATTTCAGGAAGCAGGTTAGAGCTCTACATTACGTGACTATTGCCGCTGTTAATTAACCACTAAAGCTCTTAAATAAGTAAGGAAGTTTGCGCATGTTCAAACTTGAAATGACGTGACGTAGACTTTTGTGTTGGACCTAATGGAACTAATTTTGTGTCGGACGTAATGAAACTCATTTAGTCTTGAGAGAGTGACGGTTGGCTTCCAGAACCATTAACAGCCGAGTTTTGTATACGTACTTATAAATCTCTCCTTATCTCTCTGTCTCTCATTCTCTGTCTGTCTGTCTGTCTCTCTCTCTCTCTCTCTCTCTTCCCATCTGTATGTTTCAAGTGTAATATGGTAATGAAACTAACGCTTTATCTCTCATTCTTGTAGGATTTTTCAGTGAGCTCGAGGCCATGGGAGTGGAAGAAGTGGTGTGTACAATTGTCTCAGCGGCGGTACTCTGCCTGCAGTGACATATCAAGGTTAGCACAGTAATAAATATGTGATCAAACGTAGTGTGTGTGACTGAGTGTGTATACGCGATGTGTGTGAGTGTGTGTGTGTGTGTGTGTGTGTGTGTGTGTGTGTGTGTGTGTGTGTGTGTTAGCTACATTAACAGTTTGATTTTTTATAGAAATACCCATATTTGATCAGGTCCCTAGTTCGACCTTACAGGACTTGACAGACTCTGAAATACCTAAGTGGAGGCTTAAGAATGTTGCATTCGTAAGATGGTTATGAAATGTTATTGTTATTTTTTTCTTCTAGAAGACATGGATAAGATTGTAGATCTTCACGCACGGACGGGCTCTCATAATTAACGACTGCATACGTATGTAGACGTAATTGATATTCCTCACTACTAATTCACACTTGCGTTCACTCCATATGAGATGTTGTTGTTTTAGTCCTAAGCGTTGTGGATGACGATACGGCTCTCCTTCTGTGTGCGGTGGTTGGGGGGGGGGGGGGAGGGGGGAGGTAGTCGACGCCTCAGCCATGGAGATACACTAATGAGCCAAAACATTATGACCACTGCGCACGACGAGGCTGTACGCTGCCCTGTGACGCATAAGAGCACGACATGAGCGGGGCAGAGACGAATGGGGAATCATTCTAGCGACGACTAATGGCGCAAATACGAATATCTGCCGACTTTAAAGACTGTGACGAAATCCTTACGGTTGTGGCCCAGTGCCTGGGAGCGAGCATTTTGGGAACAGCGAAGCCGCTAGGCTGTTCACGTGCTACTATGGAAAGGAGGATGAAGAATGATGAAGCCACGAGTAGGCGACAAGAAGTTGGACGTCCACACCCCATCACAGAACATAGGGAGTGGACTCTTGCCCTCTCTCTAAAGCAGGATAGGCAGCGATCTGTGGCAGATATAACGACAAAGCGCAGTGCTGGCGCAGGCACAAGTGTTTAGGATCGCGCTGTTCAGTGCACGATGTTGAACATGGTGTTCCGCAACAGAGAACCCCTACGTGTTCCCATCTTGACCCAAAACCGGCATCAGTTATGATCGTAGTGTGTACAGTATCATTGAGATCAGACCGTGGATCAATGGAACAGTGTCACGTGGTCGGTTAAATCCTGCTTAGCCTTAAAAAGAGGCGAAAGGCTGCTTGAAATGTGCAGATCGTCATGGACACAGGTCGCTGGGAGGAGTTTTATGTAATGGAGGACATTCTCCTGAGCTTTCATGGGACCTGCGGCGGTAATCAAAGGTACCATGACAGTAGTGGACTGATTATACGAACATTATTAGGGACCACCAGTAACCCCTTATGCTTGATGTCTCCCTCAACAGTGACGGTAACTTCAAGCAGGAAAACTGCCTGTATCACGAGACCTGAATCATGCTGCAATGTTTGAGGAGCATATAGTGAATTCATGATGATGTCTTGTCCATCAAATTCGGCTTACCTGAATCCGATGAAACCCAAGTGGGACGCTATCGGACGCCTGCTCCGCATCTGCAAAACAACCACCCGTAAATTACAGGAGATGTGTGACTTGTGCGTAGGTATCTGGTGCCATAAGCCTATGGAAACTATCAAGTACTTGTCGCATCCATGGCACATGGAAACACTGTTGCTCTGCGTTCGAGAAATGAACCATCACTCTTTTAAGTAGGTGGTCATAATGGTTCGGATCATCAGTGTACAACAGATGACAGTTTTCTTCAGCGTGAGCTCATTGGGAGTGACGCCAGTCGTCGAGGAACAGATAATTCATTCATAAAAAACGTGCTAATAATTTACGCTTGCAAACAGTACTTATCACATGTCTTTTTCTTCTTTTCTATGTGCTGACAATGATGATGATGCAATATCTGAATGAGTCGATGCCGTAGCCGCTCACAGTAAGATGGATGTTGTTGCTGAGTTGTATAACCTATTAGAATCCAATATTCCCGTTAATGATAAAGATGAAAGACTGAAATCCATATCTAGCTGTAGCAAAGCTGTTGATTTTCTACATCAGTATTAGAAATTATTATTGCTATTACAACTGTCCGTATATGTGTCTTACATACATGCTACTTATCAATGTTGTTTCTTCATTTGCAGAAGCACTGGAACCATCCAGCGGCGTTGCGCCAACGACAGCGCCAACACAAAAATGTCGATGACGTCACCACACGTGGACCCACCGACGTCTGAACCCAGTCTGTCGACGTGCTGGAACGGACGGACAACACTGGCACGATAGCTGCGATCTGTGCCATCACAGGCACAATCCCTGTGGCCTGGCCCATCTCGACATCGCCCGGGACCATCTCAACATCATCCTCGACCATCTCGATATCGTCCTAGATCTAACTCAGCCCCTTGGCCCACCCTGTTAATGAGCACCATATAACGCACACGCCTGCATTGGACTACTCTGTGGTTGCCAGCAGATTTGGAGACTGAATCTCACAAGTTCATATAGAGAACTCCAATGCTGGCCACCGATGCACTGCCACTTCCTTAACTCTCCTAGTACCACTGGGCTCAATATGACCCTGTAAAAATATTGGAAATATAATTATATGTCTCTTGTTTTCAAAACTATTATTTTATTAACACATTAAAATTTATTCATAGTTCTTGCACTGAATAGCAGTTGGGGTCAATTCGACACCTACTGAACTTTTTTTCGTTTACTAAATGTAACTTCTACAAAAACAGAATGGTGTCTGTTACATTTAATGGTTGTAGTGTATGGGTTCATGTTATTTCATAAAAATACTCTCAGTATATCCTGCGTAAATTATTTGGGGTCTTTACAACTCCCAAGGTACTCAGTGAAATAAAAAATGTCCTGGCATTAGGTGGGTTAATATGTGCCTTTCCATCTTGGAAAGTGAGCTCTCCAGAATGTTCGTCGACTTGCAGTATCCCGCCACAAAGTGCAGTGGAGATCTATGCTGCGTACTCACACAATGGTTAGCACATTGGCGCACATTAGCGAGGACGACGGTTCAAACCCGCTTCCGACCATCCACATTTAGGTTTTTCAGTGATTTCGTTAACTTTCTTAAGGCAAATGCCAGGACTGTTCATTTGAAAGGGCACCGCAGCTTTGCTTCCCATCGCTCCCTAATCCGAGTTCGTGGTCTATCTCTAATGACCTCATTGTCGACGGGACGTTAAACACTAATATCCTCCTCCTCTTCCTCCTCACACATTTCCAGAGAGTAGGAAGTAATGGTGCTGAGCGAAAGATCGTTGTCGGCATTTGGGTTGATAATAGTGTGGTATTGCAGGGCTACTCAATTGGATATACGTCCAGAACTTTAGCCATGCGTGGCATACCGAGCCATTTTTTCGAAATGAGGGAAGCGGGTGCAGTAAGGCTCTGCGCCACTTAATCTGCCCCAATGTGTACTCGTATGTCTACGATCCAGTATTTGAGGGGGTAGTTGTCAAGCTTTATCTTACTAACAAGGGATACCACCACTAAGAACGTTTGTTTTAATGTCCAAAGTATTGATGAGGGGGAGTAATTTTGCTTTTTATGGTCATTTCTGTCTCACGATAAAAAATATAGCATTTACCCTGAACATGTCATACATCTGAGGAATGGAAGCATTATAACGTCAACGGCATCTCTTTCTCGCTAAACTCTAGGAGCTACCAAAATTTGAGAAGCAGAATCCGTGGTATACAGTTTACGATTACAGCCTGGACAGAGACAAAATCAAGCAAGAAGAAAAAGAAAATCACACCCCGCAGAACAAACGAGATATAGATGTAAAATATGAAGCAGTTCCCCCTCTATTATAAAAAGTAGCCTGTCAGTGCCCTACATAGAGTTGTTGCTATAGAAAATTAATCTCCTTGAAAACTTGAAATTAATCATCGCATTTCCACCACAGAATTCTCAATGAACAAGTAGACCTAGTCAACAGATACCTTACACACATCTGTCATAAATTGTTTACAAACATAAAGTGTAATGTACAGTCCTCTCACAACCAACAGCCGAAAAATCTTTATGTTATTAAACTCTTTCGCACATTAAGTAATTTCATCTGAATTTCTTCATTTGCTTAAATCTTAGAAAAGTCCAGTTTATACTATAGATAACTTCAGACTCACTTTCTCATTATGTGTACATTTTTGATTTGCTTTATATAGCATACCATGTACGAAACAATACTGCCATTACAATAAAACAAAACTGTAATTACATCTGTTCAGAATTACTAATAATAAGAGCATATATAACGCAATAAGTGAACGTCTTCTTCAATGGCAATGACTATATAACATATTATTGACAGTAGCTAATTCAAATATTGTAATCGGACAGTCCAGTCTATGTACAGTCATACTCAAAAGTATCCGAACGATCTGAATTTCATTTCGCCTGATTCGCATGCAACCGGCATAACACAGCTGTCTAGCAGGTCCTCTAATCGCTCCTTGGTACAGTCGTTTGACTATTGAAAATGGTTCTAACAAGTCACCACTAGAAAACACTGCTCTGTATCGCAGTAACTCATGATGTAAAGTAATACCACGATGCAACAAATATCAGGGAACACCTTATCACAGATAAGACTGTCCTTAAGGCTTGTAAGCTCACATTTATTACAATGAATAACATACCTGGAATATTACCACTCTCATTATTACGTCAGATAGGTAAGGCACGTAGTAAGTTCGTCGTACTCATGATTTCCCCTTCAAAGTAACATACAGTACTTATTATTTAACACAAAATGATATTAAAAATTTAAGTTATCCACGAGCAGCTAGTTGACAATATGTATGAACTTCAAATGACACGACGAACCGTCTCGTTCTGCATATGGATTCAAACCCAGGTCAGGCAGACTAAGCAAAGATTTCGTGACCGACGCAAACTAACAGTCATTCCTGATTAGGTATACAGAGAGTGATATAACTCGATTTTAGACAGTATCAGTTAGCAAATATCAACTGTAAATTACTTAACACAAACATTTTTAACGGACGCGAATTCCTCCCCAGCATCTCTTGTCCCTGTTAACGAACTACGAGAGATATTAAATATTGCTTCTTCACAAGTAACTTACTTGAAACGCCGTGAGGTAAAGCTTTGTGTTGGACAGGGATTCGAACCCAGAACCTAATCGGATTGATATCGAAACACAACCAACTGTGACATATCGGATTTTCTTGCCAGTAGCTAGATGTTTTAACTGAAATGACGAGAAGAAACATTAATTTTTTCCTTCCCAGGACTTCAACCCGGCACCTATCGCTGTTATATTCTAGAGAAAACGAACGTTAAATATGGGTTTGTTGCACTAGCAGCGACATGTGAGCATGTTTGAACTAGAAATAATATGACGAAGACTTCACTGCTCACTGGGAATAGAGCCCCACACATATCGTTGTTGACTACACACAAAGAGACGTCAGCTACCGATTTTTTCTCCACCAGCAGCTCAGAATAGCATCTTGAACTTACACTGATCTCGCAAATAGTTCTGTGTCGCACTGGGAGTCAAAAACGTCAGATATCGTTAGTGTTGACAACGAATGAAAAAACATTAAAAATCAAAACTATTATCCACAAGCGGATAGGTGTTCTCATGCTAGAGCTTGATAATACATAATGAAATTTTTAGTGCCGGGCCAGGATTCGAACCCATTCACACGTAATATGTGGAGATGTTGAGGAATCTGCAGTTTTGAACTAACAACAAATTGTAGCCGAGCTGTATTGCCACGAAGGGATCAAATTCCGCGTTAAGGGCGGTCTGAGTTGCATTCTCAGTTCAGAACCAATTTTATCGACATACAGAAGCTCAGATAAGAGATGGAATAAGTGTCCTGTGACTCTACATAGCGTTTGTTTCGTCACTAGAAATAAATAACTAGTATAAGAAAGGTTACTGGTGGTACATGTCGCCACTCCAGACTTTATTGTGGTTCAACCTAACTTCTACTTGGCAGAGAAGGAATATCATCTTTAATGTGAATTTCGGACCACACTGCCATTATATCTTCTTCACTTGGTGTAGTCAGAAGAGAATGGCATCTTTCTCTCCCTATCTAAAATCATTGACAGAGGTGGGAATCGAACCCAGACCATAGGTATAAGAACCTACCACCAGTCCAACAGACCACCAAACCCTCTTTTGTGTGACTCATTTTCCTATTGTAACGCCGTTGCGCCACACTGGATGAAAATTCTGACACACAGGCTCCCTGTAGTAAATTGCAGCATTTTCAGTAAATTCATTTATTTGGTTAACCAAATCACCATGAACTAGCTGCCTTGGCTACCCAGTGCATACATTTGACTCTATTTTGTAATCACCGAAATAAAATCACGTAACTGCCACCTCTACAGAACTGCCAACAGTGTAGGATGCAGAAATTTAGATAGGAAGTGTTGCTTTCCACTTGAGCGAGTTTTGCAACTGTGAAATACTTTCCTGCATTATAGAAGCGAATATTAAATTTGAGGTAATACTGCGAAAATTTTGAACTTGGATGGATTAGAATGAAAATCTTTCTATTTATTTCAAAGGAAAACAATTGATTTTCTAAAACATTGTCTGTCATACACAACTTGAAACAGGTCATGTCGATGAAATCGTATGGAAGAACTGACAGCGACATACATCGGAAGGCAGTAAGATCTCTTGCCTTTTGGTTTGGCAGTATTCCACAGCCATTTCTATGCTTTAGTTTTAATGTAATCTACGAGTAACTGCTTATGTTTGATATTAATATGAAAAGGATTCCGTAGACAGGGAAAGAACCTGTCCTTGGGAAACTACTTCTATATTGACCAAAAGGCATTAAATGATCTTCAAGCACGTGTGTTCCGGCAGCGGTATGAATAAAATGATGGTAATAATGACGGTAATAATCGAATTATCCGGTAACTTCACACTTCACAGTGGATTTTCTCGAACTAAGAAATTTGCTCAATTTGTGAAAATTCAAAATGGCTTTAATTCCAGCCTATGATGCCTAGAAGAGTCTTTACATCCTGCTGACATGAGAATAGCATAATCTCCGCGTCAGAATCTTACTTCTACTTAACCATTTAATAGACTCGCATTTTTTCCACCGTGACTAATTATGTAAGCTAACCGCATCATTCGTTTCAGCACACTCTTGAGGCTGGGAAATGTGGCCACAATGGTCTGGTGGAACGAATTATCACAGGTGCACCGCGTGGGTTCAGGAATTTACTTTTAAGAGGCAGAAACAGATTTATTTTACCTCTGGTAACCTCAAGAGAAAGACGTTATAATTCATAATCCGCATTAAACATCACGTTCATTCATTACCAACTGGGCAGAACCGGTTTACGTTGGGAAATGACATAGCGGAAGTCATAGCAAACAGAAATACAGTCGCCAGTAAACTCACTTACATTAGAAAATTTTATTTTATTTGATGAACCGATTGCCATTTAAAGGAGCAGGTCTCTTATTTTACTTGTACTTGATTGAACTAGAGACGTTGACAAATTTGGTGCTGGACTGTGATTCGAATTCGTATCTCCTCTTTCGAGGATCTGAATCTCTCAGAACAGTATAGTTCAATCATTTCGTTCCTTTTCCCAAGACTGCAATCTTCTATAGGTTTCCTCCAAAGGATACAGTACACAAATATTCATAATTTCATTTCAAGCCCTATCAAGTGCACACCAACCTGCTAGTGAAAATTAACGTGCATTTTTAATGTCTGTTCATGTGTTGCCAACAATCGCAATAGGTGTCGTTATTTCTGGTCAAACATACACACATCTTACTGTTGGTGAGTAAGCAACTGATACTTAAGCTATATTTGTGGATGCACCGTAGGTGTGCAGTTCGATTGTCGCTTAGGCAAAAAACTTTGTATCCTTATTTTAGATTCAAACACCTGGCAGCTCGTAAGAAAAACCGATAATTAACATTTGATTTTTCTTAGTTAACACTCCGATTACGTGTTAGGTTCGTATCTCAGTCACAGAATTTCACATCTTGCACTTCATCTTTAAATGCCTGCACACTTTGTTACTTCAGAATGGAGGTATATCAGACATCTTTCGTGGTTAGCTAAGAGGGACGAAAGGGTCTTGATAGGGGTCCCGGTTTATTACAAAAATTGTCGTCTTTTATTTTCAAGTTTAGATTTGGTTACTGGTATTGGCAAAAATTTCGGTAATTTATAACTGTCCATGGCTAGTCATCAATATGGTTGATTAGATTAGATTAGATTAATTCTTGTTCCATAGATAATAAATATTATATTTCGTAATGATGTGGAACGTGTCATTTTAAATGAAAGATTTCTTTACATATCATGATTCAATTTCTTTACAACAATTTTTTACACACTCTCTCTCTCATTCTTTTTTATTTCTCTCTCTCTCCCTCTCTCTCTCTCTCTCTCTCTCTCTCTCTCTCTCTCTCTCTCTCTCTCTCTCTCACACACACACACACACACACACACACACACACACACACACATTATTTTTTTTTTTATTTGTTTGTTGTGCTCGATTATCGGCGAAGCACGAATACGCCTGTGAATGAGTTTCTTAGTTTTGAGTACACTTGCGAAAGAAATATTTAAAAAAACTATGAGAGTTACTGCTTTATGATGCTTAGTTTGCAGTCAATTCTGAGTATTTTTAATAACTGCGCTCCAGTCCCTAAACCTAGTTACAGAAATGCGAATCAGTCGCATTACGTATTCCAGGCCGTAGCAGCTGCGACTTGGAGACACCAGCTATGGTCACTTCCCAGCCCGCTGTAGGATCACATCGGTTCGTCTTCTTCCTGCTGGTACTGTAACCGAGATTTGGCAACAAGGCAACGTATGTTTGGCAACTCTGTGATCGACGAGTTACTTCCTTGTGTACACAGAATTAAGCCTCAAAGTTCACTTGATTTTACCTGTCATTTCCATAGAATAATCTCAGTTATTATCGCTTGAGGTGTAACAAAAGATTGTAAACTTACAGTTTTCAGCCCAGGAAGGTCGTTGCACGTGGAAATCGCAACAAATCTCGTCCTTTAAATAGCGGTTTATGAGTTCTAGCCACTATTGGCCTCGTAAGAGGAAGCTCACACACACACACACACACACACACACACACACATACCTGTTCGCCAGCTCTGTGGTAACGTGCTAATCTGTGAAAAACCGTCCGTTATGCTTCGCAGTTCCAGTCTCACTGATTTCAACGTTTTTACTCCTTCTGTAAAAGAGCTACAACCAGTCAGATCAAACATCAATAAGGAAATCGAAAGAAAATACTTTCGGCTCATAGTGCAATGGTGAAAAACTTGCTGCACAACAGGTAACGCCTCTTTCCGCTGCTGACAAGCAAATTTTGGGTTTCTAGAAATACATAACTATATTTATGAAATGCCACATTTGCATACCTCTTGAGTATGACACAGCATACCAATTAAACACAGACCCAATCAAAATCTAAGAGAGTAGTATTTTACTAATTCGTGTCGATAGAGGCATGCTTGTGTACATACACTCAGTTTTATTAAAACAGACTTTCGTCGTAAGGTTGTCGTGGGTAGTTTTATTTCATTTCTTATAATACAGTGCACAGTTTTCGTAAGGTTTCCTTTAGTGTTGTTGAAACAATAGTAAACATGAGAGCGAAACTAATCATCGACGATATATGCGAATTCTCTGATGTTATCTGTAACAGTCTGACGATGCACATGCAGTTTATTGATTATATGCATGGCGAAAACGTGTTCTGAGTTAAAGCTCTCAAACAATGTTTGAAGAAGAATAAAATGCCACTACCATACGACAGCTAATGTAGAAAATACTTTTCTGAAGTATTTGGCCACGATGCGCTCTCCCCGTACATAATACAAAAGCTTCGAGATGCATCTGCTGCCTGGCTGTCTATTGAACCTGAAAAGAACAAAATGTCATAGAAGTTAGCCCTTATTCCACATGTGACTATTTTGGGTTGAGAAGTGAAGGGAATTATGTTCAAAGTTCCATTAGATTGGTAAGTTCAGCAGACAGCAGAATTGCGTTTAAAAAAATTTAATAGTAAATGTATTCGAACTCGCGGCGTCTTATCTGTGGTACAGGACACTCACCATCACGCTGCTAGCTGACACATAGCTCCAACAGCTCCAGAGCTGAACAACAATTTCTCCAGAACTTGTGCAAACCACAGCGCTGCGAGATAATGCAAATGGCCGGGTCTAGACTTCTGACAATGAGAGACAAACAGTTGCAGCTTTT
The DNA here is from genome assembly GCF_021461395.2 of Schistocerca americana. Classification (NCBI taxonomy): domain Eukaryota; kingdom Metazoa; phylum Arthropoda; class Insecta; order Orthoptera; family Acrididae; genus Schistocerca; species Schistocerca americana. The sequence continues at coordinate 327,978,092 of NC_060121.1, read as the reverse complement.
TTTGCGCTGCACGACGTTTTTTACAAACAGATAGCGCAATAGAATAGCTCAAGTGGAAAAAAACACTTCCTATCTAAATTTCTGCATCCTACACTGTTGGCAGTTTTGTAGAGGTGGCAGTTACGTGATTTTATTTCGGTGATTACAAAATAGAGTCAAATGTATGCACTGGGTAGCCGAGGCAGCTAGTTCATGGTGATTTGGTTAACCAAATAAATGAATTTACTGAAAATGCTGCAATTTACTACAGGGAGCCTGTGTGTCAGAATTTTCATCCTGTGTGGCGCAACGGCGTTATAATAGGAAAATGAGTCACACAAAAGAGGGTTTGGTGGTCTATTGGACTGGTGGTAGGTTCTTATACCTATGGTCTGGGTTCGATTCCCACCTCTGTCAATGATTTTAGATAGGGAGAGAAAGATGCCATTCTCTTCTGACTACACCAAGTGAAGAAGATATAATGGCAGTGTGGTCCGAAATTCACATTAAAGATGATATTCCTTCTCTGCCAAGTAGAAGTTAGGTTGAACCACAATAAAGTCTGGAGTGGCGACATGTACCACCAGTAACCTTTCTTATACTAGTTATTTATTTCTAGTGACGAAACAAACGCTATGTAGAGTCACAGGACACTTATTCCATCTCTTATCTGAGCTTCTGTATGTCGATAAAATTGGTTCTGAACTGAGAATGCAACTCAGACCGCCCTTAACGCGGAATTTGATCCCTTCGTGGCAATACAGCTCGGCTACAATTTGTTGTTAGTTCAAAACTGCAGATTCCTCAACATCTCCACATATTACGTGTGAATGGGTTCGAATCCTGGCCCGGCACTAAAAATTTCATTATGTATTATCAAGCTCTAGCATGAGAACACCTATCCGCTTGTGGATAATAGTTTTGATTTTTAATGTTTTTTCATTCGTTGTCAACACTAACGATATCTGACGTTTTTGACTCCCAGTGCGACACAGAACTATTTGCGACATCAGTGTAAGCTCAAGATGTTATTCTGAGCTGCTGGTGGAGAAAAAATCGGTAGCTGACGTCTCTTTGTGTGTAGTCAACAACGATATGTGTGGGGCTCTATTCCCAGTGAGCAGTGAAGTCTTCGTCATATTATTTCTAGTTCAAACATGCTCACATGTCGCTGCTGGAGCAACAAACCCATATTTAACGTTCGTTTTCTCTAGAATATAACAGCGATAGGTGCTGGGATGGAGTCTGGGAAGGAAAAAATTAATGTTTCTTCTCGTCATTTCAGTTACAACATCTAGCTACTGGCAAGGAAATTCCATATGTCACAGTTGGTTGTGTTTCGATATCAATCCGATTAGGTTCTGGGTTCGAATCCCTGTCCAACACAAAGCTTTACCTCACGCCGTTTCAAGTAAGTTACTTGTGAAGAAGCAATATTTAACATCTCTCGTAGTTCGTTAACAGGGACAAGAGATGCTGGGGAGGAATTCGCGTCCGTTAAAAATGTTTGTGTTAAGTAATTTACAGTTGATATTTTCTAACTGATACTGTCTAAAATCGAGTTATATCACTCTCTGTATACCTAATCAGGAGTGACTGTTAGTTTGCGTCGGTCACGAAATCTTTGCTTAGTCTGCCTGACCTAGGTTTGAATCCATATGCAGAACGAGACGGTTCGTCATGTCATTTGAAGTTCATACATATTGTCAACTAGCTGCTCGTGGATAACTTAAATTTTTAATATCATTTTGTGTTAAATAATAAGTACTGTATGTTACTTTGAAGGGGAAATCATGAGTACGACGAACTTACTACGTGCCTTACCTATCTGACGTAATAATGAGAGTGGTAACATTTCAGGTATGTCATTTATTGTAATAAATGTGAGCTTACAAGCCTTAAGGACAGTCTTATCTGTGATAAGGTGTTCCCTGATATTTGTAGCATCATGGTATTACTTTACATCATGAGTTACTGCGATACAGTGCAGTGTTTTCTAGTGGTGACTTGTTAGAACCATTTTCAATAGTGAAACGACTGTACCAAGGGGCGAGTAGATGACCTGCTAGACAGCTTTGTTATGCCGGTTGCATGCAAATCAGGCGAAATGCAATTCAGGTCGTTCGGATACTTTTTAGTATGACTGTGCATAACATGTCTGTACCTCTCAGCTAAAATTTCCTAGACTACAAAGTCTGTTTTCAAATGTAAACACGTCGAAAGCTGTAAGTTTAGGTTTCATCTGCAGCAAATAACATTTTAGGTGGCATTACTGTATGACAATTAGAATATGGTGGTGAAGTGATCCTTCTGGTGACAAACGTGCAAGCAGTTTCTTGACCAACGTGCATTTGGATACTCCATTTAATATAAACACATTCAACTCCTATTACATTGCTACTTTCTGTGGTGTTACTTATGGCTCTGTTTTCAGTATCTTATAATTGGCCTTTTTGGATAAATAGAGAAGTCCAACGTCAAAAGCGGCAACATGAAACTCAAAGTATAATCATCTGAAGATGCTCATAGGCTCCAAACTGCAAGTGGTTAGAATGAAGTACCTTCAGCTGTGACTAGTAGCGGATTTTAATCAACGTTAACCTATAATTTTTAGTTTTTTGTGAATAGTAAGTTTGTTTGATTTATGTGTTGCACTGAATAATTTGTTGGTTGGGTTTGTTTTTGGGTCTACTCTCAATGCAAGATTGACGTACTTTCGTGGCAGTCTCGTATGATATGACTTCTCGTAAACACACACCATATCGAGGTCAACAATACATATCATGTAAATAATGAGCGAAGTTTTGGGCAGAGCTTGTATTTTGGTTACTTTCTGTATGTAAGTCGGGAATACAAATTTCAGCGTACGTCTGTCGTGAGATGAATTTTCTTGAAAGCTGTTCAAGTGATAGTGAACAAAAAACAAATATTGTAGGTCAAAGATTATCTGAAGAGATATGCAGAGCTAACCGTATTGCTGGACAGCAACCGTTTTTAAAGTCAGCAGAGCTTCACGTGGTGCTTTCTTCTTGTTCGTTTTTCTCTTTGAAAGATGTCTCAGATACTGGCTAAAAATGACAGCCGCAATTTAAACATTCTTGGAAGCTGTTCGTGATAGACCACAGCCTTTTTGTGCGACCAGATACAAAATACTGTATTATATCTCGTTTTTGCACACTACTCTGAGCTTCAGGAGATGTTTTGCATTACGGCTCACTCATGAATACTTTTTCGCCGACATATGGTACCATAACTTTCTAGCTCAGACAATACTGGATGGGAAATTTCGGTGGCGTTGAAGCTAAGATGTAGGTCTGTCCATACCATTCATTTCAATTTCCTTGCGTTGGAACATGAAGTACAGCTACTCCAACTTCTCAACCTTGCTCATTGAAAGCAAATTTCTCATTTAGCGGTTATTGGACCAACGACGTGGATCATAATAGTAGCAATAAAGAAGTGCTTCATTAAAAATCGTTTTATTCCTGAATGGTGAAAAATTAAAGTCAAAACTATACTACTTGAAAGGAGAAACTCGTTTTCTAACTTGATTTCTTGGATGACGTTCATGTCCTACATGGCACAAATCCACCAAGCTGTCTCCGCTGTATTTTTGATCACGAAGCGCCACGATCACCTGGTTTGACAATAGCCTGTCGGTGAAAGGCAGCGCTAGTGGGCATCTGGTCCATCCAAAGGAAACACTCGTACAGAAACTGTTCTCAGTTTGACAGACAACCACGAGTTTATTTGCAGAAATGGCGGGTGAGAAAAAGGAGTAAATTTCGTTTTAGCTTCTACGTATGCCAGAAAGCTGAAATGCATCTTAAAAAATAAATGAACAATTTGTCTCGCTGTTGACATTGCGTTTAAACTGTGTGACGTTGAACAATACACTACGATCAGGTACAGCCGTAGGACTATCGAGTGGAAAACAACACTTCCTGTAGAAAATTCGGCTTCTTACAATGTTTCCAGTATCTACAGATGACCATTATGTGATTTTATTTCAGCGATTACAAATTCAATTCAGAGGTTGGCTTTGGGGTACAGAGACAAATGGTGAATGGCGATGTGTTCAGACAAGAAAATGAATAACTTAGAGACCATCTGCAGGTGCTAAGAATATTCATCCAGTGTGGTGGGTAGATCCTCTGTTATATCCAAATCATGAAACATTCAAGTGCGCGATTCAGTGGTCTTTTCAAGTGATAATAGCTTCGCATGGTTAAGGCCTGGGTTTGTTTCACATTTAAGGCAACAATTTTTAACAAGCGCAAACAGATGCTCTTCACCTTTGATAAATTCAGTTGAACATCATAGCTTTACCCCGTGGTTCAAATCCACATTAACCATTTTGTCCCTTTGCTAGCTGCTAAAGGAACATGGCTGTAGTTTAGGCCACGGCAGAGGCGGAAGTTGAGACAAGTAGAAACTCCGTTGCCAGTAATCTTTCTTATACTAGAAATTTTATTTCATTAATAAACAGGGTTCTTTTGTTATTGTATTTGTACCTGGGATGTTGAAAATATCCGTGCTTGTCTAGGATTGGACCTCAGAGCTGTCCTTACCAGAATCTGAACCCCGTTGAGGCGATACAGTTTCTTCATTCTACTGTTTCTCCAACATTCCAAGTTGCTCAAAGAGTCTGGATTCGAGTCCTGGCCCGATGCGAAAATTTTCATCATCTAATTTCATGCTGCTGTGTATCAACACCAAGGTATTGGCGAAAAATTTACATGTTTTTAATGTCTGTCCATGCATTGTCAACAGGAACACCTGGTGGCAGTTTCGATTCAGTGAGATAAACAACGTTCCATCACTATATTTATGACTCAAACATGCTACACCTGGCTGATAAGAAAAGAATCCAGCAGTTAATATCACTTTGTGTTTGTATAGTCAATGAAAATGTGAGTAGTGTGGGAAAGCCACTATCAGACCACTCTGCATTGCTGCAAGATCTTCAAAAATTCAAGGGTCAAGGTTATGGTGTTGCTAGATCTCCATAAAGGTTCGATGTCTGGAAGCAGTTGCTCTCCTTCAGTGTCATAAGTCAATGTCCTTGGAACAAATTATCTAAAGGTCAGCCATTTGGCCAAGCCTTGTTATTTCATATAAAGGCATGCCAGTTATATTTAAATAAGATGTATAACTTATATCACCATTATTTACTGGTTAATTGTTGGGCTATCATAATTTATAATGCAATTGCAATGATGTTTTACCCAAAACTAATAATTTTCGGCAATGCAGCAAGAAAACAAGAAAAAAAAACGAAAAAACAAAAAGCACCATCATCACTTCACAGATGTTACTAACCATCAGACTGAGTCATCACCTATCTTTTATACACAGTAGCAAGAGCATCATGAATTTTTATCAGATATCAGCTGCTGCACCCAGGCAGAATGAAAAGACTAAGAAGACTGTTATATTCGAAAGTAAATATTAACCCACTCCTCTCTCACATTATTCACTGTGTCTGTGTGTGTGTGTGTGTGTGTGTGTGTGTGTGTGTGTTTGTGTGTGTAAGTAGTTATGCAAATACATACTACTTTTTACTGTTTTCAACAGCTCCTGAGGCGACACCAGCTGACATGTTGGAGCAGGACATTCACCTATTCACTGCACCATCACTCACTGAATCACACCACATGGATGAAGTAGCTGGTATTTGTGATCTGTGATGTATCTGTTTCCAAAAAGATCGACTTGCACTACCGCCAGACAGAATAAAAAAAGGAACCTGATGTGTACGTATTATTAACCCATCCCCTTCCCTCATTGCTATTATCTCATGTGTTTCAAGAGAAACTTCGAATTATGCTTCTTTGCCATGGCGCAATAACCCATGATGCATCGTTAGCTGATATCTCCACTACACCATCACTTGTCAAGCAGCAGCATGCAAAGGGGTTACCAGGGATGCACAGCTGTTCCCTGCCACGACTACCACCCACAGAGTCTCAATTAAGTGGCCCCAGCATACAACTCTGGGTCGCTACATGTAATGCACTTCCAGTGCGTCCAATCCTGTAAATGTAGGTACACAAGTAGACACTGACTGACTGATGATTTCATCTCATCCTCCTCCAAACGTCCAGTTCATGGACTGAAACTATCTATCGTAGGTATGCATGAGGATGGATACAGCACTCAAGGTAAAATCAGGAGACTCTTCCATTTATATACATCATTCAAATGTTCTGAACTTACATGACCTAGGAGGTAGATTATGGGTTGTGTTAGACATACTGACTTGATAGCAAAAAGATGTCACTGCCATCTTGAGTGATGCTGTGTGTTTTCTACAAAAGCACTGTGTATATGTAGATGATTCGGAACAGTGTCTAAATTCATGCGAACACACAGTATCAAAGTCGACTTCTATCACGCCCACAAGTATTAAATCCATAAAAACGGAATTCACAGATCGGATACCTATGTTTTCTGTTGTACCAAACTGTGTGAACGCTATAGATTGTTTTAGAGTTCGCAAGAAACTATTATTTTGGAGGTACTGCACTCTTCATTTAATGAAAAAATCAGTGGATTTATTTTTTAAAGATGATAAATTACTGCATCCCATGTACGATTTTTTCTGATGTAGGAAAATATATAACAAATATTTTCTTACAAAATTATTTTTTTCCCTCTGCCCATTCAAGTAAATTTAAATGTGAATGTCAAGACCTGTAGTCATTGCAGTGCAGTGAGCAAGGGTACCAGAGACAGGTAAGGCAACAGAGGCTTACACAAAAATAGAGTAGGCCCACCACCACTCTCACCAAACACTGTGTTATTTAAACAATTTACACATTCAAACAATTGACATCCTACTATGGTCTTAGGAATTAGTTCTGCAGACCGATCAGATGTGTACTAAGCCACTGCAAAGAAGTTTAAAAACTCACACATAATGACGTCACCTAAGAGGAGTAGTCTGACGCGACAAAATTAGTGTGGACTTGTTGTGTAATGATAGAAATAGCTATGTCACACTCTACAGGTCACATAGACAATAGATCGCTGTTACCACTGGGATAAGGATGGAAGAATAAGTACAGACTGTTTAACGAGTTATTTATTACATGATATACATTAACATAGTGGTTCACTGTGGGATAGGTATGGTACGAAGCTTTTATTATGCTTACCAGCACCCACTACTGCCAGTGAGACAACTGAGACAGAGTTAGCGGTCGCAGCATACGACAGTGGAGGCTTCCAGCGGACACAACAGCTGTAGTAAATAGCTGTTTGCCTCCCAATTAACGCCCACCAGTGAGTTAAGACTCTTCTCACCTCTCCCAGTGTGGGCCACTGCGTGGGTACACAGCATCGTCAGCTGGGCCGGCACTGCTTGCAGACCAGGCCAAAGATGAATTAACCGTTGATGGCACATCACGCGGCAACAAAAGCATGTACGTGGATTAGAAACGGATGGGGGATAACCCTAGCAAAGATATGGGCTGCAGATGGGGTAATCCATTGTGATAAGCGACTTTGACAAAGGGCACATTGTTACTACGCAGAGCCTTTGAACGAGTATCTCGAAAAACTCATAGAATGTTCACGTGGAACTGTCGTGAGCATCTATGGAAAGAGGTACAAGGACGGTGAAACTACCACTAAGCACTACATGGTTGGAAGCCCACGACTCTTCACAGAACGTGCGGTTCGGAGTCTTGTCTGCTCTGTAAAGTACGATAGAAAGTGATCTGTGGCATCTCTGTCGAAAGAGCGCAAAGCTGGAGCACGCACAAGTGCATCGGAGTACATCGTTCATCGTACTTTGCTGAATATGGAGCTCTGTAACAGACCATCCCTAAGTTTGCACATGTTGACCCAACTGCTCCGTCGATGAAGGTTGCAGTGGGCACGGGACCATCGGGATTCGACCGTCGTTCAGTGGCAACGGGTCGCTTCTTCGAGTGAATCACATTTTTGCTTCACTAGGCCGATGGTCGTCATGGTGGTGAACGGCGGTTCGAAATACGCAGCGAGCCACAGACGCGGGTATTGTGGTATGGGAGATATTCTCCTGCGCTTGTATGGGACCTCTGGTAATAATCGAAGACACGCTGACAACTTCGAACCACCTTCATCCCTTCATGCTTGATGTCTTCCACGACGGCGATGTCATTATCGAGTAATATAGTTATCCGTGTCTCTAAGACAGTACCGTGCTACAGTGGTTTGAAGAGCATTATAGTAACATCACGTTGATGTCTCGGTGACCAAATCTTGCAAATACAACAGAACCTAGCTGAGTCACTATCGGGCGCCAGTATCCCGTATGCAGGTCAGCGGCCGGTTATTCACGCGAACTACATGACCTGTGCATATACAACTAAAGCCACATACCTCCCCAAACCTACCAACATACTGTGGGATCACTGATACGCAGAATCAGTGACATATTCCGTTCCAAAGACGCACAAACAAGCTATTAAGCAGGTGGTCATAAGTTTTCTCTTATGAATGTACATACCGTTCGTTACATGGTTCTATATACCACAGCATCACGAGTCTACCAGGGGCATTCAATAAATAATGCAACACCTCTTGTTATCGGCCAGTTTCAGTTGAAGAAAGTTCGTCCCTTTTTTTTTTTTTTTTTTTTTTTTTTTTTTTTTTTTTTTTTTTTTTTTAGCGTCGTGGAATATTCTCGCTTCAGTCTCTATAGTTTCGTGAAGTCCGAAACGCGGTTGCGTTAAGCGTAGCCTTCGAAGTGGCGTCTTTAACGGAGGTCCATTCCAAGCAGAGAGCTGTCACTGAGTTTCTTTTGGTGGAAAACCAGAGCGTCGCAGGTCTTGATATGCGCTTGCAGAATGTCTACGGGGGACCTGGCAGCGAACAAAAGCACGGTGAGTCATTGGGGGACGTGTCGATCATCAACGCAACGTTGTGCAAAACTCTGTGATCTCCGCGTGCCGGCCGGCCTCACACAGCTGTGACTCCTGTAATGTTTTAACGTCTGACACTCTCATTCGAGATGACTGAAAGATCATAAACAAACACTTCGCTCCACGGAGTGCTGACACACTCCTCCAGAAGTTGGGGTACTAGCAGGTTTGTGCCGCTGGGTCCCTCGCCCCCTAACACTTGACGGTAAACAGCAACGAAGAACGATCTGCGCGGTCTTTCTTCCGAGTTACGAGGCGGTTTTTGTCGAACATAGTCACGGGCGAAGAAACATGGGTTCATCGTTTCGAACTGGAAACAAAGCGGCAATCCATCCAGTGGCGCCACACCACCTCATTCCCTAAGAAAAAGTTCAAAGCCTCTCCCACAGCCAGTTTCTCCGAAGAAAAAGTTCAAAGACGCACCCTTAGCCGGTATAGTCATAGAGACGATCTTCTAGGACTCTGAAGGAGTTATTCTGTTTGATGTATTCCCTTATAGTACAGCGATCAGCTCGGATGTGTGCTATCCGCAGGAAACTGACGAAACGACTCCAACGTGTTTGTCGTCACAAAAATGCAAACGAACTTCCCCACGACAAGTAAGGCTTCACACAAGTCAGCGAATCCGAAAGGAGCTCACAAAACTTCATTGGACTGTTCTTCCTCATCCATCCTACACCCCGGATCTCGCACCTTTCGAATTCCATCTGTTTGGTCTGCCTGAGTTTGCACTCCACGGGAAGCCGTACGTGGATGATGGGGAGACTATTCATGTAGAAAGGCGTAGGCTCCGACATCGAGCGGTAGAGTGGTACCATGCGGGAATACAGACACTGCCAGCAAGGAGGTGTAAGGCTGTCGCACTGAACGGAGATTACGAGGGCGTTTGAGAAGTCCGTGCTAAAATAAAAACTACATACGTGTTTGGGGTAAACCTTTTCTATTTTTCGACATACGCTTCATACAAGGCTGTTCTAATTTGTTGATCCCTTCCGAATAATAGGAACTGTCCAAGTCTGCAAAATAGCTATTAGTTGCTGTAATCACCTCCTCGTCTGAATAAAATCTTTGTCCTGCCAGCCATTTCTTCAAATTTGGGAACAAATAGTAGTCCGAGGGAGCCAAGTTTGGAGAATAGGGGGGATGTGAAACGAGGTGGAATCCTATTTCCATTAATTTTGCGACCACAACCGCTGAGGTGTGTACTGGTGCATTGTTGTGATGAAAAAGGATATTTTTGCGGTCCAATTGCCGCCTTTTTCTTGCAGTTCGGTTTTCAAACGGTCCAATAACGATGAATAATGTGCACCTGTAATTATTTTACCCTTTTCCAGGTAGACCATGAGGATTATGCCTTGTGGCCGGCCGAAGTGGCCGTGCGGTTAAAGGTGCTGCAGTCTGGAACCGCAAGACCGTTACGGTCGCAGGTTCGAATCGTGCCTCAGGCATGGATGTTTGTGATGTCCTTAGGTTAGTTAGGTTTAACTAGTTCTAAGTTCTAGGGGACTAATGACCTCAGCAGTTGAGTCCCATAGTGCTCAGAGACATTTGAACCATTTGATTATGCCTTGTGAATCCCAAAAGACAATCGCCATAACCTTTCTGGCCGAAGGAATGGTCTTCGCCTTGTTTGGTGCAGATTCTCCCTTGGTAACCCATTGTTTAGATCGTTCTTTGGTCTCAGGAGTATAGTATTGTATCCATGTTTCATCAACAGTGACGAAACAACGCTTAAAGTGCTGCGGATTCTTCCTGAACAGCTGCAAACCATCTTTGCAACAGTTCACACGATTCCGTTTTTGGCCAAGTGTGAGCAATAGTGGAACCCATCTTGCGGATAGCTTTCTGATGTCCAAATGTTTATACAAAATATTATGTACCCGTTTATTCGAGATACCCACAGCACTAGCAATCTCACGCACCTTAGCTTTTCTGTCATCCACCACCATATCATGGATTTTATCAATGATTTCTGGAGTCGTAACCTCCAGAGGGCGTCCAGAACGTTCGGCATCACTTGTGCCCATATGGCCACTCCGAAAATTTTGAAACCACTAATAAACTGTTCTAATCGAAGGTGCAGAGTCACCATAATGTTTATCAAGATTCTCTTTAGTCTCCTGACGCTTTTTGTCTTTCATAAAGTAATGTTTAATCACCACATGAAATTCTTTTTCGTCCATTTTTTGACAATCACTCGACTTTCTTGATTCACACGAATGCCAAACACAAAGAAATAGACCAATATGGCTGAAACTTGGTGTGCGCTCTTCCCAAAGATGCTACTAACTAAACATGACCTCGACACGTGCCGGTGGTGCCATCTCTCGGACTTTACATGGACTTTCCAAACACCTCTCGCATTTTGAAAACTAGGCTTTTATAGCCAAAACAGTGGTGTGTTGGACTCCTGAATAAAACCAACCTGCTTTCAGAAAAAGAAAGTGTTACATTACCTATCGAGCGCCCTTCGTATGTGCACAGTAACCAAAATTTCGTTATACGCTTTCCCTGTTCATGTTGCAACTTTAATCGTTATCAATGAAAATGAATGCCAGCTGAAGGTTACACAAAATGAACAATAAATTGCTAAGTAACCACTACACGTTCAGTGTGAAACCATTAAATGTAAAGAAATGTTATAAAATAGGTTAATATTATACAGTAATTTGTATTGTATTGATAGCATTTAATGTCACAGAGACATCTGTATTGGGAAGCGGAGTTGTGTTTTTGTGATGCGTCCCAATTCAGGCGATGTCATTTCTTATGCGGAGCGTCTTCAGCGGTGGCCATCAAAGAAGCCCTCTGAGAGAATGGTTCGTCGTAAAGATAGCAGCGCGGCACGAGGGGGAGAGGGGCACGGACAGCCTCTTGGTGGTTGCTCCACATGCTTCTATTTCAAACTGTAAGTCTTCCAGCTCCCATTAGAAGCAAACCAGCGAACTGCAGTAGTTAACTAGATTAGTGAGGGATTATATTTTTATTTTTTTAAATATTTTAATTCCACCTCTGACGCAGATGGTGGTCTGTAGGAGAGCGTAGCCCTTTCCAGCCAACACTTGTAGTTTGTGTTGTTGTGTGCGTAGTTAATTTTCTAGTATTTTTAATTGCATGTGAATGGATATTTAAGAGGAAGATGTTGTTCGTTAAGTTTCCTGCGTTACAAATCCCAGCATTTGCCTAGCCGCTGACGGGAAAACCTCTCGATCGAAGAAATCCCAGCTATGATGTGTTGCCTACTGTTCGGCTTACATATCTTCATATTATAGCAGAGGTCTTGAGAATGTTGTATTATGATTTTGGAATTTTGTTGATGCAGAAAATATCCGACTAATTCTGTGGAAGACGTAAAACTTCAAAATACACTCCATCTAGAGAATATTGTCTTCTTCTGTAGGAGTCGACTCAAATAGTTTTGTTCAATAACTTGTTCTTTCTACATAAGGCTACTGCGTCATCCGAAATCCTTGTAGGTGCTCTTAGTCCGTTGACAATTTCATTGATTTTTTCGTTTCCCAGAGGAATCTGTTGGTGTGAATTCGATAATGCTTCAAGAATAATGTAGGGAGGAAATGCATATTTGAATTTCGGAAAATTAAACTATGTAGATTCGTGCCACAGGAGTCATTTTGTAACTTATTGTTACATAGTCTCTTCAGCTCAAATCTGATGCTCTGTTCTTTTATTCTGTGTAGCATGTTCTTGGTTTTAAGTGGTTCGTGAAGGCACTTTGTTGTGGAATCATAGCGGAGATCTCTAGCTATAGGAAGCATCCACCGGTCAGCAGATAGAACTTTTTTTCCTGTTGTTGGATGACAAACTAAACGCTTGACATACATTTTCAAAAATGGGTCGGTCAAAATTACTCTAACACCTTCATTTGCTGAATCATTCACGTATAATTTTTAGTAATAAAGTTTTAATCAAATTTCGAGAAAATCACCTCGTCGTTATTCTGTAAATGGTTGCTGCGCATTGGTTCCTTTACCTGAGTAAAATGGAAGAACTCACTAGCTGCCAGGTGTAAGGGGTCTACCACCTAACTGCGCGGGGTAGCCGAGTGGTCTAGGCCGCCTTGTCACGGTTCGCGCGGCTCCCCCCGTCTGAGGTTCGAGTTCTCCCTCGGGCATGTGTTTGTGTGTTGTTCTTTGCGTAAGTTAGCTTAAGTTAGATTAAGTAGTCTGTGAGCTTAGGGACCCATGACCTCAACAGTTTGGTCCCATGAGACCTTACCACGGATTTCCAATTTCTACCACCTGTTAATGAACGTAGCTAGTTGTTTATTCACACAGGTGACGAGTATGTGTAGGTACAGACTGTCGAGTTCGAATGTTTGAGAGCGCTGTGTCAGGATGCTAGCTTTGTAGCAGTTGTGCAGCGGTGGCCATTGGTACTGGTCGAAAGAAAGGGGGTTGAACTGATCGCCGTCGCCGTAATTCCACTGGTCTGTGAGACGGTTCATTTTTATTAAGACTGGATGTAAAGCAGAACAGTGTGAATATTAGTAAACGTTACGGCAGTGTAAGCGACTGGCACTTCATTGACTTTAGGACTGCAGTGTACCTTGAAATGGAGTGCTGCATTACAAGGAGTCCCAGGAGGAGTGGTCAATATTCATGGGTATGATAGGAACGATCATTCTAAGCAAAAGGTCCACTAAATATGGCCTGTAAACTGTATACCTTAAAAGCTACGAGCACTTGTTCATCTTCGCTATTGTGAAACACATCTCTTCTACTGAACAAGTGCTCATAGCTCTTAAGGAATTCAGTTTGGAGCCCATGTTCACTGGATAGGTTTCTGTCATTTTGGTGCACACTACCTCCTCCCAAAATATGGAAAGCAAAGAGCTTGCAGTGGAAGAGATTTACTTCACAACGTCGAAGAAGAAGAAGTGATTATTAGCTCTTAAGATCATCATTTTAGAGTTTGTCGTTACTGGGAATTTTTGCTTCTAATGATCGCTCCTGTCATATCCCTGAATTTTGACCATTCCTCCTGTGGCCCCTGTATATCCGTCATCAGTATAGAGCAGGACCTAATACTACATTCTTTGACTGTTTCAACTTTTGTTTAAAAAGAATACCTTTACATTAAAACTCAAGTGAGTTTGACTGCAGTGGGACATAAAATAACGTCAGTGTTAGCATGCAAAACTGTACTATCGTTGTAACAGCTTCCTTTCCGAGCCGATCACCCATATCCATTAGCCATGGTCACGAACTTTAGACCGCTTCGTTTTTTTAAGTCAATAGTGCCCAGAAGGTATAATAAGAGTATGGAGTGTTAAACATGTACACAGAATAAGGCGGGGGAGGGGGAGGGCCGGCCGAAGTGGCCGTGCGGTTAAAGGCGCTGCAGTCTGGAACCGCAAGACCGCTACGGTCGCAGGTTCGAATCCTGCCTCGGGCATGGATGTTTGTGATGTTCTTAGGTTAGTTAGGTTTAACTTGTTCTAAGTTCTAGGGGACTAATGACCTCAGCAGTTGAGTCCCATAGTGCTCAGAGCCATTTGAACCATTTGTTTTGGAGGGGGAGGGGGGGACAAAATTGGGAACCCAAAGTAGCAGCATGCACGACTGCCTGCTGAGCAGAATCATCAGGTGTGCTGACGTGAAGTAGTAAACTCCCCTTTAGACAGCTTCCCGCGACGCTTGGGCTTGACATACTCCTGTAACACAGACAGTAGATTTCGAAAACCTCGTTTGGATATTTAGGTAGTAGGATCCCGTGACAGTTTGTACCTTACGAGCATACTCTCTTATCGTGTCTTTGCTTTTATCAGTATTGGTGAATCCACATATATATATGTACATATACTGAGAGCTTCGGCGATCTGATGACGGGTTGAGTGAGACATAGCTGTAGCACTCCGTCGATGTCAAACTCCACAACTGAAGACCCTTTCACACCTTCAGACTGCATTGAACGGTGAGGGTTGTTGTGTGTCAAGAAAGAATGTTAAACTTCCGCCATGGTAGGACGTTAAATGCTCCCACCACTCGAAAGTCTGGGGGACCGACCTAGTACCTGAGCAGGGCTGGGACCAAGGCCTCAGATTGGCTGAGTAGAGGACGAAGGTAGAGAGGTGAATCCGCCTCTCCAGAATGCAGGGGGCATTCCCGTGCAGGGGTGGGAGAAACCTATGGTGATGTGCTCGTGGAAGGGGGAAACGGAGTGCTACACCCAACAATTCATAAAACTCCTGGTCGAGGGGCAGGATTGGTGAACGAATTCCGAATTGCCCCCCCCCCCCCTTTATCCCCACTCCCGCGCCCCCACCAATGCCACAGAAGCCAGTCCAGGGAAAGAGACATGGCTCCCAATCCTTTTTCTCTCCTGGTGGCTAATAACGAGACAGAATATTCGGAGTTGCAAGAATCGCTTGAGCCAGGTCTCGCTACAGCCGAAAGGCTAGAGAAGATCATTTCTCTATTACACACAGACAATTTTGCCAAATGCCACAATATCGTCTGATCGAAATAAAAAAGTAAATTAGTACAATGAGCTCACCGCCAGGATCACCTGGAGGACAGGATTGTCGAACTTGAGAAGAAAAAACTAAAAGGGCAACAGAACAGTAAATAATACACTGAAGAGCCAAAGAAACTAGTCCCCTCCATAATAACGTGTAAGCTCAATAATGTTGATGTCTGAAGAGTTTGGTGGCCAGCGGAAGTCTATAGACTCAGAAGAGTGTCCCTGAAACCACTCTGTTGCGATTGTGGACATGCAGGGGGTGTCGCATTGTCCTGCTGGAATTACCCAAGACCGTCGGAATGCACAATGGACATGGTGATCAGACAGGATGCTTAAATACGTGACACCCGTCAGAGTCGTTTCTAGACTATCAGGACCCCATATCACATCAACTGCACACACCCCACACCATTACAGAGCCTTGACCTGCTTGAACAGTCCCCTGCTGACATGCAGGATCCATGGTTCAAATGGCTCTAAGCACCATGGGACTTAACATCTGAGGTACCGAGCGAGGTGGTGCAGTGGCTAGCACACTGGACTCGCATTCAGGAGGATGACGGTTCAATCCCGCGTCCGGGCATCCTGATTTAGGTTTTCCGTGATTTTCCTAAATCACTCCAGGCAAATGCCGGGATGGTTCCTTTGAAAGGGCACGGCCGACTTCCTTCTCCGTCCTTCCCTAATCCGATGAGACCGATGACCTCGCTGTTTGGTCTCTTACCCCAAACCAACCAACCAACCAACCAACTTAACATCTGAGGTCATCAGTCCCCTAGACTTAGAACTACTTAAACCTAACTAACCTAAGGACATCGCACACACCCATGCCCGAGGCAGGATTCGAACCTGCGACCGTAGCGGGTTCCAGACTGTAGCGCCTAGAACCGCTCGGCCACCCCGGCCGGCTGCAGGATCCATGGATTCACGGGGTTGTCTCCATACCTGTACAGGCCCAGCCGCTCTATACAATTTGAAACGAGATTCGTCCGACCAAGCAACATGATTCCAATCATCAGCAGTCCACTGTCAGTGTTGACTCGCTCAGACGAGGCATAAAACTTTGTGTTGTGCAGTCATCAAGTGTAGACGAGTGGGCCTTCGGCTCCGAAAGCCCGTGTGGATGATGTTTCGTCGAATGGTTTCCATGCCGACAGTCTCTGATGGGCCAACAATTTACGGAAGTGTTGCACTTCTGTCACGTTGAACGAGTCGCTTCTGTCGTCGTTGGTCCCGTTATTGCAGGATCTTTTTTCGGCAGCAGCGATGTCCGAGATTTGATGTTTCACCGGGATCCTGATATTCGTGGTACAATCGTGAAATGGTCGTGCAGGAAAATCCCCACTTCATCGCTACTTCGTAGATGCTGTGTCCCATAGCTCGTACACCGGCTGTAACACCACGTCCAAACTCATTTGAACCTTGATAACCTGACACTGTAGCAACAGTAACCGATCTAACAACTGTGCCAGACACTCATTGTCTTATATAGTCGTTGATGACGGCAACGCCGTATTCTGCTGCTTACATATCTCTGTATTGGAATACGCATGCCTATACCAGCTTCTTTTGCATTTCAGTGTACGTGGCAGTCTAAAAAGGTAGAGTGATGCAGCAAGAGCTGCAGATGACTATCGAGGACAACATAGAGAAATCTATAACAAGGCGAAGAGATACAATCTTTATCAAGTCCAAGCCGGGACAAGAACTGGCGGAAGTACAGGAGATCTTTACAAGTTCCGTGAACTCTAACGTAACAAAGTCAAAATAAATCACATAAAGATGACAAAGACTACCATCACTATGAAACTGCCTCAAAGGAGGACAGTGAGGAAGTACCGCAAAATTCAAAATTGAACAGCAGAGTGGGCTTTGAGCCCCTGAAAAAGAGGAGGCCTTTGGTTATAATGTACGACGTGTCGAGTAGGCTGTCAAACAAAGATATAATAGACTGCTTGTGCAAGCAAAACTTCAGTGATAAGTACAGTGAAGAGGAATTTAACAATTTATTCCTCTCTTTAGGCTTGGGCCTAGAGATAAGGATATCTGCCACCATGTGGTAGAAGTTGCTCCCAAGTTGCGACGTGATGTTCTGGCGTGTGGGAGACTATTTCTAGAACACACATCCATTTCGGTGAATGACTATGGTGCAATGCGTAAGTGTCACAAGTTTTGCGACTTACATCATATCCATAAGCATTGTACAAGGAAGGAGTTAGCCTGTAGTCACTGTGGAAAAGAAAAGCTTGGGCAATAGGATTTTCCAAACCGCCCGTACGTGTTCCATGCTTACGAAGAGGCAAGAAAAAACGCCCATCTCCCGGCACAAATAAATGTGTCACCTGCCACGTGCTGTTACACGGATTAATTATGCGTACTGAATATGGGGATGGAAATTAAACAAGTAAAGGCGAAAGGGCAAAAGCGTAACTCTCGGAGTAAGTAGCTACGAGATGCCACGAGGGGACAAAAGATGCACGAAAGGGTTATAACCACAAGGGATGGTGCAGAGTACCAAAGTGTGTAAGAGGTCCGAGCAGATGTAATTTTATACAAGAGATCCGAGCAGATGTAATACAGATGTAATTTTATGTAAGAGGTCCGAGCAGATGTAATTTCGATGTATTGCTCATGCGCTGCCTGCGATATACAAGGTATGAGAGAATCGCTGACCAAAGAGCAGTGTTGACTCAGTAGGAACTGTGTAGCTGTAGCAGTAAGTTGCTGCTAGTCTGCGCTAGTCTGTGTCTGGTGTGGAGTCTGCTCTGGTCTGGTATAGTGTATCATATTGGCTGGGCCGGTCGCGGTGCAGTGATGCCGGAGCCTGAGTATTATTGTATAAGGTAAAAAGCAGCCTCGCGCATATCTAGAAATGTTATGTGAACTCCCATGTAAATCTTTTAAAAATGTCCTAATAATAATCTGTGTCATATAAAGTAATTTCCAACAAGCATTCATTTCAATTTAATGAATTTACTAATTTCTGCAATCCATGATCATTCCAATTGTTGCAAAAGAAAAATCAGTTGCTTCCTTTCATAAATGACAAATCTATCGGCCACCATTGCACAGAGCTGTGCCGGAAAAAGTTATTGTAAGAGCAGATAGTTGGCAACTTTATTGAGGTAAGAATTTTTGCCTTTTATTCAGAATGATCTTACAGGGCCATGATGCAGCACTGCTGTCGTCCAAAATTTACCAGGTTACTGAATTTATTTTTTATTACGAGGTTTAGGAATTTTTCTGTTTCGAGCTTACATTAAATGGAAAACAAATTTTGTGTGGAGGTTAAATGTGAATGAATTTCTGTAGGGAGGTTATAAATGGGAACCAATTTTGCTCTGAGGTTACACAAAAAATAGAATCATATTATTATTATTATTATTATTATTTAAATTTTGTGGTTAGGTTACACTTGGCGACCCTGCCAGGATCGTATTTCTTTGTGAATCTCTGAGAAGTAGTCATATATCTGCTCTTATTTACTTAAATGTAGTTTGCATCTGGCACAACGCATTAACTAATTTGTCACTCTATCTTTCACAGATCATCGGCAATTTATTGCTCTTTGTTGTAATTGTGTTTGTTTCATTTTGGCTTTTACTTTGTTTCATTTTGTGCTTAACTTTGATTTGTGAAAAGTGCCGCGAAAAACTGCTAACAGTGCATCACGATGTGCAATGAGTGAAATAGCCAACTTGAATAGTTTGACAGATAATACTAGCGACACTCAGTCCAATAGTGATAATCCCCTAATTACAGATAATCAGTGCATGCCGATCACTAGTAATGATTTTGATCCTAATGGTGAACAAACACATTCAGTTATGTCCACCGTAAATGTGACAATTGATGACGCGGCGCGTTCCGATACAATGAATGCTGCCTAGTTTGACACACCCGGTTTGCAAAATTTGAATTGTGAACAGATAAATTTTTCTCATGAAGATGAACAATGTAGTCAAAATACGTTAGATTTATTTGATTCCAAGGTAGTGACCCACAGTGCACACCCGATTGGCAAACCTTTTTGAGAATCACAGAATGACCAAATGGTTACACAAAACATGACAATTGCAGGTACGCCATCAAACAGCACAGAGAATAGAGTAGGTAATATTGGCATGGATCAAGTTATGGCATTATTGCTACAACTTAATGAAAATCTCAAACAACAACTTAATGTAAACAATGAAAAACAAGACAACAATTACAAACAACTTAATGAAAAACTAGATAACAATTCCAAACAGTCGAATGATAAGCAAGATAACAATTTCAAACAACTTAATGAACAGAACAAACAACTTAGTGAACAGATTACGGCCGTTGCCGCACAATGTCGTGATACTAAAGAACAATTACGTGAGGAAATTAAGGCTTGTGCTAGGAGCAGTAGTGAAGAAATTAGATCTGTTGCTCAAGAATTAAGGAATACGCAAGCAGCTACAATGAAATCACTTAGAGATGAAATTAGTGCAGTCGCTAAACAATGCTCTGAAAACGCAACACAGTTACGCGACGAGTTTAAATTAATGTCAGCAGAACTTTCACGTACACTGGATACGAAAGTAGACGCGAAATTTGACCAACAGAACAGCGAAATTGACGAACGTTTTAATCACCACCTACAAAACAGTGAAACGCGTTACCGTAAATTTATACAGGAACAGAATGAAGTAAAGCAACAAGTCATGGAAACAATTACTGCACAGAGACAGGAAGATAAGCATAAATTGTTTACGAAAGCAAAAACATACATAGACAACAATATTGCTACAGCATCAGACGAAATTAATACTATCAAACAGTTGAACACCGAATTACATGATGAAATCTGTGATCTTAAAACAAAAACAGACACACACACAGTAGGCTTTCAGACAGTGACTGACAGACTTGAACAATTAGAACTAATACAGGATCCCGATGCCATCAAAGCAGACATTAAAAATTGAACGAAGCCGCACGTAAAATACAAAAACAAATTAACGCTTGTGATAATAAAAACGATGATCAGGTAAAAGTACTGACTGAAAAATATGATGAATTGGCCAGTCGTGTTGATGTTATCGAAAGTAATAATGACACCAAATCAGACGATACTTCACCAATTTCGTTTAACCAAACACCCGAATTCCAAAATTTACAGCAGACAATTAGTGAGATAGGTTTGTCCAATAATACATTACATAGAAAATTGTCAACTTTACAGCAAGAAGTGACAGAGATGAAAAATGTTTCAGCCTCTAACACGGCACAGCATACGCCACATTCCAAACATTTATCACACTCACACAGCACGTATAATTTAGGTAATTTACAGAGAGTACGTGAGTTACATTCCGAACAGTCACAGACAAACAGATTGTTACACAAACCTGAACCTGCTCAGTCATGTAGAGACGATAATTTTGATTATAAGCACTTTCTAACCATGAGAAAATTTAAGGTACTTAATAATGACAGAACACAAATACATCCTTTGGACTGGATACGACAATTTGCTTTTGTATTTTCATCAGCTTGGCCTGTAACGCAGAAATTAGAATTGGACTGGATACAACTATTTGTTTTTGAATTTTCACCGGCATTGCCTGTTACACAAAAACTAAAATTTATTTGCAGCGCGTAATAGACCTCAGGGGATTCATTACGCTTCGATGAATATGTGCCATAGCGTGCACAGGGCCCCGAGCCGTAGTAGTGCTGTTTCATCTTTAGTTTTCTGCACTGCTGCCTTCTCTTCTACTATCCTTTGTATCGGTCAAAACAGCTCTTCAACTATCGATCTACCTATGTTCAAGAATGGGTAAAGAAAACCCGATATGACAAGTTTCACCTGAAAGTGACAGTTATGGTTTTACGCTCCGAAATGACAAGAAATACCAGCATAATTTTAATAACAGACAAAATTTTAATTATCAGTATCGTCAAAATTATCAGCAACAGGAACCACATTTTGGTAACAATAGAGGTTTTTCCCAACAACAGCAACAAAACCAGACGGCTAGCATACCTAACCAACAATGTAATGTACAAGGTCAACCAAGCTTTAATGTTTCGCCGCCTGGACGTATAGCATCGGCTCCGCCAAATAGTAACACACAGCAACAAAGAAATAACTGTGTCCAGAAAAGACACCATTTCAACTCATATCGCAATGCACCGTATAGAAATGACTATCATGACAGACGTAAAAGTAATGAGCACAATTTTCAGCGTACGTTTAATAACAGCTTACCAGCAGCAAAATCATCCGCAACAACAGATTATCATGAATGAACCAGACAGTAGATATCATCCCGAACGTAATACGTCACGAAGAAATAACTGAACAGTACAAATAGTCGAAATGCCACAGCATCCTCCCGCAAATAATAGCACGTCGGATACAATTTGACTAGATACTGTACAGGTTGCATCTTCCAGCAACGCAAGCAATACTTTTGACACGCAGAGTCTTGTTCACGAAAATGTTATTAGTTTTGACGACATCCGATAAACACTTTTGCATTAAATACAGAATCACAACGTATGTAGACGACATTCTTATTGCAGAAGCTAACTGGTCTGAACACAGTCTGATTCTTGAACAACTGTTACGAACTTTTCGTGAACAAGGACTTACAGTTAATCTCAGTAAATCGCACTTTGGCAAAACTTCCATAAAATTTCTTGGACATGCAATTTCAGCAGAAGGCATTGCGCCTGACCCGGAAAAACTTCAAGCCTTACGTGACATTACTGTACCTACGACGAAGAAACAACTACGCAACTTTTTGGGTTTAATTAACTTTTTTCGTAAATTTATTCATTACTCTGCTTTAGACACCCCTAGATTATCTCAATTGGTGGGTAAAAACACTATTTGGTCCTGGGATAGCCAAGCACATTCTGAATTTGTGAATCTGAAAGAAGCTTTGTTGAATGCACCACTTTTATCACATCCAGATCTTACTAGAAATTTTTCCATTGCCACCGACAGTTCTAACACCGCTTTAGGCGTACACATTTTTCAGGAAATTGAAGAAGATGGTTGAACAGTAATTAAAAACATCGCCTTTGCGAGTCGCATTCTGTCACCTGCTGAACGCAATTATTCTGTCACAGAACTTGAAACATTATGTGTTGTATGGGTATTTACGAGATTTAGACATTTTCTTTATGGAAGACACACTGCCGTTTACACAGATCATAGAGCTATACAGTTTTTACTTTCCGCTAAATTTACACACGACAGATTAAGCAGATGGAAACTTTATTTACAGGAATTTAATTTTACAATTGTTCACATTCCCGGTACACAAAATATTTTAGCAGACGCACTATCCCGTTCTCTCAGCAACAATCAGCAAGACATCGCAACCAACTTCCGCAAAGCAAATTTTAGCGTCATGTATATTCAACAAGTTGCATTTGAAAATTTTATTTCGGCATCATTACGAGACATAGCACAGGAGCAGAGCAAAGACAATGTATGGAAAGAAATTAAACACCTTTGGCGAGATAGGAATAACGTTACCATCAGAAACCATTACACTATACGCAATAATATTCTGCTGCGCCGCTCTCACCCTGACAGCAACAATTGGTTATTATGTATTCCTGACGAGCTTGTTAACAAATTAATTTGGTATACTCATTTAAGTTACGCACATTACGGATCCAGAAAATGTTTTCTTATACTCAGACAGAATTGTTATTTTGCCAACATTGAGAAACGTATTCGACGAGTTTTAACGTCATGTAAAATCTTCCAGAAAGCTAAGTCAGACACGACTTCACATATTCCTCCATTACATCCCATTGTGCCTGTTAAATTGAGACACATGGCCGCTGTAGACATTTTTGGTCCGATTCCCAGAACTAATAGAGCTTTTTGCTACATCTTTGTCGCTGTTGAACTCACTTCGAAATTTGTTACCTTCACTCCGTTACGCAAAGCTACTGCTAAATCTGTCTCGAACGCATTTGTAACACATTTTTTATTCCATGTAGGGCATGTATTGAAAGTAATTTCCGGCAATGGATCACAGTTTCGATCAGATATATGGACACGTATGTTACAAACAAGAAACATTTCTCCGATTTATATATCCAAGTATCACGCTTCTTCGAACCCTTGTGAACGACTAATGAAAGAAATTGGTAAACTGTGTAGAATATACTGCCATAAAAGTCATATTGATTGGGACACACACATACTCTCATTCCAGGATGTAATTAATTCCATACCAAATGAATCTACTATGCTCTCTCCGACTGTTATACTGAAAAATGTTGAACCACCTAACAAAATTAAGGAATTAGTATCCTTTCCTTCATCTCGTCGACTACGACACCATGAAATAATTGACATTGCGCTGAACAACATCAAACGTGCCGCAGAGCGCCGGAGAAGACAGCAAAAACAGGTTTGTACACGCCGTGACTTTCACATTGGACAGAAGATATTAGTACATACACACTATCTATCCAACAGAGGGAAGAATAGATGCAGTAAATTTGAGCTTCTATACGCAGGTCCATATCGAATTCGCAGCATTCCTCACCCCAATGTAGTACACGTCGAAACTTTGAGAACTAGAAAAAGCAAAGGCAATCACCATGTCTCCAATATTAAACCCTTTGTTGAATGAACATACTTTATGATTAATCACACTGTAATGCCATTTCCTGATTTTTATATGACCAATGATGCAATTATATTTATATGACTACTTACTGATGATTATCATATTTTTTCTTGGCAAGTGCCCGGCAAGGTAAGGTTAGCAGGTCGCTTTTCTTGTCGTTACTCATCAGACCGTACACATTTTTCCAGATAAACTTACACATATTATGTCCACTTAAGCAATTATATTTATGTGACTACTTACTGATGATTGTCATATTTTTTCTTGGCAAGTGCCCGGCAAGGTAAGGTTAGCAGGTCGCTTTTCTTGTCGTTACACATCAGACCGTACACATTTTTCCAGATAAACTTACATATTTTATGACCACTTAAGCAATTATATTT
Organism: Schistocerca americana; assembly: GCF_021461395.2. NCBI lineage: Eukaryota > Metazoa > Arthropoda > Insecta > Orthoptera > Acrididae > Schistocerca > Schistocerca americana. The sequence continues at coordinate 327,953,696 of NC_060121.1, read as the reverse complement.
ATGTGACTACTTACTGATGATTATCATATTTTTTCTTGGCAAGTGCTCAGCAAGGTAAGGTTAGCAGGTCGCTTTTCTTGTCGTTACACATCAGACAGTGCACAGTTTTTCAGATAAACTTACATATTTTGTGACCAATTATGCAATTCTATCTAGTGTCATATTAATTTTATCAAATTCTTTCTCCAGTAAAGTCTTCAACTCTCGCCTCTATCAACTACACAACATACAAGCTGAACACAAAGAAAGTCATTTATTGTCGTTACATATCAGACCGTGCACATTTTCCATTTTTCATGTATGTATGATTGTTTTCCTGTTTTGTTTGTATGCACTACGAAATCTTTAAGATATAACAAACACCAGTTGACTTTGACATTTTGCCTTATGATATCTTAACAGCTTGACTATTTTACATTTTTGCTACTACATTATGATACTCTGTGTACATTTTGCACCTGAACACTGTCTATGTTTTTGACATAATACGTTTTCTGTCATGCTATGCTGTATGCTTAATTACATCACTAGAAACCAATCTTTATTTAATGGGTATGTGATTTAAATCAAGACATTAATCCTTATTCATCATTTTCAGAAAGCAATAACGTGTAAAAGAAATAGATTAAACAAACTACAATGGATTACTATTAAATGGGAATTTCATCTTCGGAATGAACGAAAGAAGATGCAATACCTCGTCACGAAGAGTACATGGATCAGAATTAACAAACATTAACAAGAATATACTATACACATCGTATGATAGCAGTCTTAACTAATTATTTTTCTTTCAGAATATGAGGCGATTGATGCAGGCTATCAGACAGAACTACACATCTTAGTTTTAGTGATGAAATATGCTAGAAGTAAGAAACTCTATACTATGAATAGTTGTATGAAGTAAATGGTAATATGAATAATGAATAATGAAGTGTCTTTTTTGCAGATGATAATGAATGGTGATGAATAGTTATGTAAAGAATATGCAAATATGAATAATGAAGTTTTTCTTTACAGGTGATGATAGTAATGAAGTTATGGTATTATGAATAATGAAGTTTTTCCTTGCAGATGAGGATAATGATGAAGTTTATATATTTACTATTAGTTCAGAGATGCTATGTAGTAATTTAAGTATTTGTTGTAGTTCGTTTTGACAGTATGTCTTATGTCACATGGTATAATGACTGAATGTTTTGGAAAGGACAGCTAGAGTACACACATATTGAGTACACGTTTCATTACCTGTTAATTCGAAGTTCACTACTTTTCAGCATAATATGCGTTTCTTCTTTCAGCTCAATAATCCATTTTGTATATTTTCTAGGAGAAGCTATTCATGAAATTAATGTGCTATAAGCAGTTAGTCATTAAACCTGTTCTAGTATTTGCATTTTTTTTACCCATTTGTGTGTGTCATTCATGAATGTGATCACATATACTCCACTTGTTTCATAACCTTGCTACAGCTGACTCATGACGAAGGACGTTACTAATCATTATTTGCAGCAATAAGTCAAAAGCAAATATTTTCATGCCCCAGCAATTAATTATCGATCCCAACGCAATGCATTGCTAGCACAAAAAAAAAGTATTACCAGTCCCAAATAATGCTACCAGTTTAACAGAGTTCTGAGTAATACTAAATGATGTTTTGTAACAATGTATAAATGCTATGCCAATAATTTCTGTAAATAATATTTTTGTTATACTCTATAAATGCTATGCCAATAATTAACTCTCATTTTGAATGATAACTTCTGAATAATACTGAATAATGTTTTATAAAAATATATGAATACTTTGTAACTGGCCTATCAGTGCCAATAATTACCGCAATCAGATGAGTGATGAAAAATGTTTTGTAATATTCAATACTTGCTACATGTTTAGTAACTGGCCAATGAATGCCACTGTTTCTTATATTTTAAATTTGTCTTATGTCACTTACATGCTATTATATACGAATACCAGTAGCTTGATGCTACACTCCTAAGCTCCTGTTTTGAATGATGACTTCTGATGGTTTGTACCTGGCCAATGAGTGCCAATAATTACCACAATCAGATGAGTTATGAATAGTGTTCTGTAATATTCAATACTTGCTACACGTTTAGTAACTGGCCAATGAGTGCCAATGATTACTATAACTAGATGAATTATGCTAATGTTATGCCATTAATTAACTCTTGTTTTGAATGATCACTTTTGAATAATGCATAAAAATGTTTAGTAACTGACCAATGAGTGCCAATGTTCACTGTAATCAGATGACTTATGAATAATATTCTGTAATACTTCATACATAGTACAGAAATGTTTAGTAACTAGGCAATGAGTGCCAACAATTACTCAAATCGGTTGATAGACTAGTGTAATTCTCAATGATGACTAGCATAAGACTTAATGTCCTTCACCTTCTGACCTAATTACCAGAAATTACTGCAATATCCGTTTGTCCTGTCCATCCTCATGATCATGGAGCACTATATTTGGTTTTTGCACTAATTCTACATTGGTGTACCCTGTAGGAGTGTGGTGTTGACACATCATGCTGTCCACCACCTTGGACAATGGAGATGTTATTATGGTCCCACTGTTTGGTGTACCTAATGTACTACCAAATGATAACATTGAATATTAATACGACATTTTAGTGTCTTGGCTACACTGATTAATACTGCAGGGAAGAGAACTTCAGATTGTCTCACTTGGTGTTGTGCTTCTGTAGAAAGATATCGACTTTCAGTGCAGCTACGTGCAACAACCATGACGCAATCCTTCCCTTTCCTATCCTAGTTCTTGTAAAATGGTAAAAAGGTATACAGTGCGTGTGCACTTTATGTCATTTGTCAATATGTTTTGTACTCATTGCGTATACATTTTGTGATTTCTTGATATGTTCTGTACTCAGTGCATGTGCACTCTATTTCATTTCATGTTCTACACTTATATATATATATATATATATATATATATATATATATATATATATATACTCTGTGACTGTAAACTTAGTCAATTAAGAAAAATTTGTTGCTCATGGCAAGTCCAATTGACTCACCATCACTGCCAAATTTTTGCCCCTCCAGAGGGTTATGTCAGAGGTCCGAGCAGATGTAATTTTATGCAAGAGGTCCGAGTAGATGTAATACAGATGTAATTTTATGCAAGAGGTCCGAGCAGATGTAATTTCGATGTATTGCTCATGCGCTGCCTGCGATATGCAAGGTATAAGAGAATCGCTGACCAGAGAGCAGTGTTGACTCAGTAGGAACTGTGTAGCTGTAGCAGTAAGTTGCTAGTCTGTGTCTGGTCTGGAGTCTGCTCTGGTCTGGTATAGTGTATCATGTTGGCTGGACCGGTCGCGGTGCAGCGATGCCGGAGCCTGAGTATTATTGTATAAGGTAAAAAGCAGCCTCGCGCATATCTAGTAATTTTATGTGAACTCCCATGTAAATCTTTTAAAAATGTCCTAATAATAATCTTTGTCATATAAAGTAGTTTCCAACAAGCATTCATTTCAATTTAAAGAATTTACTAATTTCGCCAATCCATGATCATTCCGATTGTTGCAAAAGAAAAATCAGTTGCTTCCTTTCATAAATGACAAATCTATCGGCCAGCATTGCACAGAGCTGTGCCGGAAAAAGTTATTGTAAGAGCAGATAGTTGGCGACTTTATTGAGGTAAGAATTTTTGCCTTTTATTCAGAATGATCTTACAGGGCCATGACGCAGCACTGCTGTCGTCCAAAATTTACCAGGTTACTGAATTTATTTTTTATTACGAGGTTTAGGAATTTTTCTGTTTCGAGCTTACATTAAACGGGAAACAAATTTTGTGTGGAGGTTAAATGTGAATGAATTTCTGTAGGGAAGTTATAAATGGGAACCAATTTTGTTCTGAGGTTACACAAAAAATAGAATCATATTATTATTATTATTTTTTAAATTTTGTGAGGAGGTTACAAGTGGCATAAGTACAACTGCCAACACAAACACCCTTCATGGCAAAAATGTTGAAGAAATGACAGCAGCAGTAGGAACTAGGAACTAACACAATATACACAACGAATGTGCCCAACTACCAATCAGGAACACAAAACAAGATCATAATATAGACGAACCTTCCTCTTCATTACAACAAAGAGCATCAGAATTCAGGGACTCCCAAGTACAAATTGATTCTATCGGTCAAGTTCAAATAAATACAAGATACATTGATTCAAACACACAGACAGGAAAAAAACTGACACATCGAACTTTCCTGAGGGGCTGGTAGTAGATCAGGTAACTTAAAAAATCGTGGAACCGGGAGGTGTATATACAGCATGTGAGGACGCAATAAGATTGGCAAGTCTAGAAGATCCTATTTGCCTTGCGTGTGGTAGTGGGAGAGGCACACCCGAGTGCTCGAAAGTTCACGTACTCAGCCTTGGAGGAGGTACACTATGTGATGAAAAGTATCCGGACACCCCCAAAAACATAAGTTTTTCATATTAGGTGCATTTTGCTGTCACCTACTGTCAGGTACTCCATATTAGTGACCTCAGTAGGTATTAGACATCGTGAGAGAGCAGAATCGGACTTCGAACGATGTCAGGTGACTGGGTGTCACTTGTGTCATACGTCTGTACGCGAGATTTCCACACTCCTTAGCGTCCATAGCCCCACTGTTTCCGATGTGATAGTGAAGTGGAAACGCGAAGGGACACGTACAGCACAAAAGCGTACAGACCGACCTCGTCTGTTGACTGACAGAGTCCGTCAACAGTTGAAGAGGGTCGTAATATGTAATAGGCAGACATCTATCCAGACCATCACACAGGAATTCCAAACTGCATCATGGTCCACTGCAAGTACTATGACAGTTAGGCGGGAGGCGAGAAAACTAGGATTTCATGGTCGAGCGGCTGCTAATAAGCCACACATCGCACCGGTAAATGCCAAACGACGCCTCGCTTGGTGTAAGGAGCGTAGACATTGGACGATTGAACAGTGGAAAAACGTTGCGTGGAGTGACGAATCACGGTACACAATGTGGCGATCCGATGCCAGGGTGTGGGCATGGTGAATGCCCGGTGAGCCTCATCTGCCAGCGTTTGTACTGCCAACAGTAAAATTTGGAGGCGGTGGTTTTATGGTGTGGTCGTGTTTTGAGCACCCTCTTGCTTCCCGCTGTTGAAGAACAATTCGGGGATGTCGATTGCATCTTTCAACGCGATCGAGCACCTCTTCATAATGCACGGTCTATGGCGGAGTGGTTACACGACAATAACATCCCTGTAATGGACTGGCCTGCACAGAGTCCTGACCTGAATCCTACAGAACACCTTTGCGATATTTTGGAACGCCAACTTTATGCTAGGCCTCACCAACCAACATTGATACCTCTCCTCAGTGCAGCACTCCGTGAAGAATGTGCTGCCATTGCTCAAGAAACCTTCCAGCGCCTGACTGAACGTATGCCTGCGAGTGTGGAAGCTGTCATCAAGGATAAGGGTGGGCGAACGCCATATTGAATTCCAGCATTACCGATGGAGGGCGCCACGAACTTGTAAGTCATTTTCAGCCAGGTGTCCGGGTACTTTTGATGACATAGTGTAGACTCTATACGCCGCACCTCAAATAACATTCAGACAGAACACACTCAGCTCATACATCTGGTTCAGAGGGCTTATGAGAGACGGGAGAGAGACTTCAAAATTCAAAATATTTTCGAACAAATGGCAATGATTTACGGAAGAAAATGGCTCTGAGCACTATGGGACTTAACTTCTAAGGTCATCAGTCCCCTAGAACTTAGAACTACTTAAACCTAACTAACCTAAGGACATGACACACATCCATGCCCGAGGCAGGATTCGAACCTGCGACCGTAGCGGTCGCGTGGTTCCAGACTGTAGCGCCTTTAACCGCTTGGCCACCCCGGCCGGCTTTACGGAAGAATTAATATTTTTTTTTTGTGACAAACTCTGGCCAGAGAATCATTATAGAACATACCATCCAAATTTTTACTAAAGTAATTCAAATAAATGCGATGCGAAGTATACATGTGTCTGAGGAAATTAGGAAGCAAGTTGAGAAAAATAACACAGATATTTTATGCATACAGGAGCCACACTCTCGGGTTGACAGGATACCTCGTCTCTTGCCACTGCTCACATGGTGATGTGTGGGGACATACCCATGAGCGCAGTAGCCGTATTCAGTAAATATGCAAAAAGCCATTTCTCAAACGAACAAACAACGTGGTATGTATATAACGTTTATTACCTAATAGGGAAAACCATTTGTTACAGCGATGGATGCAAATGCAAGATCATTTGTGTGGCACAGAAGACAACTAAACGATATGGGTAGAGGACTGGAAGACACAATAAGCGAATTAAACTGATGTATCGTAAATTAATCAAGTGCAGCGCCAACATACACAAACCATGTTGGTGCAAAGTCAAATAGAGATGTAACCTAGGTTTCAGGCACAGTAGAAGACAAAATTACAGACTGGTAAGTACTGGACGATATTGCCGCCAGTGATCACAATATCATTGAATTTACACTTTTACCAGTAGCTATAGAGGCGGCTATACCTCAAGAAAGGGTCTCAAAATACAATTATGGGAAGGCAGACAGGGAGTTGCTCCTCTGGGAGTTTACTCCCCCAAGGCTGGTTTACAATGATCTTGATGTAAACATTGCTCTAGTGCAGGCAATTAACAGTGTAATAGACGTTGCAGTGCCTAAGAGAAAGACAGCCGGCTCCACGTTCACAAGAACTGATGAAGCTTCTCAGTTCCACTCGCAGAGTAAGAAGAAGATATCAGAGGACCAATGGTCTTCAAGAACTGCACCACCGGGTAAATACACACATCAAAAAAAGTTTTGCATCACCTCGGTTCCGAGAGTTCCTGAACCCGTACAGAAAATTGCAATAGAGATCAACATAAACATCATTTCCGCCGTTTTTATTGCTCATGAAAACCACACATTGCATGTTGTACCACCGTACAGCGAGACCTTCAGGGGTGGTGGTCCAGATTGCTGCACACATCGGTATCTCTAATACCAGTAGCACGTCCTCTTGCATTGATGCATGCCTGTATTCGTCGTGGCATACTATCCTCAAGTTCATCAAGGCTCTGTTGGTCCATATTTTCCCACTCCTCAACGGCGATTCGGCGTAGATCCGTCAGAGTGGCTGGTGGGTCAAGTAGTCCATAAACAGCATTTTTCACTCTATCCCAGGCATGTTCGATAGGATTCATGTCTGGAAAACAAGCTAGCCACTCTAGACGAGGAAGTTACGTATGTGCACACAACTGAGCGATCAGACATCGATACGCGAGATGAGCACTGCCCTCCGCATGTCGGTGTGCAAGCACCTATCCCCGTGCCCTGAGGAGACAATGGGAGATGGTCTTGCTCCGTGTTCTACGGTGTGGAAGAAGGAAAGCTTCCCGCCGAGGTGATAGTTGTTGCCAAGGGTGACGGTGCAGGCTGACACACAATAGACATTTCCGACATAGTGAATAACTTCGCACGAGCAGTTCGGCGACAGGATTGATCGTATCGCCGCAATTAATCTCAATACGACTGCAATAACGGAGAAGATCCATCGCATCTTCCCCGGCTTCTGTAGTGATGCGACATATATGACACCGGGAGATCAGATTCGCAGTGGTACGGCGATAATAGTGCATGACTATATTGTCTCCCGTCAGCCAGGGGCTGGTGATCGCGGCACTGTGTACACATATTATAAACGTGTATGCTCCGTAGAGAACCAACAAGTGCCAACAGAGACCGCAGTTCTACTCAGACTGAATCACCCCCCCCCCCCCCCCCCCCAAACACACACACACTGTTTCTTTGTCGCTACGATCAATACATCTTCGGCGGCGATTTTAACTGTGTGCTTCACCCCAAAGACCAGGCCACACACTTTTCGACTTGTCAAGAACTTCGGATACTATTTCAAGATCTGCATCTCACCGATACTTGAGAGAAAGTGCAAAGTGACGACCAAGACACAAATATCAGCCGGCCGAAGTGGCCGCGCGGTTCGAGGCGCTTCAGTCTGGAACCGCGCAACCGCTAGGGTCGCAGGTTCGAATCCTGCCTCGGGCATGGATGTGTGTGATGTCCTTAGGTTAGTTAGGTTTAAGTAGTTCTAAGTTCTAGGGGACTGATGACCTCAGATGTTAGTGCTCAGAGCCAGCCACAAATATCACACTAATCACTCGGCCAGTCGTCTTGATTGCATCTGTGTCTTGCATGATCTTGCACCGGGAGTATTCGACGGTGAACAGTGGCCTCTTGCCTTTGTAGAGTGTAGTGTCCTCATATGCAAGGTCACCTCCAGCAACAACGTGTTTGGCGCAGCCATGGTATGCGGAAGATGGTTGTGGCACACCTCCAGGACTCAAAAGCCGTCAGATTATAGCCGCCGCGTTCGAGAATTGCGAAACATGTTTCCAGCGGTACCTTTCGACGTTGGCATAGTCAATGTATTGTGCAAAACCAGCGCTGTGGCGGGTCCTAATATAATATGGAAAGGACATTGCCGCTTGGCAATCGTCACATTTTGGAATTTTATGACACTTTTCGCGAACTCGCATCCCAACCGCAGTCATCGGACCGAGAGACGGCAAGGCTTATTTTTCAACAGAATTTTCGTTCAGTACGACGTCCGTACGCCACTTTACGGGGAGGTCCAGGATGTTGGAACACCCTCGCTATGGCCTTTATTGGATTTTGTGTGATCTACCGAAGCCGTCAACAGTTAATTATTTTGATTATATGACCGTGTGCTTAATGGATGAAAGGCCATCGGTTTTTCTGCTGTGATTTCGGGGGTATTTCAACAGAGTGCGGCTGTTCTGAGACGGAATAGTTGATGATTGAAAGTTTTTCTATTATTACAGACCACAAAGGTTGCGGTATACAAACTGATATGTATTTTATATTAACACACAAATTCTGAGGCAGTTGCTACCTTCGCCTTACACGTTTAGTTACGGTTATGTCTTTTATTGGTTGCTGATTTTAAGTAATTCGTCACAAGCAATGATGATGGTTAACATTCACAACAATCCTCACTGCAATCCGTGGTTGTTGCTGGCCGACGCGGTTGACGCGAAACACGTAATTCGGCACTTGTCACTTTTGCTTTTACATCAGTCGCGAATCGGTATTGATGAGGGTCAACCCTACGACGATAAGGGGACGCGCTCATTTGTCACACTCCGGTGAATTTACAATTTAATCCTTGCTCGGCACATACGCCATTGACACCGTACTCATCTCGACCACCATTCTTGCCCGTCTTCCCAGTACTGCCTCCACTCGACACTAATCTCACTGCCTCCTGCAGCGCTCGACAATCGACTCCTGACTGCTATCGACCTGGGTGTCGGATATTAATATCTATGTTCGTGGGATGACGGATCCCTTACAACGTCCGCATAGTATCACTCGACGTCAGAGCCAACGTCTTGCTGGATCAATAACTTCCACATCATCCACGTTCCGCTTCTCGCGGACTGCATCCTTCATTAGTGCATCTTCCATTGGGCCAAACAGATGGAAGGTGCCAGATACGGGCTGTAGGGTGCATGAGGAAGAACAGCCCACTGAAATTTTGTGAGCTCCTCTCGGGAACGCATGCTTACGTGAGGCCTTGCGTTTTTGCGCCGACGAAGACGCTGAAGTCGTTTCTTCAATTTCCTGGGGGTAGCAGAATACACTTGCGAGTTGATCGTTGCACCATGAGGGAGGATATCAAACAAAATGGCGCCTTTAGAATTCCAGAAGACCGTCGCCATGACTTTACCGGCTGAGGTTACAGATTTGAACTTTTTCTTCAGAGAAGAGCTGGTGTGGTGCCACTCCACAGATTGCCGTTTTGTTTCCAGTTTGAAGTGATAAAACCATGTTTCATCGCCTGTGACAGTATTTAACAAAAAAATTATCAGGCTTTGTGTACTGCGTATTTGAAGCGGAAATTGGAATCACAACTCCGTGAACAAATTGGAAGTATCGTCTAAGATCACACTTCTACAGATACTTTGATTAGTGTGGTGGCCTCGTAACTTGCAAACAACCGCGTGTAGATGGTTCTTCGTGGGTCTTTATGGTCTTCTACTAGACGGCGATGAACCCAGAGGTCAGAGGCCTTTGAGTAACGCAAATGGTGTACGCGTGTGTCAGCATACCAACAGAAATGTCCAGTTCTGCAGCGAGGTGTTTGATTGTGATCCGTTGATAACCTCGAATGAGAGTGTCCGCCTGTTTCAACACTGGAGCAGTCACAGCTGTGTACGTCCGACCGGCACGTGGGAGATCGGCCAAGTTTGCGCGACTTTGTTTTGATAATGAGAGAAAAAAATGGCTCTGAGCACAATGGGACTTAACATCTGAGGCCATCAGTCTCCTAGACTTAGAACTACTTACACCTAACTAACCTAAGGACATCACACACATCCATGCCCGAGGCAGGATTCGAACCTGCGACCGTAGCAGCAGCGCGGATCCAGACTGAAGCGCCTAGAACCGCTCGGCCACAACGGCCGGCCGATAATCAGAGACGCCTCGCCCAACGACTCACCGTGCTTTTGTTCTCTGCCAGGTCCCCGTAGACATTCTGCAAGCACCTACAAATTGGGCTGAAACGGGAATATTGGACGATGTCCCACAACAAATTGGCCGAGAAAGTAATGTGTTGCATTACCTATAGAACGTTCTTCGTGACAGTCACAACTCTGTATTAGCCTTAACTGCAAGTAGTCCACAGAAGTCACAGTGCGGATGGGTGAATTACATCTACTGGGAGTTGTTCTCACATTTATGCCAAGCTGGAAAGCACTTTCATTGTTCTTTATGCCACTTGCCGACAATCCACTAGAATCGGATCAAATTTTGGCGATATTGTGTCAGAGTAAGATGCTTTATGATATTCCGCACTGGATAATTTGCATTCTGTGTCCACCGAGCACTTTATAAAGAGAGTATTGCCATACATTCCACCTTTCCACGATACTTATTGAGTACTAGATTTTGTTGTTTTACTTACGAAACTTGAGTTAATAAGTAACAACTGGTGGAATTTATGTTGCCTTTATTAATGCAATATGCTGTTAACAGTCACATTCGATTCACATTCGCGAGTAGGAAATTGTTAACAGAATGCCTGAACGTTACGTGACACAACAGAGAAATTTTATCACGTCGTTCCTTGGTGCAGCGACAAACAGCTCCCTGATTCAACAGGGTATTTTTTTTAGTAAAAAGAACAAAAATGACTCCAACCGAAACCACCCACAGCATTATCGATAACTGCTCTAATAAAAAAAAAAAAAAAAAAAACATTAGAAGTGTGATTTTAGTCGGTACTTTCAATTTCTTCACGGAGTTGCGATTCAATGTCCGCTTCAAATACGCAATACTTAAAGACTGATAATTTATAATTCAAGAAGACAGAGATTATATGATTTACAGACACGAAACCCGGACATTTTACTGATCGTCATTCCTCCATAAACATCATCTACCCACACTGTGTTTCTAATTAGCGTGACATTTAGTGACATAATGGAAGCAGCTACAAATCTAAATATTGTGAGTCTACAATGCGTGAATATCTACAATGCGTGAATGCCCTTCTCTTGCGAATGTGGAAAAAGAAGGAAGGGCGCCAGAAAAGATGAGGAGAACACTGGTAGGAGTTACTTCTGTAAAATATCTGGGAGTATGCGTGCGGAACGATTTGAAGTGGAATGATCATATAAAATTAATTGTTGGTAAGGCGGATACCAGGTTGAGATTCATTGGGAGAGTGCTTAGAAAATGTAGTCCATCAACAAAGGAGGTGGCTTACAGAACACTCGTTCGACCTATACTTGAGTATTGCTCATCAGTGTGGGATCCGTCCCAGATCGGTTTGACGGAGGAGATAGAGAAGATCCAAAGAAGAGCGGCGCGTTTCGTCAAAGGGTTATTTGGTAACCGTGATAGCGTTACGGAGATGTTTAATAAACTCAAGTGGCAGACTCTGCAAGAGAGGCGCTCTGCATCGCGGTGTAGCTTGCTCGCCAGGTTTCGAGAGGGTGCGTTTCTGGATGAGGTATCGAATATATTGCTTCCCCCTACTTATACCTCCCGAGGAGATCACGAATGTAAAATTAGAGAGATTAGAGCGCGCACGGAGGCTTTCAGACAGTCGTTCTTCCCGCGAACCATACGCGACTGGAACAGGAAAGGGAGGTAATGACAGTGGCACGTAAAGTGCCCTCCGCCACACACCGTTGGGTGGCTTGCGGAGTATAAATGTAGATGTAGATGTAGAGAATAAGAGAAAGAAGAAGAAAAACTAATTCCTCAAAGTGCTCTTATTCCTTGGTTGATATTGTCTTCTTCTCTTCTGCCACTACCATAACAAGCTATAAAAGGGCAATGTATTGGTGGATCTGTAATTTGTATCAGGCGAGTCATGTTAAAATGTTTCCCATGTGTTCGTAGCCTCATGACGCGAATTAACAGATTTTGAACGTGGAATTGGAGATGGAGCTAGACACATGGGACATTCAATCGTTAGGGAATTCAGAACTCCCAGATTCACAGTGTTAAAATTGCGGCGAGAATACAAAATTTCATGCATTACCTCACGCCACGGACAACGCAGTGATCGACGGCTGTGACCAGCGGCCTTCGCTTAACGATCGAGAGCAGTGGCGTTTGAGTTGAGTTGTCAGTGCTAACACGCAAGTAACACTGCGTGAAATAATCGTAGAAATCAATGTGGGATAGATGATGAACGTGTTCGTTAGGACAATGCCGCTAAATGTGGCCGAAGCGAGTGCCTTTACTAACAGCACGACATAGCCTGCACCGCTTCTTCTAGACTCGTGACCATATCGGTTGGACCCTAGACGACTGGAAAAACGTGGCCTCGTCGGATAAGTCCCGATTTCATTTGATAAGAGATGACGGTAGGGTTCGAGGGCCGTGCAGAAGCCATGCAGCCGTGGACACAATTGTCAACAAGGCCATGTGCCAGATGATGATGGTGGCTACATAATGGTGCGGGCTGTGTTCACATGGAACTGAACAGATCATTTAATGGAAGACCATTTGCAACCATTTATGGACTTCATGGTCCCAAAAAGCGATCGACTTTTTATTGATGACAGTGCGCCATGTCACCGGGCCACAATTGTTCGCGACTGGTTTGAAGAACATTCTGGGAGTTCAGCGAACGGTTTGGCCACCCAGGTCACCCAACATGAATCCATCGAACATTTATGGGGCATAATCTAGAGGTCAGTCCGTGCACAAACTCCTGCACCGGCAGCACTTTCGCAATTAGGAACGGCTATGAACGCAGCATGGCTCAATATTTCTGCAGCGGACATCCAACGACATGTTGAGTCTATTTCACGTCGAATTGCTGCACTACACCGGGCAAAAGGAGGTCCGACACGATAGTAAGAGGTACCCCATGATTTTTGTCACCTCAGAGTAGTTTATTATTGGAGCAGGCGTTACGGTGCAGGAGATTGTGTCACCAGGCGAAATTTTAAGTGGGTTATAGTCTTCAGTGTAGGACCAGTTGCTGTGGAGATGGCTAAGGTGTCAGTGGAGCTTACGAAGCCTGTGTATATCGGTATTTGTGTTCTGGATCTCTCCAAATTCCACATGTACTGATTCCACTACAAGTTTCCAAATCCAAACTTCGCTGATGTCGAGTTACATTCTATGGATACAATTAGTTTCGTCTACTGGGTGAAAGGCTGCTATCCAAATATACAATCCAAAGGAATTCGACATATCTGAATATGTGGCAGATAATCCTTTCGGCTTAACACCTCAGAACAAGGAGGTTAGCGGCCTGATGAAAGACGAAGCGAATGACTAGCAGACTGTAGCATTAGTAGGCCTCAGATTGAAGATTTATGCATTCCGATTAAACGGAGGTGCCACCCAAATGCAGGCTTAAGGTGTGCATCGTACGACCTTACAGGCTCTCATGATCGAGAGTTACGAGGCGTTTCTGTTTGCTGATGGTGAATGTCCTCGTATGGTACAGTAAGTACATCTACATCTATATCTATACTCCGCAAGCCACCCAACGGTGTGTGGCGGAGGGCACTTTACGTGCCACTGCCATTACCCCCTTTCCTGTTCCAGTCGCGTATGGTTCGCGGGAAGAACGACTGTCTGAAAGCCTCCGCGCGAGCTCGAATGTCTCTAATTTTACATTCGTGATCTCCTCGGGAGGTATAAGTAGGGGGAAGCAATATATTCGATACCTCATCCAGAAACGCACCCTCTCGATACCTGGCGAGCAATCTACACCGCGATTCAGAGAGCCTCTCTTGCAGAGTCTGCCACTTGAGTTTATTAAACATCTCCGTAATGCTATCACGGTTACCAAACAACCCTGTGACGAAACGCGCCGCTCTTCTTTGGATCTTCTCTATCTCCTCCGTCAAACCGATCTGGTACGGATCCCACACTGATGAGCAATACTCAAGTATAGGTCGAACGAGTGTTTTGTAAGCCACCTCCTTTGTTGATGGACTACATTTTCTAAGGACTCTCCCAATGAATCTCAACCTGGTACCCGCCTTACCAACAATTAATTTTATATGATCATTCCACTTCAAATCGTTCCGCACGCATACTCCCAGATATTTTACAGAAGTAACTGCTACCAGTGTTTGTTCCGCTATCATATAATCATACAATAAACGATCCTTCTTTCTATGTATTCGCAATACAATACATTTGTCTATGTTAAGGGTCAGTTGCCACTCCCTGCACCAAGTGCCTATCCGCTGCAGATCTTCCTGCATTTCGCTACAATTTTCTAAAGCTGCAACTTCTCTGTATACTACAGCATCATCCGCGAAAAGCCGCATGGAACTTCCGACACTATCTACTAGGTCATTTATATATATTGTGAAAAGCAATGGTCCCATAACACTCCCCTGTGGCACGCCAGAGGTTACTTTAACATCTGTAGACGTCTCTCCATTGATAACAACATGCTGTGTTCTGTTTGCTAAAAACTCTTCAATCCAGCCACACAGCTGGTCTGATATTCCGTAGGCTCTTACTTTGTTTATCAGGCGACAGTGCGGAACTGTATCGAACGCCTTCCGGAAGTCAAGAAAAATAGCATCTACCTAGGAGCCTGTATCTAATATTTTCTGGGTCTCATGAACAAATAAAGCGAGTTGGGTCTCACACGATCGCTGTTTCCGGAATCCATGTTGATTCCTACATAGTAGATTCTGGGTTTCCAAAAACGACATGATACTCGAGCAAAAAACATGTTCTAAAATTCTACAACAGATCGACGTCAGAGATATAGGTCTATAGTTTTGCGCATCTGCTCGACGACCCTTCTTGAAGACTGGGGCTACCTGTGCTCTTTTCCAATCACTTGGAACCCCCCGTTCCTCTAGAGACTTGCGGTACACGGCTGTTAGAAGGGGGGCAAGTTCTTTCGCGTACTCTGTGTAGAATCGAATTGGTATCCCGTCAGGTCAAGTGGACTTTCCTCTATTGAGAGATTCCAGTTGCTTTTCTATTCCTTGGACACTTATTTCGATGTCAGCCATTTTTTCGTTTGTGCGAGGATTTAGAGAAGGAACTGCAGTGCGGTCTTCCTCTGTGAAACAGCTTTGGAAAAAGGTGTTTAGTATTTCAGCTTTACGCGTGTCATCCTCTGTTTCAATGCCATCATCATCCCGGAGTGTCTGGATATGCTGTTTCGAGCCACTTACTGATTTAACGTAAGACCAGAACTTTCTAGGATTTTCTGTCAAGTCGGTACATAGAATTTTGCTTTCGAATTCACTGAACGCTTCACGCATAGCCCTCCTTACGCTAACTTTGACATCGTTTAGCTTCTGTTTGTCTGAGAGGTTTTGGCTGCGTTTAAACTTGGAGTGAAGCTCTCTTTGCTTTCGCAGTAGTTTCCTAACTTTGTTGTTGTACCACGGTGGGTTTTTCCCGTCCCTCATAGTTTTACTCGGCACGTAGCTGTCTAAAACGCATTTTACGATTTCCTTGAACTTTTTCCATAAACACTCAACATTGTCAGTGTCGGAACAGAAATTTTCGTTTTGATCTGTTAGGTAGTCTGAAATCTGCCTTCTATTACTCTTGCTAAACAGATAAACCTTCCTCCCTTTTTTTATATTCCTGTTAACTTCCATATTCAGGGATGCTGCAACGGCCTTATGATCACTGATTCCCTGTTCTGCACTTAAAGAGTCGAAAAGTTCGGGTCTGTTTGTTATCAGTAGGTCCAAGATGTTATCTCCACGAGTCGGTTCTCTGTTTAATTGCACGAGGTAATTTTCGGATAGTGCACTCAGTATAATGTCACTCGATGCTCTGTCCCTACCACCCGTCCTGAACATCTGAGTGTCCCAGTCTATATCTGGTAAATTGAAATCTCCACCTAAGACTATAACATGCTGAGAAAATTTATGTGAAATGTATTCCAAATTTTCTCTCAGTTGTTCTGCCACTAATGCTGCTGAGTCGGGAGGTCGGTAAAAGGAGCCAATTATTAACCTAGCTCGGTTGTTGAGTGTAACCTCCACCCATAATAATTCACAGGAACTATCCACTTCTACTTCACTACAGGATAAACTACTACTAACAGCGACGAACACTCCACCATCGGTTGCATGCAATCTATCCTTTCTAAACACCGTCTGTACCTTTGTAAAAATTTCGGCAGACTTTATCTCTGGCTTAAGCCAGCTTTCTGTACCTATAACGATTTCAGCCTCGGTGCTTTCTATCAGCGCTTGAAATTCTGGTACTTTACCAACGCAGCTTCGACAGTTGACAATTACGATACCGATTGCTGCTTGGTCCCCGCATGTCCTGACATTGCCGCGCACCCGTTGAGGCTGTTGCCCTTTCTGTACTTGCCCAAGGCCATCTAACCTAAAAAACCGCCCAGCCCACGCCACACAACCCCTGCTACACGTGTAGCCGCTTGTTGGGTGTAGTGGACTCCTGACCTATCCAGCGGAACCCGAAACCCCACCACCCTATGGCGCAAGTCGAGGAATCTGCAGCCCACACGGTCGCAAAACTGTCTCAGCCTCTGATTCAGACCCTCCACTCGGCTCTGTACCAAAGGTCCACAGTCAGTCCTGTCGACGATGCTGCAGATGGTGAGCTCTGCTTTCATCCCGCTTGCGAGACTGGCAGTCTTCACCAAATCAGATAGCCGCCGGAAGCCAGAGAGGATTTCCTCCGATCCATAGCGACACACATCATTGGTGCCGACATGAGCGACCACCTGGAGGTGGGTGCACCCTGTACCCTTCATGGCATCCGGAAGGACCCTTTCCACATCTGGAATGACTCCCCCCGGTATGCACACGGAGTGCACATTGGTTTTCTTCCCCTCTCTTGCTGCCATTTCCCTAAGGGGCCCCATTACGCGCCTGACGTTGGAGCTCCCAACTACCAGTAAGCCCACCCTCTGCGACCGCCCGGATCTTGCAGACTGAAGGGCAACCTCTGGAACAGGACAAGCAGCCATGTCAGGCTGAAGATCAGTATCAGCCTGAGACAGAGCCTGAAACCGGTTCGTCAGACAAACTGGAGAGGTCTTCCGTTCCGCCTTCCGGAATGTCTTTCGCCCCCTGCCACACCTTGAGACGACCTCCCACTCTACCACAGGTGAGGGATCAGCCTCAATGCGGGCAGTATCCCGGGCAACCACAGTCGTAGTCCGATCGGGGGATGCGTGGGACGAGCTGGCCGTCCCCGACAAACCCCCATCCGGACCCCCACAGTGATGCCCATTGGCAACAGCCTCAAGCTGTGTGACCGAAGCCAACACTGCCTGAAGCTGGGAGCGAAGGGATGCCAACTCAGCCTGCATCCGAACACAGCAGTTGCAGTCCCTATCCATGCTAAAAACTGTTTTGCAAAGAACGTCTGAACTAATGTACAGAGAGCGCAAACAAATCAACAAAATTTAAACGGTTATTAAAATACAAGATTGCCTAGTAAATGCAGTAATGCTGCTACTTGCGCACTGCTGACACTGCTCGGCGGCGGAAGGAGACTACGCGATTTTACACTATTCAGGTACTAAAACGCGATGCTACAACTCTCAAATACTATAATACGCCAGAAATTTATGAATTAAACAATGCAAGTACCAAAAACACGCAAAGAAATTAAGAATTAAACTATGTAACAAATGAGTGAGCTAGGAGTATACCACTTGCTGCTGCAGCTGCTTATCCAACGGCGGCAGGGAGCACACTGACTGTGGCCAACCGACACTGGCCGTTCAAAACAAAACAGAAGACAAACGACGACGCGAATTTACACTATTCAGGTACTAAAACGCGATGCTACAACTCTCAAATACTATAATACGCCCGAAATTTATGAATTAAACAATGCAAGTACCAAAAACACGCAAAGAAATTAAGAATTAAACTATGTAACAAATGAGTGAGCTAGGAGTATAGGATTTGCTGCTGCAGCTTCTTATCCAACGGCAAACACAGCGAAAGAGAATTACTAAACCAAAAAAAGAAAAGCTCAGGAAATGGTGAGAGGTGCTCGAACTGAGGAAGCTTACCAAATTTTAAAAAATGTTAATAACAGAGATGAATGGAGTATGTATGGAGAGTTCATTTCCAACGAAATGAGAGAATTTCCCCCGACAACACAAACATATGTGAAGCACATCGTTGCAAATGTGCTATTCAAAGCAGCTTTGAGGGAGTATGAGCAGAAAACTCGCAGCATCCCATTACTACCGCTTATCTAATTGGAAAACAGTATAGAAATAAGCTGTCCACATGCTAGTCGTGAAATTATATATGTTGACAATGATACTGGTGGGAGTGAAGGATTCGTTGAAGTACCAGGTACATCACAAGAGTTCCACCAATCATTGTATTTAAAAAAATAGTGAAATATTTTGTATCAGTTATTTAATTTTGATTATAACTAACTTAAAAATTAAAATAATTTTTTTAAAATAAAGCCAGTATTAAATCTTGTGTAGTTCCTTTATGCAATTCTTCAACACTGATGAAATAGCTTCTCACACTTCTGGCACTATGAGGGAAGTAGCAGCATATGATAGTGACTTGCACAATTCCCCAGTGGCTAAAAATCGTAATGTAATGGCCAGTCGAATTCTTTGTGGAATATTATGCTGACAATTGGTATCTTTCTTTAGAACGAGAGGTGTAGTTAACTGCAGTAAGTAACTGTGGCTTTCAGTGGACGTTCTGATAAAATTACTAAGTAGTGCATCATCATCTGCTGCTACATCCCCTAATATATTAGCTCATGTGCCTTATTTAATATTCATCTCTCCCATTTCCTTTTCTGTTTATTTTCATTTCTGTTGTTAACTTCAAGTGCGATGACCAAGATAGCAGCCGCCCCAATCATTTCATCACCCATCCTTCTGCAAGACAGACTCAGTGTGGCATAAATTCTCTTGCTTTGATATAGATTAACCTGCCGCATGCAACTTACGCCACAAGATGTTGCCGTTTGTAGCATGCTACGAAACGAAGCAGGCTCATTTCTGTAGTACACTACTGGACATTAAAATTGCTACACCAACAAGAAATACAGACGATAAACGGGTACTCATTGGACAAATATATTATCCTAGAACTGAGATGTGATTACATTTTCATGCAGTTTGGGTGCATTGATCCTGAGAAATCAGTACCCAGAACAACCACCTCTGGCCGTAATTGCGGCCTTGATACGCCTGGGCATTGAGTCAAACAGAGTTTGGATGACGTGTACAGGTACAGCTGCCCATGCAGCTTCAACACGATACCACAGTCCATCAGACGTAGTGACTGGCGTATTGTGACGAACCAGCTGCTCGGCCACCATTGACCAGACGTTTTCATTTGGTGAGAGATCTGGAGAATGTGCTGGCCAGGGCAGCAGTCGAACATTTTCTGTACCCAGAAAGGTCCGTACAGGACCTGCAACATGCGGTCGTGCATTATCCTGCTGAAATGTAGGGTTTCGCAGGGATCGAATGAAGGGTAGAGCCACGGATCGTAACACATCTGAAATGTAACGTCCACTGTTCAAAGTTCCGTCATTGCGAACAAGAGGTGACCGAGACGTGTAACCAATGGCACCCCATACCATCACGCCGGGTGATACGCCAGTGTGGCGAAGGCGAATACACGCTTCCAATGTGCGTTCACCGCGATGCCGCCAAACACGGATGCGACCATCATGATACTGTAAACAGAACCTGTATTCATCCGAAAAAATGTCGTTTTGCCATTCGTGCACCCAGGTTCGTCGTTGAGTACACCATCGCAGGCGCTCCTCTCTGTGATGCAGCGTCAAGGGTAACCGCAGCCATGATCTCCGAGCTGATAGTCCATGCTGCTGCAAACGTCGTCGAACTGTTCGTGCAGATGGTTGTTGTCTTGCAAACGTCCCCATCTGTTGACTGAGGGATCGAGACGTTGCTGCAGGATCCGTTACAGCCATGCGGATAAGATGCCTGTCATCTCGACTGCTAGTGATACGAGGCCGTTGGGATCCAGCACGGCGTTCGGTATTACCCTCCTGAACCCACCGATTCCATATTCTGCTAACAGTCATTGGATCTCGACCACCACGAGCAGCAATGTCGCGATACGATAAACCGCCATCACGATAGCCTCCAATCCGACCTTTATCAAAGTCTGAAACGTGATGGTACGCATTTCTACTCCTTATACGAGGCATCACAACCACGTTTCACCAGGCAACGTCAGTCAACTGCTGTTTGTGTATGAGAAATCGGTTGGAAACTTTCCTCATGTCAGCACGTTGTAGGTGTCGCCACCGGCGCCAACCTTGTGTGAATGCTCTAAAAAGCTAATCATTTGCATATCACAGCATCTTCTTCCTGTCGGTTAAATTTCGCGTCTGTAGCACTGTAGCACGTCATCTTCGTGGTGTAGCAATCGTAATGGCCAGTAGCTTATGACACAATGTTGTAACACGTTGCCCTAGCATAAAGGTGGCTTTACACTTGCATATGCTGATCTGAGAGGTGCTCTGTCCCCACCAAAGTATCAGGAATGCTGGTTTCATGACCCGGTACGATAGGAAACAGCCTTGGGGCCTCCCATCTGTGACAGTGGCAGGCTGTGGTGTTGAACTATGAGACTTGATTGTTACGGCGAAGTAGCCATCTCTCCTGGTAGTGGTTGTCGTTGCTCAGTAGCGTGCAGGAAATCTACAACATACGTGTACCAGACGTGAAGATCAGGTAACCCATCGATTCGTGTGACAGACTGTCTTTCGAGTTAGATATATGGAGCATTTATGGAGAGACATAGTGGTTACTGATTAGTCGAAGTCAGTTGTCATGACATCATAGGTCTTGCTATTACGGTGGTATCAGCCGTTGTCACTCGCCGTGCTTGACTTACGGGTTTCTCATAGTATAGGACTGGTTCGTAAAAGCTATTGGTATGCGTTGTTGCCTTAGCAATAGCGTTTCTTTCATCATGTAACGAAGTTGACTTGATCACGTCTAGCTGCTCTGCCCAACTAAATTTCTGGTTCGCCAGAAGCGTCGATGGTACGTTTTCCACTGACCACTGTCGATGTTACAGTGTTATTCTTCGAGCTCGCCTCGTGTCGACATCGTCATAACGTAAGCGAGATGGCATGCAACTGGGCTTCCTTGGTGAACCCTCAGGCTATCTAAGCTAATTCTGCACGATTAGTCTGCAATTCACAATTGAGTGTCTGGCAGAGAGTTCATCCAACCACCTACTAGCTATTTCTCTACCGTTCCACTCTCGAATGGCGCGCGGGAGAAACGAAAACTTAAATCTTTCTTTGCGAGCTCCGATTTCTCTTGTTTTACCATAATGAGAATTCCTCTCTCTGTAGATGGGCGCCGAAAAAATACATCCATACTCTTAGGACAAAGGTGGTGACTGAAATTTCACGACAAGATTCTGCCTTTATTTTAATGATAGTCACCCCAAGTCACATATCACACTTGTGGCGCTCTCTCCCCCCACTTCGCGATAGTACAAAACGAGCATATCCGTCGATCCTATATCATGCAGATCCCATACAGTAGTACTCCAGAAGAGGGTGTACAAGAGTAGTCTAGGCAGCCTCTTTGGTAGACCCATAGCATTTTCTCAGTATGCTTTTTTGGTTTCCTTTACGCGCAACATTATCTATGAGACCGTTACAATTTTTTTCGTAATTGTAATCTCTAAGTATTTAGTTGAATTAACAGCCTTTATATTAGTGTGATTAATAGAGTAGCCGAAATTTAGCGGATTTCTTTTGGTACTCTTGTGGATGCCTTCACACATTTCGTTATTTAGAGTCAATTGCAATTTTTCGCACCCCACAGATATCTTGTTTAAATTGTTTTGCAAATTGTCTTGATCACCTGATGAATTTATAAGACGGTAAATGACAGCATCATCTGCAGACAATCTAAGAGTGCTACTCAGACTGTCTCGTAAATTGTTTACGTAGATCAGGTATAGCAGAGGGCCTACAACACTTCCTTGGGAAACACCAGATATTACTTCCGTTCTACTCGATGGCTTTCCGTCAGTTATTACGAACTGTGACCTTTCTGACAGGAAATCGCGAATCCAGTCGCACAATTGAGACGACAGTCCAGTGGTAGGAAATTTGGTTACAAGTCACTTATGAGATACGTTGTCAAAGCCTTCTGAAAATCTAAAAATAGTGAATCACTTTGACATCCTCTGTCAATAGCACCATACTTCGCAAGAATAAAGAGCTAGTTGGGTCTTACAAGAACGATATATTATGAATCTGTATTGGCTGTTCGTAAGTAAATTTTTTTTATGCGAGAAAACTCATAATGTTCGAATACAGCATACGTTCCAAAATCCTACTGCAAATCAACGTTAGCGATATGGGTGTGTAATTCAGTGGATTACGCCTGATTTATTTCTTGCATATTGGTGTGACTTGTGAAACTTTCCAGTCTTTAAGTACGGATCTTTCAACGAGCGATCGGTTGTAAATGATCGCTAAATTTGAAGATATTGTGTCAGCGTCTCTGAGAGGAATCTGACTGGCATACAATCAGAACCGGAGGTCTTGCCTCTGTCAAATCATTTAAGCTGCTTCGCTACATCGAGGATATCTGCTTCTAAGGTAAATATTTACTTCATCTTCCTTGGTGAAGGATTTCAGAAAACCTTATGTAGTAACTTTGGTTTAGTGGCACTGGCATCGGAAACATCATCATTCTCATTCCGCAATGAAGGTACTGACTGTGTCTTTCTGCTGGTGTACTTTGCGTATGACTATAATCTCTCTGGGTTTTCTACCGGATTCCAAGACAGAGTTTCGTTGTGGAAAGCATTAAAAGCATTGAAGTTCGCCCAACACTTCGAGCTTCTGTTTAACTTCTCCACCGTTCGTTGCTTCTACAACAGTACTCTGACCTGTTTTGTGTAGCATGCAGGATGAGTACCATCTGTTAATTTATTTGGTATATGTCTCTCGGTAGTCTTCTATACTATTTCCTTGAATTTAAACCACATCTGGTCTACGCTTAAATATTCAGAGTGGAAGGAGTGGAGACCGTCTCTTAGGAAAACCTCAAGCGAATTTTTATATTCGTTTTCAAATAGAAGTTTTTTATTTCTATTTAAAAACGCGTATAAAAACAGAAGTGTGGTTCATGGTGTGGGATCCTGTTGTCATGTCCTAGTTCATGAACCACGGGCAACGTATGAGTGGTCAAGTAAGTGGTCCTGACAGTCGGGATACCAGTTACTTTGGAATAAGGCTGGACATCTCGGACATATTCTGAGTCGTGGTCACCTTTGTGCTCAGACGGCAAAGACTACCAAATCCACCGGTTAGTCCCTCAACCGTTAGGGGTAAAACTCAATGGGACCCGGGGCAAGTAAGGCAAGCAACCTGCTTCCCTGGTACTTTAAATATGATGCTGGCAACAATCAGAGCAAAATGCCTCGGACCTTTGGAGGTGGCGGAGTCCCATCTCTAATTGACAAACCAGGGACTCCTAAGATACGACTCGGCAAACGAATGGTAACGAGATGGGGAGCTATTAATATCAGTGGGGGCTACTCTGGAAAGAAGGTAGAGCTGGCAGAGGCTGCAAGTAAGATGGGGTTGGACGTTTTAGCTGTTAGTGACATTCGGGTAAGGGGTGAGAAAGAAGAGGAAGTGGGAGAATACAAGGTCTACCTGTCAGGAGTCAAAGCAGGAATAGCACAATGGGGTGTAGGGCTTTACATCAGGAAAGAAATGGAACCCAGCGTAGTTGCAATAAGGTATGTAAACGAACGACTGATGTGGTTAGATTTGACAGCGTCTAGCAACAAAATTAGGATTGTGTTAGTATATTCGCATTGTGAATGGACAGATCAAGATAAGATAGATAGTTTTTATGACGCACTCAGAGATGTAGTTGTTAGAGTAAAGGACAAGGACAGTGTTCTGCTCATGAGTGATTTTAATGCGAGGACTGTAAATCGAACAGAAGGGTATGCAAAGGTTATGGGTGAATTTGGAGAGGATATGGAGGCCAACAGGAATGGGAAAAAACTCTTGGATTTCTGTGCCAGTATGGGCTTAGTAATCAAAAACTCCTTTTTTAAACATAAGAACATTCACCAGTATTCTTGGGATGGCAGGGGAACCACAGCTGTCATTGACTATATAATAACAGATCAGGAATTCAGGGAGGCTGTGAGGGACACACGTGTATTCAGAAGATTCTTTGATGACACTGATCACTGTTTACTCTGCAGTGAAATTGGTATTGTTGTAGGGGTTCTTCATTAGGGTATTGGCCGCTATTAAACATGCATAAAATGTATTCATGTGACTGTGACAGCTAACTACCACCGACTAATGAATCAAAAGCGATATTGTAAATGACTTGTATTTGTTGTAAATTATCTCACGATAGAAATTAGATCATATTGAACAAATCATGAATGAAAACAAATTAAACAAATTGTACACTGTTCTTAGATTTACTACACTGGTAAGATTGGCTCTCAGTTCTTAGTGTTAAGTTGATGCGAAGTTAGATTTAATTATGCCCCTGGATAAGCAAATGGTAAATGCGATCTGAATGCGTTCCTATAATCTCAATGCTAAGTTGATGCGAAGTTAGATTTAATTATGCCACTGGATAAGCAAACGGTAAATGCGATCTGACTGCGTTCCTATAATCTCAATGTTAAGTTGATGTGAAGTTACATTTAATTATGCCCCTGGATAAGCAAACGGTAAATGCGATCTGACTGCGTTCCTATAATCTCAATGTTAAGTTGATGTGAAGTTAGATTTAATTATGCCCCTGGATAAGCAAACGGTAAATGCGATCTGACTGCGTTCCTATGATCTCTTTTGTGTCTGAAATAATACGCACTTCGGACACCACCACTAAAAACAAACCAAACAACATGCAAAAAAGACAAATAACCAATAACGAATCGTGAGAAAAACTGCACGGATGCTCAGTGGATGTCAAGAACACGATCCAACAACTATTTCTGAACTTTACTGCCGTTGCTACAAGTTTTACAATACCGTCTACCAGCGTGCTGGCTCCGTCGATACTGCTGGGGCGACGACTGCAGCTGTGAAGTCGCTGAATTAAGATCAGTCTCTCAAATCTTGAGCAGAATAAACTACTCAGAAACTGCTAATACCACAAGCCCTGTATTTCCTCTAAATGGTATACAACGCTTTCAAGACTGGCTCAACAACCTTTAAGGTGCAGCCCAGAGTGTCTTGTACTAACGTGCAATACCAGTATGATAGCTCTGTGCACTGGTTGACTGCGTTCAATGGTGACTGCCAGCCTATAAGGCGGAATCAACTGTAATTATACTAGTAGTCGATGCAATGCCTATCGTGGACGCTGATGTCCTACTGTAGAAAGAAGGATCCTTTATTGTATGATTATATGATAGCGGAACAAACACTGGTAGCAGTTACTTCTGTAAAATATCTGGGAGTATGCGTGCGGAACGATTTGAAGTGGAATGATCATATAAAATTAATCGTTGGTAAGGCGGGTATCAGGTTGAGATTCATTGGGAGAGTGCTTAGAAAATGTAGTCCATCAACAAAGGAGTTGGCTTACAAAACACTCGTTCGACCTATACTTGAGTATTGCTCATCAGTGTGGGATCCGTACCAGATCGGTCTGACGGAGGAGATAGAGAAGATCCAAAGAAGAGCGGCGCGTTTCGTCAAAGGGTTATTTGGTAACCGTGATAGCGTTACGGAGATGTTTAATAAACTCAAGTGGCAGACTCTGCAAGAGAGGCGCTCTGCATCGCGGTGTAGCTTGCTAGCCAGGTTTCGAGAGGGTGCGTTTCTGGATGAGGTATCGAATATATTGCTTCCCCCTACTTATACCTCCCGAGGAGATCACGAATGTAAAATTAGAGAGATTAGAGCGCGCACGGAGGCTTTCAGACAGTCGTTCTTCCCGCGAACCATACGCGACTGGAACAGGAAAGGGAGGTAATGACAGTGGCACGTAAGGTGCCCTCCGCCACACGCCGTTGGGTGGCTTGCGGAGTATCAATGTAGATGTAGATGTAGCTGCAGACTCTAGATCATACACAGCACAGTCTTCCGAATCTAAGTCCCTATCTCAGAGCTACAGAACTTTGAGACCGTCCGCTTTCACGGCACAAGACGCTCTTCCCCTGCCGCTCTCTGCTCGATGCTCTTGTGACAATCTTGCCGCCAAACTCTAATCAGCGAATCCTGACGCTGCAAAGGCCTCCCACATCTCCCTCGTGGAGTGATACAATTTCTCCATCTATCCAAAAATTTCTCTGTTCAAACAGCGGGCCTTGACCCCCAGCGTTTCCGGCACTTTCTTACGAACTGCCCAATCAGAGCTCAGCCCATTTGCCGCTAAAATAGCGCGCGACCGGGTGGCGTCAGCGCGTACGTTGGACGCTCTCTGTCTGCTCGACATTTCCCCTCTCTCTCTCACCTGGCACCCGGCGGCGTTCCTTTTAATGCTTGCAGGTCAGCGGCCGCATCCCCGGGACCCCGGCCCCTGCACAATGCTCTTCAGGCGCTCGCCTTCGATTCCCCGGCTGTGCCCGACCGCTCCTCGCCTGGCAAGTTTACTTTGCTTACACCTACAGCATCCTACTAAATATTATTATTAGCAAAGCCCGTATTATTTCAGACATGTGTTTAATCATCACGTATCTCTCTCTCTAATCCACCTAATAAGACTAATTAACCATTATATGGGTATATTTACTCCAAATATGTAGAATAATCTGCGAAATGAATGTCACAAATGAAAGCCACCTTTCATTGTGAGGCCGAAAGTGCAGGAGGTGAGGTCCATATGCAGGAGGATAAGAGTGGAGAAACTTCAGGATAAGAAAATCAGGCACAAGTACATAACAGTGATCTCAGAAAGGTACCAGTTAGTTGAATGTAGTCAATTACAGTCATTGGAAAAGGAATGGACAAGGTACAGGGACACAGTACTAGAAGTGGCTAAAGAATGTCTTGGAACAGTAGTGTGTAAAGGTAGGATGAAGCAAACAGCTTGATGGAATGACACAGCCAAGTCAGCCTGTAAAAAGAAGGCGTGTCAAAAATGGCTACATACTAGAACCCAGGTAGACAGAGAAAGTTATGTTGAAGAAAGAAACAAAGTCAAACAGATAATTGCAGCATCCAAGAAGAAATCTTGGGAAGACTTTGGAAACAGGTTGGAGACTTTGGGTCAAGCTGCTGGAAAACCATTCTGGAGTGTAACTAGCAGTCTTCGAAAGGGAGGTAAGAAGGAAATGACAAGTATTTTGGACAGGTCAGGACAACTGTTGGCGAATCCTGTTGGTGCCTTGGGCAGATGGAGGGAATAATTTGAAGTGTTGCTCAATGTAGGTGAAAATACGATCAGTAATGTTTCAGATTTCGATGTACAATGGGATAGGAATGATGAGGGAAACAGAATCACATTTGAGGAAGTGGAGAAAACGGTCAATAGATTGCAGTGCAACAAAGCAGCTGAGGGGGATGAAATTTAGTCGGAACTCATCAAATACAGTGAAATGTCAGGTCTTAAATGGCTACACAGGATAATTAAAATGGCGTGGGAGTCGGGACAGGTTTCATCAGACTGAACGAAAGCAGTAATCACACCAATCTTTAAACATCGAAACAGAAAAGATTGTAACAACTACAGAGGTATCTCTTTAATCAGCGTTGTGGGTAAAATCTTCTCAGGTATTGTTGAAAGAAAAGTGCGAGTATTAGTTGAAGACAAATTGGATGAAAATCAGTGTGGGTTTAGGCCTCTTAGAGGTTGCCAGGACCAGATCTTTAGGTTACAGCAAATAATAGGAAAGTGTTACGAGTGGAACAGGGAACTGTATCTATGCTTTATAGATCTAGAAAACGCATATGACCGGGTTCCTAGGAGGAAGTTATTGTCTGTTCTACGAGATTATGGAATAGGGGGCAAACTTTTGGAAGCAATTAAAGGTCTTTACATAGATAGTCAGGCAGCAGTTAGAGATGACGATAAATTGAGTCCATGGTTCAGAGTAGTTTCAGGGGTAAGACAAAGATGCAACCTGTCTCCACTGTTGTTCATATTATTTATGGATCATATGTTGAAAACAATAGACTGGCTGGGTGAGATTAAGATGTGAACTCAAAATAAGCAGTCTCGCATATGTGGATGACTTAGTTGTGATGGCAGATTCGATTGAAAGTTTGCAAAGTAATATTTCAGAGCTAGATCAGAAATGTAAGGACTACGGTATGAAGATTAGCATCTCCAAAACGAAAGTAAAGTCAGAGGGAAAGAAACATAAACGGATTGAGCGCCAAATAGGAGGAACAAAGTTAGAAGAGGTGGACGGTTTCAAGTACTTAGGATGCACATTCTCACAGGATGGCAACATAGTGAAAGAACTGGATGCGAGGTGTAGCAAAGCTAATGCAGTGAGCGCTCAGCTACAATCTACTCTCTTCTGCAAGAAGGAAGTCAGTACCAAGACTAAGTTATCTGTGCACCGTTCAGTCTTTCGACCAACTTTGTTGTATGGGAGCAAAAGCTGGGTGGATTCAGGTTACCTTATCAACAAGGTTGAGGTTACGGATTTGAAAGTAGCTAGGATGATTGCAGGTACTAGTAGATGGGAACAATCGCAGGAGGGTGTCCACAATGAGGAAATCAAAGAAAAACTGGGAATGAACTCTATAGATGTAGCAGTCAGGGCGAACAGGCTTAGATGGTGGGGCTATGTTACACGCATGGGAGAAGTAAGGTTACCTAAGAGACTCTTGGTTTCAGCAGTAGAGGATAGGAGGAGTCGGGGTAGACCAAGGAGAAGGTACCTGGATTCTGTTAAGAGTGATTTTGAACTAATAGTCTTAACATCAGAAGAGGCACCAATGTTAGCACTGAATAGAGGATCATGGAGGAATTTTATAAGGGGCACTATGCTCCAGACTGAACGCCGTAGGGCATAATCAGTCTTAAATGATGATGATGATGATTATGATTTAAATAGAAGTAATTTTCGTTTATTTTTCGTGGGTTTGCATGTTACGGTATTCATTCTCGTTACAATAACCTTGTGGTTACTAATTCCTGTATCCGTCATTATTCTTCCTATTTGCTCAGTATTATTTGTCACAAAGAGGACAAGTATATTTTCGAAACTATTTACATTTTCTAACATTCTGCGTGGTTTCTGTTTGTTCTAAGTCGTGTCTCCCTACCTCTTTCGCGCAACGATGCTTTGAGCGTGTTTTTTAGGGAATTGACTAGTTTGAACCTGGGACCTGTTGTTGGTAAAGAGACGCCAGACCACATATGACATGTAGAGTTTAGAAGAGTTCAGTGAGACTAGCGATGATATAATCAAATACTTAATGATTTCAGCGTCAGCTCCACTGCACCCCCTGTAAAAGAATCTTGATACTAACTAAATTTAGTGGAAGGGGTTCAAGGCTTTCCTATTTTTAGTTATTTGGTAAAATAACGTCGAAAAAGCAGTTAAGTTTACCATTGGAAATTTTATTCTACTCACAAAACATTGTTTCTAAATTGCAATATTGATAAAAGGAAATATTTTAATACAGGATGATAAAAACCAACTGCGTTCAACAAAAATGTGAACGAATATTCCCTGAATGGGTTTCCAAGTTCTAT
The DNA here is from genome assembly GCF_021461395.2 of Schistocerca americana. Lineage (NCBI taxonomy): Eukaryota > Metazoa > Arthropoda > Insecta > Orthoptera > Acrididae > Schistocerca > Schistocerca americana. The sequence goes on along the minus strand of NC_060121.1, from coordinate 327,923,429 downwards.
AATGGACCAAAGGATGACCTATGCCATATCACATCTATAATCTAGATTTGTGTTAAGCTTCATAAAAGAGAAAATTATAAAAATGGTCTACAGTGACCCTCAATTATCTTTAATTACTTATCTATCTTGTCGTAAATTACAGTGGCTAATGTGGCTTCTCAATAATTATATAACAGAAAAATCATCGCGTTTCAGATTTTAACTTACGTAGCAAATGTGAATATCATGAGCTTTAATTAACGATCGACACTAGTATTACGCAAAAAGGGGGTGTAACAGATGAGACTGCAGTTCTGAGTGAAGCTTTATGCGCTGTTATGTGGCATCCCGTGCGTTCATTACCTTGTCATTGGTTAGACAGTGTCAGGGGGCGGCGGGCGGTGCAGCTCCATGCAGCTCGCCATCTTGGAAGCAACTCCTTCCTAAATTCTACTTACTACAATTTACCGAAGTTGGTTTAAAAAAAAACTATCTGGCTGTGTTTTCATCTGACCAATCAGGGTCTCAATGTTAACCTTAAGCTCCGCCCACAAAAATTCTGTCTATCCAATGGGAAACGTTATACTTTTCGTGGTGGGGCAATGTTTTTAACGTTTGCAACGTAACAGAGACGTGAAAAAGTCTCACGCTAAAACTTGCAGCTGGTGTGGCCCTTTTAGTGTTATAATAAGGTCTATACTGTTCTTCTGGAGGGCTCTATCTTTTAATATGGGCTGGGGGGTGGTCCTGGCGGTTGGCTGGCGACGTTCTGCTCTCGGCTTCTGTTCTCGTTTCTCCCCTCGGAACTGTGTCTGTCTCAGGGTGGGAAGGTATGACATGCATTTAGGCATTCTTGTGTTAGTGTATGGTATTCCATTTGCTCACTCGTTACTCGTATTACTTTGGTTAATTTAATGTCACGATTTATTCGGAACTATGTGACATACTGCTGGATTTGCTTATCATGTCAGGGTTTTCATGGAAGGTGCTGGATTTGCCTGACACCTTACATATCACCACCCTTCGAACTTAATTTTTGCACTGAAGTTAGGCAATGATTGAATCGTTGTCTAAGTCAGTCACAAATTATTCCTTTATCTAAATTTTGTTGCTTACTGTTCAGCCACCTTACTCTGGCTCTATGGTAGTTTGTATTACTAATTTATAATTTTATATTCTTCCACATTATTCTCAAAAATATGTTTATATTGACAAGAGAAGAATATTTTCATGCTATTATTATTATTATTATTAATTTTTGATTATTTTCTTTCTTTATTTAAGTGTGAAGTTTGTTTTTTAAGGAGTTTGTTATCGAAAGTGAGGAGTCTTTCACATCGATTTTCTTAGAAATATTTTTTTTTTTATAAATGTAGTGGCAGGAGGAACAAGACTTTTGGTCCAGTGATTACAGGGTTATAAATACAAAATCAAATAGGGGTAATGCAGGAGTAGGTTTAATAATGAATAAAACAATAGGAGTGTGGGTTAGCTACTACAAACAGCATAGTGAACGCATTATTGTGGCCAAGATAGACACAAAGCCCATGCCTACTACAGTAGTACAAGTTTATATGCCAACTAGCTCTGCAGATGATGAAGAAATTGATGAAATGTATGACGCAATAAAAGAAATTATGCAGGTAGTGAAGGGAGACGAAAATTTAATAGTCATGGGTGACTGGAATTCGTCAGTAGGAAAAGGGAGAGAAGGAAACATAGTAGGTGAATATGGATTGGGGGGAAGGAATGAAAGAGGAAGCCGCCTTCTAGAATTTTGCACAGAGCATAACTTAATCATAGCTAACACTTGGTTCAAGAATCATAAAAGAAGGTAGTATACCTGGAAGAATCCTGGAGATACTAAAAGGTATCAGATAGATTATATAATGGTAAGACAGAGATTTAGGAACCAGGTTTTAAATTGTAAGACATTTCCAGGGGCAGATGTGGATTCTGACCACAATCAATTGGTTATGAACTGCAGATTGAAACTGAAGAAACTGCAAAAAGGTGGGAATTTAAGGAGATGGGACCTGGATAAACTGAAAGAACCAGAGGTTGTAGAGAGTTTCAGGGAGAGCATAAGGGAACAATTGACAGGAATGGAGGAAAGAAATACAGTAGAAGAAGAATGGGTAGCTCTGAGGGATGAAGTAGTGATGGCAGCAGAGGATCAAGTAGGTAAAAAGACGAGGGCTAATAGAAATCCTTGGGTAACAGAAGATATATTGAATTTAATTGATGAAAGGAGAAAATATAAAAATGCAGTAAATGAAGCAGGCAAAAAGGAATACAAACGTCTCAAAAATGAGATCGACAGGAAGTGCGAAATGGCTAAGCAGGGATGGCTAGAGGACAAATGTAAGGATGTAGAGGCTTGTCTCACTAGGGGTAAGATAGATACTGCCTACAGGAAAATTAAAGAGACCTTTGGAGAGAAGAGAACCACTTGTATGAATATCAAGAGCTCAGATGGAAACCCAGTTCCAAGCAAAGAAGGGAAGGCAGAAAGGTGGAAGGAGTATATAGAGGGTTTATACAAGGGCGATGTACTTGAGGACAATATTATGGAAATGGAAGAGCATGTAGATGAAGATGAAATGGGAGATAAGATACTGCGTGAAGAATTTGACAGAGCACTGAAAGACCTGAGTCGAAACAAGGCCTCGGGAGTAGACAACACTCCATTAGAACTACTGATGGCCTTGGGAGAGCCAGTCATGACAAAACTCTACCATCTGGCGAGCAAGATGTATGAGACAGGCGAAATACCCACAGACTTCGAGAAGAATATAATAATTCCAATCCCAAAGAAAGCAGGTGTTGACAGATGTGAAAATTACCGAACTATCAGTTTAATAAGTCACAGCTGCAAAATACTAACGTGAATTCTTTACAGACGAATGGAAAAACTGGTAGAAGCGGACCTCGGGGAAGATCAGTTTGGATTCCGTAGAAATGTTGGAACACGTGAGGCAATACTAACCTTACGACTTATCTTAGAAGAAAGATTAAGAAAAGGCAAACCTACGTTTCTAGCATTTGTAGACTTAGAGAAAGCTTTTGACAACGTTAACTGGAATACTCTCTTTCAAATTCTGAAGGTGGCAGGGGTAAAATACAGGGAGCAAAAGGCTATTTACAATTTGTACAGAAACCAGATGGCAGTTACAAGAGTCGAGGGGCATGAAAGGGAAGCAGTGGTTGGGAAGGGAGTGAGGCAGGGTTGCAGCCTCTCCCCGATGTTATTCAATCTGTATATTGAGCAAGCAGTAAAGGAAACTAAAGAAAAATTCGGAGTAGGTATTAAAATTCATGGAGAAGAAGTAAAAACTTTGAGGTTCGCCGATGACATTGTAATTCTGTCAGAGACAGCAAAGGACTTGGAAGAGCAGTTGAACGGAATGGACAGTGTCTTGAAAGGAGGATATAAGATGAACATCAACAAAAGCAAAACGAGGATTATGGAATGTAGTCAAATTAAATCGGGTGATGCTGAGGGGATTAGATTAGGAGATGAGACACTTAAAGTAGTAAAGGAGTTTTTCTATTTAGGGAGCAAAATAACTGAGGATGGTCGAAGTACAGAGGATATAAAATGTAGACTGGCAATGGCAAGGAAATCGTTTCTGAAGAAGAGAAATTTGTTAACATCGAGTATAGATTTAAGTGTCAGGAAGTCGTTTCTGAAAGTATTTGTATGGAGTGTAGCCATGTATGGAAGTGAAACATGGACGATAACCAGTTTGGACAAGAAGAGAATAGAAGCTTTCGAAATGTGGTGCTACAAAATAATGCTGAAGATAAGGTGGGTAGATCACGTAATTAATGAGGAGGTATTGAATAGGATTGGGGAGAAGAGAAGTTTGTGGCACAACTTGACTAGAAGGAGGGATCGGTTGGTAGGACATGTTTTGAGGCATCAAGGGATCACAAATTTAGCATTGGAGGGCAGCGTGGAGTGTAAAAATCGTAGAGGGAGACCAAGAGATCAATACACTAAGCAGATTCAGAAGGATGTAGGTTGCAGTAGGTACTGGGAGATGAAGAAGCTTGCACAGGTTAGAGTAGCATGGAGAGCTGCATCAAACCAGTCTCAGGACTGAAGACCACCACAACAACAACAAATGTAGTAATTAAGTAAAATCTATTCCTAACACTTTTTCTAAATATCATGTACAGACACTCATTTCAACATTGTTACACTAACAAATAAGAATTATTTCCAAGAAGAGCTTTGGCAAAGAAATATACATACACAAGTATTGAGATATTATCCTAACAAATGGTACAAATGTTAAAAAAAAGGGAAAACATCCAACAAGATAATTTTTTATTCTTTGTTTTTATAAAGAGAAAATAAGTAAAATATAGTTGTTCTTTTATTTTTATGAGGAGAAAATAAGTGGCATATAGTTTTAGTGTTTATTATGCCTTACTTCTGTTCTTTATATACTGTCCATTTCAGAACTAATGACTTATTTTTACCGATAGTCTGTCTTTTACTTAAGTCCATAGTCAATGACTGTTATTTTGTAGTTTATTAGCTGTCTGGTGTGCTTAACTTATTTAGTTTTTCACACGTTTCTTTTGCACATTTCCTACATCACATAATTTGATTTCACACATTCATACAATCCTATGAATGTTTAAGCATGAGGCTGGCGAATGGTTTTGCACAAAGGTGATGGACTTGAGCGAGATGAATGTGGGTAAGTATTTGATGTACAGCTTCGTTCGTCGTTCCTTCTTGGCTTTGCAACGGTGTGTTGCTGTTGTGCAGGTCCCATAATGGAATGGCGCTGTGAGAGCAGAATCTCGTGGTTTACTGGCTTTGTATGCATGAAGGTCATCGTTATGTGTCACTGAAAGCGGTCGTTTTTCGTTTTGATACTTCGCAGACGACTAGATTACAGTGGGATAGGGATTTGGGAAGGTATGTCGTCTATTCTTCACCCATCTTCTTTCTTGGTCTCAGTCTTGCGAATCTTCAACTTCTGTTCGTCCTGCTTTTTCTCTGCTTCTTACTTGATTCTTGGTTCTTCTCTGGGCAGGAAATGGGAATATTTATTGATAACTAGTCGCTTTGAAGTTTTCCTCTTAGTAACAGTTTGATAAATTGTTTGGACATGTCATTTTTACTTTGTGGAAGTTTTCTTCAGTTTCGTGCATCAGCGTGCTGTTTAATAGCTGTAGTGTGACTTTTACACATATTTTTATTTGCCAGTGGTGGCTTGCCCAAGCCGTCTTCTCGTCGGGCCGTTTTTTGCCCGCTCCACTGAGTCGGAGCGTCCAAGGCCCTCTTGGACTTCCGTATTCTGTCCCAGCAGGGTTCCGCTTAGTGGCAAATTTACTGCCCACTTCGGCTACAAGGTCCCTCTGTTGGTTTCGCCGTCCTTTGCCTTCTCTCGACGCTTCTGCCTTGTAGGAATCGTGCCTTGCTAATTACATCCTTTTCTTTCTTGATACTTCTCGCGTTGCAACTTGTGGGTCGTTGCATCTGGTACTTGTTGGAGTTTTTACAATGGCTCTTACAAAAAGTTTTACTTATAATCAGCTAACATATGTCTAGTACCTACATTGTTTTACGCCTTCTTAAAAAGCTTTACAAATTTCGGTGCCCTTTCCATGTTACAATTCTAAGATATTTTGAGTCTTAACTTCTACAAGAACCCTCAAATTCGTTTTTTTATTTTTGTGTAGTGTCATGGTGTATAGCATTTTAGTATTTCATGCTGTTAGACTATCTACGCTTCATCCCTTCACCTTAATATATGGTACTATTGGTGTTATTTTTGTTTTTGTTTTTATTGAAACTACTTTCTTTTTCCCACCTTCTTCTCTCTTCATTCTTCTTTCTCCTGATGATCTTATCTGCAACATAATCTTGAAATATTGTGCTGATTATTTACCAGTAATAAAATTAATCTTCAAACTTTTTGAAATGGCTCACATGGTGAAGTCCTAAGGTTTTGCCTGTTTTTGGGTTCATTAGTTCCACAGCATTATCATAAGCAGTTCGGCTAATTATGACAGGTCCTTTGTATGCAGCATAAAAGTTATGTATTTTGTGTTTCTGTTTGCTGGAGAGATGGTGTGTTTTTACAAATACTTTCTGGCCTACTCAGAATGTTCTTTTAATTGCTGTTCTATCTCCTCTTTCTTTTCTTTTAATGGCTGCCTTTCTGATGTTGGAAAGTGTTCTGTTGCTATGGCTGGTTTGTGCTGTCTACATGGTACAATAGGAAATCTAACATTTTCTCTGGTTATGTTAGGGGGTTCAATATTTTTAAGTACAGTAACTGGAGGTAGTAGTGTAGTGCTATGTGGAATTTCATTTATTACTTCTTGAAAATCTTTAAGGTATATATCCCAAGTGTTGTGTCTTTTGCCTGCACATAATCGGCATAAAGTGCCTAAGTCCTTCATAGATTTTCTGCTGGATTTATGTTAGGTTTGTACTTAGATATGTAGATGAGTTTTATTTTGTGTTGTTTTAACATGTTCTGCCAATGCACTGATGTGTATTGTGGGCCATTATCCGAAATTATTCGTTCCACTCGACCTACTTGTCTGAGAAAATCTTGTCTAAATGCTTTACTTATAGTAAGACCTGTTGCCCATTTTAATGGTGTCAAGGTAACATATTTAAAAGTAAGTTTCAAAACGACAAATATGAAAATATATCCTTTTTTGTGCGTGGGAGGGGCCCATCAAATCAGTTGCAGCTATTTGTTTAAATTTTTTAAGGATTATTGGAAACATAGGTGGTTTGGTTTGAAAGTGACGTGTTTAGCCCTCATACATTTCTTGCATTTGACTAATACTGTTCTAATTTGTCTTTCCATATTAGAAAAATGGCTTGTTTGTTTTATTTTTAAAAAGCATTTCTTTGGTCCAAAGTGGCCATTACTTAAATGTGTATACTATACATACTTATTAATTAGTTCATCTGGGATATAAATTAACCATTCATTCGTTGCAACATTTCGTCTAAAAATAAAACATTCTTTTTTACGAGATAGTGCTGTTGAATGTCAGGAAAATCCTTACTTCTCCACTTGTGTTTGATTCCTAGTATTTTGGGATCCTTGTTCTGTTCTTTGCCTATGTTTTTTAATGCTGTCGTAATATGGTTTTCGAAAGGTATTTGTTTCATATAGTACATTGTAAACTGGTGTTCTGCTGCTTCCAAACCTATGTTATTGGATGCACCCTGTGGACATCGTGATAAAGCATCTGCTAATACATGCGCTGGTCCTGGTATGTGTGTAATAGTGGAGTCAATTTCTTGTAGTATTAACATCCATCTGGCTAACCTCCCATGAGTTAGTTTGGCGGATAACAGAAATTCTAATGCTGTGTGGTCAGTGTATACTTTTGATTTTCTTCCGAATAGGAAGTATCGAAAACGTTGGAAGCCCCATACAATGGCCAATGCTTCCAGCTCCGTGACTGAATAGTTTTTCTCGCTTTTTGTGAGAACACGACTGGCAAATGCAATTGTTCTATATGATCTTAGCCCTGCCTGTTCGTATTATTAGAATAAAACAACTCCTAAACCTGTTTTCGCGCTATCAGTGACCATACAAAAATTTTGTGTTAGATCAGGATGTGCTAAAATCGGTGCTGTTGTTAGTGCGTTTTTCACTTTTAAAAATTCTTCATTGGCGTATTTTTTCCAGTCAATGCACATAGGCGTGGTGTTGTGAGAGAGTCGATCCAAATAAATTTTTTATAGAGTCTGGTGAGACCTAGAAATCCTCTGAGAGTTTTGTTATTATATGGAGTACAGAATTCTTTGATTGCCATTAGTTTTTCTGGGTCGGGCATTACCCATTTCTCTGAAATTATGTGTCCTAGAAATTTGACCTCTCGCCTTCCAAATTTGGATTTTGTTATATTTACTGTGAACCCATGCTCTTTCATGATATGTAAAAACTGATTTAATGTGTCGTTGTGATGTTCCCAAGAGGGTTCTGCTATAATCACATCATCAACATAACAAGTAATTTTTTGTAAAATTTCAGGACTGAGTATAGTATTAAATCCCCTAATAAACGCTGCTGATGATATGTTTAAACCAAATGGCAATCGTTTAAAGTGGTAACATCTACGAATACGATAAATGCTGTAAATTTTCAACATTCTGGGGCCAAGTCTATTTGCCAGAAACTACTCTGTAAATCAATTGATGAAAATATCTTAGCACCGTGGAAGTTTTGTATCAATTCCTCTAATTTTTCTGGGGGATCTGACTCAGTGATTATGATTGTGTTGATCTGTCTGGAATCAAGCACTAACTTAATGCTCCCATCTCGTTTTTGTACAATATGGAGCGGGCTGTTATATGTGGAGGTAGCTGGTTCAATAATATCATCATCTAACATTTTAGATATCTCCTGAAATACTTTATTCCTGTAGCTTAATGGGATTGTATAGGGTGGCACTCTAAATGGTTTGTGCTGTTTTACTTCAAACTTGTACTGAAAGTGTTTAATACTGCCAGTCTTAGGTAAAAATACCTCTGCTTCATCTCGTAAAATACCCTCTAATTCTCTTTTACTGTGTTCCGAAATACCTTGAACTTCTTGCAATTTTTCGTCGATTTCTTTATGGACTTCTAACATGAGTTGAGGCGATTCCCCCTTTTGTGCATACCATTCTAATTCTTCATCCTATTTATCTCGCATCATTCTTAATTGTTTGTATATAACTGGTATTTCTTCTAATTTTAGCTTTTGCTCAAAGAGAAGTGTGACGTTCCCGAATGTTACGCTAGCTTTCCCCATATCTATTATCGCTCGTCTCTCATTTAAAAAATCTGCACCTATAATCAAATCTACAGTTAGTTTAGGTATAATCACGAAGTTGGCTTCGATCTTTTGACCTTGACACGAAAGAGTTAACCTTGTTTGTCTCGTAACTTCCGAAGCATTGTTTCTAATAGGACCTCTTACTTTAATCTTACGTGTTTTCAGAACTGGCAATTCCTCATTGGCATTACACTGCATGAATAAATTTTCTGAGATCGCGGTCAGTTCACGTCCGCTATCAATTACAATATTGACTGGGATATGCTATACCATGGCCTTCACAATTGGTTGAATTTGAAAGGGTTGGGTCTGTTCTTCTTTTTTTTTGCATCAACGAATCCTTCACTGAATCAACTTTCAGTAGAATAAGCTTCGACTACTACTTCTCTCTCTTTTATTTCCTCTTCTCTATTTCTTCCTTCATTTACGCTTTCTTCAACATCCTCTACTTTTTCCTCTCCTATTCTGTCTTCTCCTTCTTCATCGCTACTTCCACATAATCGCATTTAAATGCTCTAATTATCGCTTCATAACTTCCTTCATTATATACGTTGGGTTGTGTGCCCACTTGTAACTTATTTTCAACTTCTGTCGACTGCGCATTATCCTTATTGAATTCGCTTTCCCCGGTTTCCATCTCAAATAGCTCTGCAATACTCATTACTTCGTCCTTTCCTCCTACATTCGTTGTGCATGCCTCTGGTAATTCATCTTCCTCGCCAGTATTCTCCCAATTAATTCCAACACGATATTGTTATTTTCCTGTCTTCGTTTTCATCTGGTCCCTGAGGATTTGTTTCTTCCTTCTTCTCTTCTCGTGATAAGGTATTTACTTCTCTGTTCAAGGTGCTGCAATTGTCCTGGGTCGGTGCGTCATTCTCTTTGGCATGGGCGCTTAGCTGTCAATTCGAACGTTTATCGGGGTCTGGTGGTCTTACTTCCACCTCTTCTATCTATATTCTCTTTTCTTGTTCAGCTTGTTGATATTGGTTTCTTTGTTGATAATCTGTAGGTCTATTGGTTCTCCAATACCCGTTCCGGTTGTCGTTATTCCCTCTGTAATAGTTGTTGCCGTTCCTGGGTGAATTATTGTTATTGCAATATTCTCTTCCAAATCCATAACTGGTTCTTTGTTGAAATCTATTGTCGTTTCTTGGTGCGAAGTTATCACGTGGTTCGTAATTATTGTTTCTTCGTACTGTGTCTTGTGGATTCCACTGCTTTTTGCTTTCGTTTTCACGTGCGCTTCGTCTTTTTCTTGCGACATCTTCCGAAAATATGAACTCTAGTACCATTAGAATACCTTTAAATGCTTCGACGTCATTGCCTCCGCGACCTACTATTGACTGCTGGTATTTCAATGGTAACTTCATCGCGCATAATTTAATCAACTTTCCGTCACTGTATGGTACATCTAAGCATTGATTTTTCTTTGCCATTACTTCGAAAAATTTCACGGCACTCTTCTCTCCTGAATTTTCAAAATATGGGTTCTGCAATAATTCGTACTTCACTCTGTTCTGTGCTTTGTTGGATCAGTATCGTGAGAGAAACTTCTCTCTCAAATCATCGTACGATCGGCATGTCGCTGCAACATTCTGCATGGTTTCTGCGACTGTTCCTGACATGTGTGCACATATAAAGTCTAATTTGTGTGCTAGAGTACAGTGTTCTGGTAATCCGACTCGGAATCGATCAATGAAAGTTCGTGGATGAAATGAGTTTCCTTCTCGAAAGTGTTGAAATTTTCTGACTTTGAGGAAACGATCGTTGTCGTACTTCGTCATAGTTCCATATGAAATTCGCGATTCTTCGTCACTTTTGTTTCTGATCATTTCTCCCGTCGTTCTTTCCGGTTGTGGTAGATCCATTGGACATTGTCCACTGTAACTTTCGCGCACCCTTGCGTAGTACCGTTGGAGTGGTACGCAATAATTTTCTTCCATCGGTTGTGAACGTGTAGCTGAATGCATTGCACTGTACTCTTCGCGACCTGGCTCTCCATAGTCACGTATTGGTTCGGCATCTTGTCTGGCTAACCTTGCTGCTTCATTGCACGATCCAGACTGTCTTGAAACATACATTTGTGGTTCTGCATGTGTTTGTGGTGCCGTTTGTTCGTCAAGAATTTCGAAACGTGTTTGTTGCGGTGCAGGCTGTCTGATTTCACGTATGTTATTTTCCGCCTGTGATTGGAATCGAAAATGCATGATATCTTCGTTAATTGCTTGTTTTCCCGGTGCTGTTACAGATACGGATGTGGTTGCAGACTCAGTTTGTGTTCGATCCCGTTCACTACGCTCTTCAATGGTTTGCAACAACTCTGTTCGCAATTTCTGAAATTGTTGCTTCGTTTGCGCTTCTATTTTGACTATGCGGTTATCATATCTTTTCAGCGCTGCTTTTGTGATACGTTTTTGTAACACACTGTTTTCAACAATTTCACGCGCTGTACCTGCTGCTTGTCTAGTAATTACGTTCATCTGTTTCTCTAGTTTCTTGACTTCTCCCTGGGTGTTGTTACGTAATGTTTTGATCTCGTCCTGAGTGTCATTACGCAATGTTTGTACGTTCGCCTGTACCTTGTCAATGTCTGTTCTCAATTGATTGTGACCTGTTACTAATTTTCCTATCACTTCTCGAGATTCTTTTGCCTCGTCTTCAACATGACTCAGGTGTAACTGAATTTTTTTTGTTTTGTTCTTTAATCTCACGCATTTGTCTCGTGGTTTCTGCAATTTGGTTCGTCGTTTCTGCATTCTGAATTTTAATTTGGTTCCCATTTTCTTTATTTTGTTTTGTCATGGTTTCCGTCATTAATTGTAATAATTCTGCCAGATTGGTGGGTCCTATTGCATTTTCTTACGACGTCCTACGCTCTGTGTTTTCGCCCAAGTGTTGGTTTGCAACCGATTCCATTAAACTGTGCGGTGACACGTTTCTGCTCGAATTCCTTGTACTCTGTGGTGAGGGAGCTCTGATTACTTGTACTATGGGTTCTACGTATTCAAGACGCAAGTTAGAATCCTCATTGGCTGTCTCTCTACTTTCCTGCTCCTCTATCGTATGCTGACCTACGTTTTCTATGCCTTGGCGTACATTATCCTCGTTATGGTGCGTTATCTGTACTATTTCCCGCGATTCTGCATCGTCTGTTGTACTGTCCTCTATTCTCTGTCCATCTTCATGCTGGGTCTCTACCTCAATTCGGTCAAGGTCTCGATCTACCATTGCTGATCTGTCCGAATCCCTTATTTTCTGTTTTAAAAGCAATTCACGCGCACTACTTCGCGTCAACATGCGCTTATACGATCTCACGTGTTTCATAAACTTCTTGTTCACTCGACTTGACACTTATTATACCCAAGACTGATATTCCATTCACTTACTTGTTGTGTCAGAACCAACTTGTCAACGATGTATCCGCCACCCGTGCGCTTGCATTGGAGGGAAAACTTAATTCTAACAATATTAAAATTCAAAACTTAATTATGCTATTGTATCTGCTAGAATGTCTCACGTTCTATTGAATACTTTCTTACTATCTATCATTGTAGCTACTGTTTTCGACTGTTTATAACTTTCAAAAAAAATTTTTATTACGAAAATTTTTCAACAGGATATTTTTCTGATCTAGTTAGGCATGTGGTCGACCTTCAATCATGGAATTTTACCATCCTGGCACGGTCGCCATTCTCCAATATCCTACATGGTTTCTGTTTGTTTTAAGTCATGTCTCCCTACCTCTTTCGCGCAATGATGCTTTGAGCGTGTTTTTTAGGGAATTGACTAGTTTGAACCTGGGACCTGTTGCTGGTAAGGAGACGCCAGACCACACATGACATGTAGAGTTTAGAAGAGTTCAGTGAGACTAGCGGTGATATAATCAAATACTTAATGATTTCAGCGTCAGCTCCACTGCACTCCCTGTAAAAGAATCTTAATACTAACTAAATTTAGTGGAAGGGGTTCAAGGCTTTCCTATTTTTAGTTATTTGGTAAAATAACGTCGAAAAAGCAGTTAAGTTTACCATTGGAAATTTTATTCTGCTCACAAAACATTGTTTATAAATTGCAATATTGATAAAAGGAAATATTTTAATACAGGATGATAAAAAAAACTGCGTTCAACAAAACTGGGTTTCCAAGTTCTATAATGGATCGAAGGATGACCTATGCCATATCACATCTATAATCTAGATTTATGTTAAGCTCCATAATAGAGAAAATTATAAAAATGGTCTACAGTGACCCTCAATTATCTTTAATTACTTATCTATCTTGTCGTAAATTGCAGTGGCTAATGTGGCTTCTCAATAATTATATAACAGAAAAATCATCGCGTTTCAGATTTTAACTTACGTAGCAAATGTGAATACCATGAGCTTTAATTAACGATCGACACTAGTATTACACAAAAAGGGGGTGTAACAGATGAGACTTCTGCAGTTCTGAGTGAAGCTTTATGCGCTGTTATGTGGCATCGCGTGCGTTCATTACCTTGTCATTGGTTAGACAGTGTCAGGGGGCGGCGGGCGGTGCAGCTCCATGCAGCTCGCCATCTCGGAAGCAACTCCTTCCTAACTTCTACTTACTACAATTTACCGAAGTTGGTTTAAAAAAAACTATCTGGCTGTCTTTTCATCTGACCAATCAGGGTCTCAATGTTAACCTTAAGCTCCGCCTACAAAAATTATTTCTATCCAATGAGAAACGTTATACTTTTCGTGGTGGGGCAATGTTTTTAACGTTTGCAACGTAACAGAGACGTGAAAATGTCTCACGCTAAAACTTGCAGCTGGTGTGGCCCTTTTAGTGTTATCATAAGAATTATACTGTTCCTCTGAAGGGCTCTATCTTTTAACATGGGCTGGGGGGTGATCCTGGCGGTTGACTGGCGACGTGGGTGTCCGTCCCTTATCGTAGGGCCTTCTAGCATAACACGGTTCTGCTCTCGGCTTCTGTTCTCGTTTCTCCCCTCGGAACTGCGTCTGTCTCACGGTGGGAAGGTATGACATGCATTTAGGCATTCTTGTGTTAGTGTGTGGTATTCCATTTGCTCACTCGTTACTCGTATTACTTTGGTTAATTTAATGTCACGATTCATTCGGAGCTATGTGACATACTGCTGGATTTGCTTATCATGTCAGGGTTTTCATGGAAGATGTTGGATTTGCCTGACACCTTACAATTTCGAGTGATTTCCTGAACTAACTGTTCAAAATAATTTTCTGAGAACGCATTCTGAACGATCGACGTTTTATGTCTACCTCCGAACTTAACCATGCATTTTGACCAAAATAGTGAGGGTACAATGAAGTCACCACCAACTATAGCTTCATGAGTGGGGTATCTATGTGAAATGATACTCAAGTTTTATTTGAAGTGTTCAGCAACTCTATCTCGGAGGGTCGGTAAAAGAAACCAATTATTAATTTATTCCAGTTATCAGTTACAACCTCTACCCATATTAACTCACAGGAACTAACTACTTCGGTTTTACTACAAGGTAAACTACTTCTGACAGCAATAAACACTCCACCACCAACTGTATTTTGTCTACCCTTTCTAAACAACCTTAGGCTCTTCGTGAAAATTTTGGACGGAACTTATTTCGAGCTTTAGCCATCTCTCTGTACCTATAACGATTTGAGCTTCAGTGCTATTTGTTAGCACTTGGAGCTCTACCTCTTTTATGACATTCCTGCAAAAGTTCACAACAACAATACCGATTGTTTTTAGGCCCACAAGGGGCACATTTTTCACGTATCCGGAAGGAAAGGGGCCGATGTGTGCCGAAGAAGAACACACTTCCGGCTAGGCACCAGACCTCAGCCCGTGGGATATACCCTCCAACAATGCCACACGACATTTAAAGTTCACCAACAGCGTTCAGCTAGTACGTTCAAGAAGCAATAAAGAAAATGAAAGAAAATTTCTTACGAGGAACAAAAGCTCAGTTGAAACAGATACCGATGTTAAGATCCACGGATGACACGGGATTTCTGGTTAGGACGACATAGAGGACGTGTAGTAACAAATAGATAACATGTGTATTACGGAATATGAATAAGGATAAAAAGAGTAGAGACGAAAGAGACGAAGACGAGCAGAAAGCAGAATAGCAAGTTCCTTAACGTTCAGAACGACGCAGTAGTGGAAGAAGCGAAAGAATTCTCTCATCTATGAACGAAGATTACGCATGATAGCCGAACCGAGGAAGATATGAAAAGTAGGGTGACATAAGTGAAGAAAGCTTGCTTCATTTAAAGAACTCTGCTTACATCAGGTATTGATATGAAAGAAAGTGAAAAGTTCTTGAGTGTGTTTGTCTGGAGGACGGCATTGTTCGGAAGTGAAGCTTGGACCAATTGATATAGGGAGAAGGAACTGGAAACGTTTGAGATGTAGTGCCGTAGTAGAAAATTAAGTGGACAGATAAAATAGGAAACGAGGAAGTATTAAAAAGAATAGTGAGAGAAGTCTATGGAAGACCCTTACCAGGAGACGGTACTGGCTAGGGGAAAATGAGCTTCGGCAACCGTGATGCTCGAAGAAGTATTAGAGAGGGAAGTTAGCAGGGGTAGAATATGACAAGCAGATTCCTAATTATTTGAGGTGTAACAGTTACACAGAGATGAAGAGATTATCAGAAGATGGGAACAGACTGAAAACATCAAACCACTCAAAAGAGTGACGACTAAAAAAAAATGGTGACAGGGGCCCAAAATAAACAGTATGTGTTTAATTCATTGAGTTACTCTAAAGAGAATAATAAAAGTACACTCCAGCTTTACAGAATATTACCTTCTCCTAAGTTGACTACTATGAAGAGAATAGATGGTCTGATTACCAAGAACAGTCACTGCTACTCTTGGTAAGATCCGGGTATCATCGGTTACCATCACTACTATTGCCTAAATTAATCTTCTTCCTTTTCATGAATAGCTAACAAATCTTATTTTAACCTTCAGCTACCTTTTTATCAACAGATATCCCAGTAATCATACACATAGAAGTGTTTCTCCACTATTTCGTTTGGATTATGTTGACAGCATGATAGTTTCCCGCCATTTGAGGAAAGAGTACGCTTACTACCCGCCCAACGCCACACAATAGGATACGCTCACAGCTATAGCTAGTATTCTTCATTATTTGATCACGTTACTAGAGGACTTTCTTCAACTTACACTACAAATCATTCGTATTACACGAATTATTTACAGAAAAGTGGAAAAACTGGTAGAAGCCGACCTCGGAGAAGAGCGAGTTGTGTTCCGAAGAGATGTAGGAAATCGCGAGGTAATGAAAAACCTACAACTTATCCTAGAAGGTAGATTGAAGAAAGACAGATCTACTTTTATAGCATTTAGAGAAAGGTTTTAATATTGTTAATTGGAATATGCCCTTTGAAATTGTGAAGGTAGAAGAGGTAAAACGCAGCGAGCGAAGAGTTACCTACAATTTGTACAGAAACCAGACAGCAATTAAAAAAGTCGAAGGACAACGGAATAGGACACGGTTGTGGACTGTTCCCGGTATTATTCGACCTGTTCTCTGCGCAAGCAGTAATGGAAACGAAGGAGAAATTCTAAGAGGCAATTACATTTCGTGAAGAAGATAAAAAAATTTCAGATTTCTCCGATGATATTGTCATTTTGTTAGAGACGGGAAGCGATTTGAAAGAACACATGAACGGAATGGAGAGTATCTTCAAAAGAGAAAATAACATGTAAATAAAACATGATTAATTGAATGTAGGCGAATTAAATCAGGCGATGCTGAGGGAGTCAGATTAGGAAATGACAAAGTAAAAGTAGTAGATGAGTTTTGCATTTGGGCTGTAAAATAGTTCATAATGGCCCAATTAGAGAGCGTATATAATGCAGAAAGCAAAGACTTTTTGAAAAAAAAGCAATTTATTTTCTAATATCAGTTTAAGTGTTGCGAAGACTTTTCTGAAGGTCTTTGTCTGGAATGTACGCTTTTACGGAATGAAAAGTAGCCAATGTGTTGTTCAAACAAGAGCATAAGAGAAGCCTTCGAATTATGGTGTTATGGAAGAATGATAAGGATTAGATGGGTAGATCGAAAAACAGTTGAGAAGGTACTGATTCGAACTGGGAAAAAAGAAATTCATGGTATAACTTGGCTAAAAAAAGGGATCGGTTGACAGTAAACATCCAGAGGCATCAACGAATTGGAATTTGCTAATGGCAGTAAGGGTGGAGGATAAAGATTTTAGAGGGAGATAAAGGCTTCAATACAGTTTGCAAGCTCAGATGAATGTAGGTTTCGGTAATTATGCAGAGATGAAGAAATTTACACAGGATAGACTAGCAGGAAGAGCTACATTACACCAGTTTTCGGAATGGAAACAATAACACGTCCTTGAACTTGGAAAGACTTTCGTGACTTTTGTAGTCGACCCCAAATATATTAACAGAAATGGAAAGTGTTACACTATGAATAATTAGTCAGACATTTATCATACTTTGTGATGGTGTTCATCACATAAGTGGTGTTATATGATTAGGTTTTCATTCAATTTGGAAATAACTTCATAACCACAAGTATGAGGAGCGAGCCCCACAGGGCCGAATACACACTTGAATTAGTAGTGGGATGGAAGCAAACAGCCTTCAAGTGCCGTCTTGAGGAATTTTTTGGCGTCTCTGAAACACAAACTGTGCCAGATTACGAGGATTGCTCTCAGGAGGCTGCAATGCAAGTATACGATTTCCCATCGCATCCCAGACGTACTGTATGGGTGAAAAATCCGGGGACCAGGCAGACCAGTGAGCGTAATGAATACGTGCGTAGTGTAGTGTTGCTTCTGTATTCTGTGGTGATGGTGAGATGAGGGATAAGGTGAAACCTGGTGCTGGTGCATATCTTACTCCTCTAGAATAGCACCAAGGGACATACCGAGCTTAAGGTCTCCAACCATCAGGCGGATCACCATCTACGTGGTCACATGCCCCCAAACTATGAGACACAGAGGAGGGGTCTGTAATTTAATCCATGGCACTGGTGTGATGACCAGCGATTATGAACTTTACACCACCACCTCTTCTCCTCCTGCTGGTTAAATACTGGCAGGATTCGAATCGACGTACCTCCACAATAAGCAAACAGTAAGGAAAACCAAACAGAAATTAAAAATCAGGGAGAGGAAAAGAAAACATTGAGATCTGCCTATGTCCCTGTAAATCTATTTGAGCTGGCTAAGGTTTTGGAAGAACAGTGGAAAATAATGGATAGTTTCTTGAAAATAGCTTTCAATGTCACTACCAAAAAATGTAAAACAAGGATAAGTGAATATTGTCGATATAAATCAGGCGTTGTTGAACGAAATACATTAGGAAGTCACACACTAAAACTACTTGACAAGTTCGTTACTTGGGCCGTAAAGTAGTTGTCAATGGCCGAAGTGGAGGGGATATAAAATGCAGGCTGGAAATTACAAGAAAGTTTTTGAAAAGAGAGATTTGTTGACATCGGGTATAACTTGAAGTGTGCCCATGCGTCTGAACTGGTTCTATTTCAAAGCAGAATTAGTTGCTTTATCATACAACAGTCAAATAACATTTTTGATTGAATTTCAAATTCAAGCTTTAATAAATATGGTAGGATGCAGTTTTAAACTGTGTCTCTCGCTAATGTCAGTTCTCTCGTATGGAACTGCTGTTTAGAATTATTTGATTAAATTGGGTTCACCACAAAACGAAATCATGTGTCATAGTTAAAAATAAAAATATCTGCCTTCCCCTTTTTTAAACTTATTAAAATAATTTGCTGAAATATGTCATTTACTTGCATTCTGTGTGTAAATACTGTCTCTAACATTAAATGTTCCCTTGATTAACGTTTATAAGGTAATTAAAATTTTAATGTATTAATTAAATCAGTTTTTTATTAAAATATAGCACGACACGAGAATTACATTGCTTGTGCGGAGATAGCTGGACATTATGTCACATGCAACAGCATAATCAGTTTGTTATGCGATGTATTCCAAATTATGCTATACAACCTGTGCAGCTTACCACAAAACAGGAGTGAGCCAGAACTTTAGTCAAGCAGTATGCTAGGAAAGCCTACAATGTCACCATGAACCAATAAATATCGCAATAAGTTGGCCCACACATGAAACACGGCGCTAGACACGTTACTTGGATTCAGACAGAGGCGTCAATATGTGTAAGTGTATTTAGCGTGCCTGGCATCAAAAAATATCAGGGAGTTACAACAGAAATTAAAGCGGTGTCACACCTACGTGTTGTATGGTGATGTATGGCCTCTGGTTTATTTTTGGTACTCGATGAAGTGATGTGAGTCCTCATTTTTCAAATCTGTACACTGAATTTTTTTCAGACATATGTCTTTGATAGTCAATATGTTCGGCCACAGAGGTTCTAATTACAAATACGTTATCTTTGTCAGTAGTTTGTCGTTGCCAGTGTAGCATTCGGCCGGCCGGAGTGGCCGAGCGGTCCTAGGCGCTGCAGTCTGGAACCGCGCGACCACTACGGTCGCAGGTTCGAATCCTGCCTCGGGCATGGATGTGTGTGATGTCCTTAGGTTAGTTAGGTTTAACTGATTCTAAGTTCTAGGGGACTGATGACCGCAGAAGTGAAGTCCCATAGTGCTCAGAGCCACTGAACCATTGTTTTGTAGCATTCGTGTGTATTAAGTGACAGAGTCTGTTGTCGGTCATGATGCTGAGCGATTCGGAAAAGTAACTAGCGGAACACAGAGATGCAGACGCAAAGGATGTTGAATTTTGGAAGTATGGTTCTGTAATGACTGATGTTAGGAGTCTGAAGATATTCGGGTAATGTTGTTCCCCCGTTCCTTACTCGTGCGTAGTTTGTGATGAGTTTGGGAAAGGCAGATTTTTGGTATAATTTTTCCTTATTAATTCGGCTCGGTTAGTTTGACTGTTGAGACGAGAGTAATGAAAATCATCTGCTCACATGGCCTGGACTCAGAGTCGTAGATTCACATTCATTTATTAACGAGTTACATGAAAAAGCTATGTTTCTTTATAAATAGTGAAATTTATATGCATTGTTTTAACCGCTAAAAGTCGGTTTCATAATACAGTTTTTCAAATGATAAGCTCTTCTATCTCATTCAGTAGGTTCAGTTTATTTCACTGTCTCCTTACTGGAGTGTCATCGCACTGCACTTAGCTGAAACAGTTGCTTAAAACTTAAAGTATGATCTGCTTAGCGTAGTTTTTTTTTCTTGAATTGCACTTGGGCCAGGTTCCTTTTAGATGACTTGTTGCTACACTACGTTCTAGCACTTACCTCCTTGCAGCAGTACGGAGTTTCCGTTGCCACCAGGTAAGTCTCGAAAGTTCGTTAGAATCAGTCTAACATCACTGTTAGGACACGGTAAGATTATTTATAATCATGGACTGCATTTCAATTAAAGTTTAGTCCAGATCTCATTTCTTTTATCAGACATTCTTACTCTTACATAGCTGTGTTACATGTCTGCGTGTGTGCCACTCAGTGTTGGGAATTTTACTTAGTTTGGTTACATAAATTTGTAGGGCATTTCAAGAGAAGCATTTTGGGCATTTATTCTGTCATAGTTCAATTTATAATTTTATGCAGGGTTTTCCCTCTGTTAGTTTTGCATGTTAGAATTGCAAGATACGTACTGTGACGCCATGAAATCTAGCGCTCTTCACTGCACTAAATAATACAGTTTCGTATGACAGCTACTTTAGTATTCAACTTTAAATTTTTAAATTATTTTAGTTTAAGTTAATTGGACTAAAAGTGCACAATTTCAGATGGGTTTGACGAGTACTTTCATCTGATAGCTTTTATGTAAGCATACCACTTGCATTGTTCAGTTGAAAGAACGTTCACATTGCGAAACATACACACACAAAAATTTAGAATAGGAGCCCTTTATGCAAAGCAAATAAAACACAGTGTTGCCGAAATTTAACTGAGCTATTAAGTTTACGAGATAAATATTACGCACCCTCTTAAAGCAGCCTACTAGTCGATTTGGAGTATTGTAGGTGGCGTAAAACTTCTACCAAGAGGTCACGTGACTTTCCACCTCCAACCTAAGTCACAACAGTGAAACAGTGAAAGTGTTCCTGTCGGCTAAATGAACTAAATGAAGCAAGATGTGTCGATGTGGAGTTGCAGCTGCATTAACAGAAAGGAGCTAGCGTGTTTTGGGGTGTCCATGACTACGCCAATTTTTTTATGTGTTAGCGCGGACTGTCCAACTTATCTACAAAGCATGATGTGCCACACGACTGTATGTAACACGGCATGAGGATAGTGGTTGTGTAAAGGTCTTAAGTGACGGTGAGTGGAGAGGGGTGTCACGCCTTATCACCGCCAGTCAGTATCCAAGTCAACAAAAGTAATTGCTTTCAGTGAATGGAGGTCTATCTCAACCAATTTCTGCTGGATCACTGGGAAGAGAATTGCATATAAAGACAGTTTGAAGTCGGATAACTCACAAAAAGCCATTTCTCCCAGTGGCATAGAAAGCCGCACGTTTTCAATGATCCAACTTGTCATATACCAGCAGTAAACCTGAAGGACTGGCACCCCTTCGGGCGTAGAGGCGTCGCGAACAAACATACACACATCAAAAAAAGTTTTGCATCATCTTGGTTCCGAGATTTCCGGAACCTGTACAGAAAATTGGAATATAAATCCACATAAAAATGATTTCCGCGCTTTTTACTGCACGTTCAAAATGTTCAAATGTGTGTGAAATCTTATGGGACTTAACTACTAAGGTCATCAGTCCCTAAGCTTACACACTACTTAACCTAAATTATCCTAAGAACAAACACACACCCATGCCCGAGGGAGGACTCGAACCTCCGCCAGGACCACCCACACAGTCCATGACTGCAGCGCTTAGGCCGCTCGGCTAATCCCGCGCGGTTTTAATGCATGTCAGAACCACACATTGCATGTTGTACCACCACATAGCGAGACCTTCAGAGGTGGTCCAGACTGCTGTACATACTATTACCTCTAATACCTAGTAGCACGTCCTCTTGCATTGATGCATGCCTGTATTCGCTATGGCATACTGTCCACAAGTTCGTCAAGGCACTGTTGGTCCAGATTGTCCCACTCCTCAACGGTGATTCGGCGTGGATCCCTCAGAGTGGCTGGTGGGTCAAGTCGTCCATAAACACCCCTGTTCAATCTACCCTGGAATGTTCGATAGGATTCATATCTGGAGAACATGCTGGCCACTCTAGTGGAAGAATTCGTTATCCTCAAGGAAGACATTCACAGGATGTGAAAGATGGGGGCGCGAATGATCGTCCATGAAGACGAATGCCTCGCCAATATACTGCCAATATGGTTGCACTATCGGCCGGAGGATGGCATTCACGTATCGTACAGCTGTTGCGGCGCCTTCCACGACCACCAGCGGTGTATATCGGCCCCACATAATACCACCCCAAAACACCAGGAAAGTTATACCTTGTTGTACTGGCTGGACGGTGTGTCTAAGGCGTTCAGCCTGACCCGGTTGCCTCCAAACACGTCTCCGACGACTGTCTGGTTGATGGCATATGCGACACTCATCGGTGAAGAGAACGTGATGCCAATCCTGAGCGGTGCATTCGGCGTGTTATTGGGCAAATCTGTACCGCACTACGTGGTGTAGTGGCTGCATAGATGGACCTCACCCTGGAGGTCGGGAGTGAAGTTGCACATCATGCAGCCTATAGCGCACAGTTTGAGTCGTAACACGACGTCCTGTGGCTGCACGAAAATCATTCTTGAACATGGTGGCGTTGCTGCTGTCAGGGTTCCTCCGAGCCATAATCCTTAGGTAGCGGTCATCCACTGCAGTAGTAGCCCTCGGGCCGCCTGAGCAAGGAATGTCAACAACAGTTTCTGACTCACTGTATCTCCTCCACGTCCGAACAACATCGCTTTGGTTCACTCCGAGACGCCTGTACACTTCCGTTGTTGAGAGCCCTTCCTGGCACAAAGTAACAATGCGGAAGCGATCGAGCCGCGGCATTGTTGAACTACAGACAACACGAGTCGTGCACCTCCTTCCTGGTGGAATGACTTGAACTGATCGGCTTTCGGACCCCCTCCGTCTAATAGGCGATGCTCAAGCATGGTTGTTTACATCTTTGAGCGGGTTTAGTGACCTCTCTGAACAGTCAAAGAGACTGTGCCTGTTATACAGGATTCACATTCAACGTCTATCTTCAGGAGTTTTGGGAACTGGGGTGATGTACAACTTTTTTGTTGTGTGTGTATACCTTCAAGGCATCTCCGAAGACAGTCATATCATAACCGCTGTGTTTGGGAGGGCAAGAGCCACCAGAAGTTCTTCTCGCTGGGGTTCTACTGCCCTCCACCGACTCACGTGCGCAGAAATAAATCCACGAGTGTACTCTACGCACTGCCTATTTATAGCGGCGCAGTTCCACTCATCCGCAGTTCTCAGCGGTCGCTCTGAGCCAACCCATGTGCTGGCTAATCCTAGCCCTCTAGTCAGAGCCTGATTGAAGTCACAGCAACGGGAATTCAGACCACTCTAACACCCCTCCAAGGAGTCTCTTCGGCCAGCTTCCGCCAAGTGGGCTCTACTTTGTTCCTGTAGGAAACATCGATGGATTAGCCTCTGTGTCTCGTCATCTTAATTCACTTTCGTGTTTTCCAGGTGCTCTCCTGACAGAAGACTGAGAGAATTTTGTATTTATTTTGTGAGAAATATCTTGTTGCTTTGTAAACAAACGTTTCTCTCATCGTTCTGGAACCTGTTGTCTCTCAGGCAACTCACTACGTGAGAAATACGAGCACCACAAACAACACGGAAATTGGGCAGTAGCTGAATGGAGGTGTGTAGCGTTGTCTGAGGAGTCGCGACTTTGTCTGTTTTCAGGTAATGCGAAGCGCCGAATGGATCGGCAATCAACTGAGGCGTTTAAGTTCCGTTGGGTGAATGACGTATTTCAGGACGGACGTGTTTCTGTGATTTTTGGGCGTGCTTTCCGTAAAATGACTTGGGCCCAGTCATTCAAATTAGCGCGATTGTGAACCAAGATGTTTACTGAAACACTCTTGGTGAGAATGTGTAGCCTATTCTTCTGCATCCTCCTGTTGTGTATTCTATGGACACTCACATCGTCAGAATTGACAACAATCGTGTGCTCAGAGCTACACACATATTGCACCCCAGTAAAAACAGTGGCGCTACTCGAAAGTGCAGTACTTGAGGAAAATCTATTTAAAGAATTCTGTAAAACTTACACTGAAATAATACAAGCGTCCTTTACATTTCAAGCAAGTAATTTTGGCAGTAAATTCTATTATGGCCTACAAAACATTAATATGGACATGTAGTTCTGTACTCGTTGAATATGAGTTGTTATCAGGTAGTTACTAATTAAATGTGCCATTTTCTTTTTTACTGTGTAATAATACGGCACTGAAAACATTACCAGGCAGAATTTAAGTAACACAATTTACGAGAACGTAGAATCACAAATGGGCTCATATATTCAATATGAACTGTATTTATAGCAGAAATTTCCATTATTTTCTAGTACGATGCAACACAGGAAATTTGGTAAAATTTACAACATATGTAATCGTCAAAACAGTGTCTCTTCCATGTGACATGATGCATGTCTGAAGGACACTGTAATGTAAGATACAGACATTGTGTTAACACAGAAATAGTAATTAAAAATTACATTCAACTTACCATATACACGAAAAGTTTCACAACTGAGAATGCCCGCTCATCTTGAATGACCCTTGCACAGCTACCAGTAGCAATGCTGAAATGACGTTCTTGCCGTGGTGAATCATGAAACAGCCTGCGACAAAACTGACACAATCTGCTAGATACAGACACTCCCCATATGTTTTTTAGTGACCAAAACTAAAAACTGCCGTTTTGTGACTTGTGGCACGTTTCCTGCCAGAGTGCGATATGTTGTTAGTTGACGAATACCGAGGTACCTAATAGACTCTTGCCTGGTCAGCTATTTTAACCGATCTTCATCTTATTGAAAACCTCTAGGACTATTTGGAACAGCAGATGAAACGTAGCACTTGCAGTCTGATAGCTCTAGTTATACAGGTGTTACAAAAAGGTACGGCCAAACTTTCAGGAAACATTCCTCACACACAAATAAAGAAAAGATGTTATGTGGACATGTGTCCGGAAACGCTTAATTTCCATGTTGGAGCACGTTTTAGTTTCGTCAGTATGTACTGTACTTCCTCGATTCACCGCCACTGGCCCAATTGAAGGAAGGTAATTTTGACTTCGGTGCTTGTGTTGACATGCGACTCATTGCTCTACAGTACTAGCATCAAGCACATCAGTACGTAGCATCAACAGGTTAGTGTTCATCAGGAACGTGGTTTTGCAGTCAGTGCAATGTTTACAAATGCGGAGTTGGCAGATGCCCATTTGATGTATGGATTAGCACGGGGCAATAGCCGTGGCGCGGTACGTTTGTACCGAGACAGATTTCCAGAACGAAGGTGACCCGACAGAAAGACGTTCGAAGCAATTGATCGGCGTCTTAGGGAGCACGGAACATTCCAGCCTATGACTCGCGACTGGGAAAGACCTAGAACGACGAGGACACCTGCAATGGACGAAGCAATTCTTCATGCAGTTGACGATAACCCTAATGTCAGCGTCAGAGAAGTTGCTGCTGTACAAGGTAACGTTGACCACGTCACTGTATGGAGAGTGCTACGGGAGAACCAGTTTTTTCCGTACCATGTACAGCGTGTGCAGGTACTATCAGCAGTTGATTGGCCTCCACGGGTACACTTCTGCGAATGGTTCATCCAACAATGTGTCAATCCTCATTTCAGTGCAAATATTCTCTTTACGGATGAGGCTTCATTCCAACGTGATCAAATTGTAAATTTTCACAATCAACATGTGTGGGCTGACGAGAATCCGCACGCAATTGTGCAATCACGTCATCAACACAGATTTTCTGTGAACGTTTGGGCAGGCATTGTTGGTGATGTCTTGATTGGGCCCCATGTTCTTCCACCTGCTCAATGGAGCACGTTATCATGATTTCATACGGGATACTCTACCTGTGCTGCTAGAACATGTGCCTTTACAAGTGCGACGCAACATGCGGTTCATGCACGATGGAGCTCCTGCACATTTCAGTCGAAGTGTTCGTACGCTTCTCAACAACAGATTCGGTGACCGATGGATTGGTAGAGGCGGACCAATTCCATGGCCTCCACGCTCTCCTGACCTCAACCCTCTTGACTTTCATTTATGGGGGCATTTGAAAGCTTTTGTCTATGCAACCCCGGTACCAAATGTAGATACTCTTCGTGATGGCATTGTGGACGGCTGTGATACAATACGCCATTCTCCCGGGCTGCATCAGCGCATCAGGGATTCCATGCGACGGAGGGTGGATGCATGTGTCCTCGCTAACGGAGGACATTTTGAACATTTCCTGTAACAAAGTGTTTGAAGCCACGATGGTACGTTCTGTTGCTGTGTGTTTCCATTCCATGATTAATGTGATTTGAAGAGCAGTAATAAAATGAGCTCTAACATGGAAAGTAAGCGTTTCCGGACACATGTCCACATAACATATTTTCTTTCTTTGTGTGTGAGGAATGTTTCCTGAAAGTTTGGCCGTACCTTTTTGCAACACCCTGTACATGAGTTGCTTGCGCTTGATATGGGATACCTGAATAGAGACACTCGCTTTCTCTGCGGATCGAAGCAATTACGAAGCCTAGATGAGGTATTAATGGTATTGGGACGTTTACAGAGGGAGACTGATTTTCTTAACCGTGCGCTTATTACTTCAATTTAGATTACGAGCCATGAACGTTCCAGCTATCAACCCTATACATGCACTCAATATTTTATGCAAGGACGTCAGCAGATATTTGAAAGTATATAGCAAATTGTTAATACTTATTGCAAGTTGGAGGATTGTGGAAAAATAAATCTGACGCATGGTTGATAAACTACAAATCCTGACAATCATGTTATCTGATGTAAGGGAGACAGGGAAAGCGAAACCAAACTCGCTCTACAGAATTTTGGATTCTGATATTCAATCTTTCTGTGTTGGGTAATAATACGTAATGTGGCATTCATCTTAAGACAATCCGCTTAGTATTTAAAGCAACTGTTTTCATATGACAATTATTCGAAGCTTCTCCAGAAATTTAGAATCGCTCAGCCATTATTGTTCTCAACATCGCACAATTCCAGAGTAAATTCTTGAGAAATTAGGAGTCATGCATTAACCTTTTTCTCCACTTCATTACCTTCTGCTGCAGTTTGAACGACGAGCTGCTACTGGCGGTTGCTGTATTCTCTGATTTGAAACATGAGATATTGTGCCTAAAGCCGGTGTGAATATCGTGAAAGCAGCAAGGCATGGGTTTGCAGATCATCGACCATGGGTGTGGCCTGATGTTAACGAGGGATTCTTTGGCTGGAGCAGCAGATACTGTTTGCGTCTGTAAGTCCAGAGGATATAGCAGCAGGGAGCCACAGAGTCTTTTACGGAAGAAAAACTTCTGTTACAACGATTGGAAAGCTGTTCACGAGAGCAGCACATGCCATTACGCTGTGTTGACATTCGCGTCTGTGGCAGCATTTTCGTATTGCCAAGATTTTGATTGGACTAAACGGCAGGGCAGTTACAGGCCTTGTAGTTTGAGGAGCACTGCCTTCTATAAATGTATTGTATTGTGATGAACAATGTGGGGGGCTCGATATCGTAAATCAGTGAAATCTCTGAGGAATAGTATTTTAGTAATAAACTTTTAGTGATTCAAGCTACGTTTATTGATGTACGTATTGTTATTGTTTTACTGTTGATTGTCCATGTCGCCCATGTTGTCTGATCGTGCTTACTTAAGGGCACTCGTCATAGCGGGGTGTCCTTTTGTTACTTTGTTGACTGTGTAAGGTGGCAGGTTGAACGAATGTTAATTTCGCACCTCACATGAGACTTTATACGTCGTGATGAGTAGACGGATATGTCACATGATATACTTCGGTGATACTGAATGGTTCTGCTCTGAACACTATGGGACTTAACTTATGGAGCCGGCCGAAGTGGCCGTGCGGTTAAAGGCGCTGCAGTCTGGAACCGCAAGACCGCTACGGTCGCAGGTTCGAATGCTGCCTCGGGCATGGATGTTTGTGATGTCCTTAGGTTAGTTAGGTTTAACTAGTTCTAAGTTCTAGGGGACTAATGACCTCAGCAGTTGAGTCCCATAGTGCTCAGAGCCACTTAACTTATGAGGTCATCAGTCCTCTAGAACTTAGAACTGCTTAAACCTAATTAACCTAAGGACATCACACACATCCAAGCCGGAGGCAGGATTCGAACCTGCGACTCGGTGATATTGAGCAGATTTGCCTATCAAAACGTATGGTGTGCAATGCAAAAACGTATGACTTTCGATTCGACGCTATTAACACACTGAACCCAAATCCTGCATGTCAAAAGGTGAAAAAAGCTGTTGGAAGAGACGCTTTAGTTTGTGGTGGATGCGGTATACGCAGTCATGGGCTGCATACAATAAAAGGCTGTTGCCAGGGGGTCGGTGGCCCACAGTCAGGGAACAACAAATGCACCAGACGATACATCGATGGTAGCAGGTGTGACGGTACGTCACACAAATATTGACATTTCTATCGGTTGTAAACCGCAGTTAAAATATTTTATGAGTATAATTAGTGTAAAACATATAGTTAATGTTCTTGAAACAACTGATATGCAGCGATAATTTAAGAGAAGCATTTTTATTTAATGTCTATGAAAATAAAAAAAAGGATCGAAAGAGACGCGATTGTACGGCCGAGGAGGAAGGACGTATTTTATGGTACACACACTGTTTTGTTTCACTATACGGAAGGCAGCCATTGAGCGGCTACACATATTCTATGTAAGTTATTCGTATTTCTGCTAAAATAAAATTGTTATTATTATCACAAAATGAATTTCTGTGTAATAGTTGTCACCTCAAATGCTCGCAGTGGCTAATTATTTTTAATAAGCATTTTTTCAGTAATTTGCGCTGCGAGAAGCTCATCTTCCGATGCAGCCTCTGGTCGGGCATTACGCGCCGAAGTTTAATTTATTTTTCAGTGTTAACAGTAACTGTAAATGTGAGGGATTTCGTTGTAAGAACTTTTTTAAATTGCAACAGATAATTAATTTACGTTAAAGTTCATTTTTTTAAATTATACAGATTCCATGAGTTCAGTAAGTTTTAGTTTGGCCGCTCCACGGCAACAATCGAAATTCTCTCGAGCCTTGCTTTGCAATCAATAAATAGAAATTAACAAAATTACATTCAGTTCAGTACACGGCAACTATCTTTTAGTCACCACGTTCAAAATCTAAAGTTGGTACATTAATAACAGTCGCCCTTCAAGAACCCGTTTCAAATTTAATTATGAACGTAAGTAAAAGTGATAAGAAAACATAACATCCCTGAGAGAAAGAGTCATGCTCAAACAAAAGAAAATTTCATGCTGATAAATTAAAAATGCAAATATATAAAATATATATGCAATTTTTTGTATATGACGTAACAAATGGCACAGACGTCACACAGGTAACGGCCAAGTGCTGCTGCTATGGAGAAATTCTTTATAAAATTGCATTGGGGAATTTCCAGATGAATACAAACAGGCCTGAGACACAGTTCGAAGAGATTCACATTTACTGCTCATGTGAAAGGTCTGTGGAGCTCTTGTGATGTACACGTGTGAAATCTGGTTTTGCAGGACAAAGGAGATCAGATTGTGGAAAGGGCTCTAGATCGGTTACTTTTAGTTCCACAAGAACACAGAACATTAGTCCTCGAAAACACAGTGCACAGATCTCTCTTTAAAACAACAAGGATCAATTCACAGCTGAAGCCCAAAGTAACTTCTCAATAATAAGGTTTAAGTAATTCCTTTTAAAAGACAAAGATTTAGAGGAATGGCTGAAGGCCTTACTTAAGTAACACTAAAATATCCTTAAATACACTCCTGGAAATTGAAATAAGAACACCGTGAATTCATTGTCCCAGGAAGGGGAAACTTTATTGACACATTCCTGGGGTCAGATACATCACATGATCACACTGACAGAACCACAGGCACATAGACACAGGCAACAGAGCATGCACAATGTCGGCACTAGTACAGTGTATATCCACCTTTCGCAGCAATGCAGGCTGCTATTCTCCCATGGAGACGATCGTAGAGATGCTGGATGTAGTCCTGTGGAACGGCTTGCCATGCCATTTCCATCTGGCGCCTCAGTTGGACCAGCGTTCGTGCTGGACGTGCAGACCGCGTGAGACGACGCTTCATCCAGTCCCAAACATGCTCAATGGGGGACAGATCCGGAGATCTTGCTGGCCAGGGTAGTTGGCTTACACCTTCTAGAGCACGTTGGATGGCACGGGATACATGCGGACGTGCATTGTCCTGTTGGAACAGCAAGTTCCCTTGCCGGTCTAGGAATGGTAGAACGATGGGTTCGATGACGGTTTGGATGTACCGTGCACTATTCAGTGTCCCCTCGACGATCACCAGTGGTGTACGGCCAGTGTAGGAGATCGCTCCCCACACCATGATGCCGGGTGTTGGCCCTGTGTGCCTCGGTCGTATGCAGTCCTGATTGTGGCGGTCACCTGCACGGCGCCAAACACGCATACGACCATCATTGGCACCAAGGCAGAAGCGACTCTCATCTCTGAAGACGACACGTCTCCATTCGTCCCTCCATTCACGCCTGTCGCGACACCACTGGAGGCGGGCTGCACGATGTTGGGGCGTGAGCGGAAGACGGCCTAACGGTGTGCGGGACCGTAGCCCAGCTTCATGGAGACGGTTGCGAATGGTCCTCGCCGATACCCCAGGAGCAACAGTGTCCCTAATTTGCTGGGAAGTGGCGGTGCGGTCCCCTACGGCACTGCGTAGGATCCTACGGTCTTGGCGTGCATCCGTGCGTCGCTGCGGTCCGGTCCCAGGTCGACGGGCACGTGCACCTTCCGCCGACCACTGGCGACAACATCGATGTACTGTGGAGACCTCACGCCCCACGTGTTGAGTAATTCGGCGGTACGTCCACCCGGCCTCCCGCATGCCCACTATACGCCCTCGCTCAAAGTCCGTCAACTGCACATACGGTTCACGTCCACGCTGTCGCGGCATGCTACCAGCGTTAAAGACTGCGATGGAGCTCCGTATGCCACGGCAAACTGGCTGACACTGACGGCGGCGGTGCACAAATGCTGCGCAGCTAGCGCCATTCGACGGCCAACACCGCGGTTCCTGGTGTGTCCGCTGTGCCGTGCGTGTGATCATTGCTTGTACAGCCCTCTCGCAGTGTCCGGAGCAAGTATGGTGGGTCTGACACACCGGTGTCAATGTTTTCTTTTTTCCATTTCCAGGAGTGTAGAAACTGCTACCTGCTACATGCGCATCTGCTTTGCTACAGTACACGATTGTCACACCATTACTCTGATTCTATTATAAAACGTTTTTCTGCAAACATTGATGAGTGTGGTGTATCTCTATATCCTCTTTTCATGGGCCATCAAATTTAAATTCAACAAATCACTGAAAGATAAAACGTAGTGAAACCTCCACTCAGAAAAATTTATGAATTACTGTGCTGATAAACCTCTTACGTTGTTTGATTTTTAAGCAGCTGAGCAAAACTGAACGTACTCAGACATTTCTCTCTTTACTTATTCTGATCATCACTAAACTGACACACAATATTTTTAGCGCAACGCAGTCTGACTTTCAATAATCCCTACAAAAGAATGGCTGTGACTAACAATAATCTATGCCTTTCATGAATCACTTACCTCACAAAAATCTTCGTTACTCTAACTACTGCAATATAGCGAGCGCCAGCTAAATAAAGGATTCTAACTACTGAAGGCACCAACTACTGATAGGTATAGTTATCAAATGAAAGATCAAACAATGTATTTACCTTAATACATTTCAAAAGTCATTATATATAGTCTTACAAATTTCGTTTTTCTGACGGACACACGTCCAGATCGTCCGCTCTGAAAACTCTGCCAGCTCTCTCCCCACATCCATCACTGCTGGCGGCTCACCTCCAACTGCGCAACGCTACGCGCTGTTCACATCCAACTGACCAACACTACAATAGCGAATATTCCTCAATGCCAACCAGCTACAGACTCCACACAGCACAGCCAGTGATTTTCATACAGGGCGCTGCGTGACGTTACCAACATAAAAACCTAAACAGCCTACTTACAGTAGTTGCTTTAGTATCTCCTAAGGTGTTAACGTCTGAGGAATTTAGTACACAGAAAAATGATCACCGTTTACCGCACTATCGTCAGCTAAAAACCCTATTTCACCGTCTTTAGACAGTTCAAAATGGTTCAAATGGCTCTGAGCACTATGGGACTTAACATCTGTGGTCATCAGTCCCCTAGAACTTAGAACTACTTAAACCTAACTAGCCTAAGGACATCACACACATCCATGCCCGAGGCAGGATTCGAACCTGCGACTGTAGCAGTCACGCGGTTCCGGACTGAGCGCCTAGAACCGCTAGACCACCGCGGCCGGCTTTAGACAGTTATTTAATAATAAATGAACCGAAAGAAAGTTTAACGACTCTTAGATATCGTTATCAGAGACTGGGCACATATTACATCTGGTTTAGGCTACAATGCCGTCTCACTTCCTTCTCAACTACTGCGTCCTTTTTATATCCTTCGACACTTACAAATGTAGCCTGGTTCCTTTACAGTTTGTAGTTAACATTCTGCCCTCTGTACTTGCTGTCTCCGTCTAGTTTGTCGGAAAAAAAGATTTATTTAACAAGAGAGAGCATATCTTCTTCAATGCGTGTTTTAGTAGAATGTATGAAGTAATCACTCAACAATGACTATTCCTTCTTAAACAAGGAATAAATAGTATTGAGAAGAACGTCTCTTCTCGAATACTGAAATAACAATAATACTGTTATGGAAGCCAAAGACTCGAACGAGAACAGTCACTGTTTGTGACAGACAGATAAACATAATTACTGTCTGAAGGCTGAAGGTTAAAGGTCTTTAGGAAGAAACCAAACACCCACAGCCGTACTATGTGCCTCTCTGGCCCAATGGCTTAGTAGTAATGTCCCAGGCTACAGGCTGAAAGTCTCAGGTTCAGTCCTCTCGCAGTTCTAGGATTTTTAACTGTCACTTATCACTTCTCTCAGCTCTGGCGGTATTTGTCATTGTCAATAATGGCGAGGTGTGGCTTGATTATTGGTCCATCTTGAACTGGTTGGCTGGCTGGGTAGGCCGGTTCAAAAGCGAGAGAAAACTAACGGCATACCATCTCCACTCATTGCCCACTATTAGTAAAGGGCAGTGGTGCTCAAACCAATCTCCTGGTTTTTGACTGCTTTAACTTTTGTTTCACCACCACTACCCTCATAATTTCAAACAGATTATTCGAGTCAACAACCTATCAATATTTCTACAGGTGCTATAGACTTGGGTTGCCTTCTTGAACCCATTTTCTAGACACGTTGTAGGTCCAGTATTGCGTCTTGCGTTCAGACGTTAGTCGAGTCCATGCAACGTCGTGTTGAGGCACTTCCGCGTGCTCGTGGGTGCCCTAGACGATATTAGGCAGGTGTACCAGTTCAGTGTAAAATTAGTGATCCGTGATACATAGATACTTACTAGAAATTGTTCTTTCCGCGAACCATTTGCGACTGGAACAGGAAAAGTGAAAAATGGTAGTGGCACACGAGCTGTTCTCCACGACACACCGTAAGGTGACTTATAAAGTATTGACGTAGATAGAGATGTAGAAGTAGGTGAGTCAATTATGAGGTCGTTTTAACTTATGTTTCAAACCACAACGTGGGAGGATTAAAATTCTTCTGTTATAGCAGTTTGTAAACCAGAGACCTCACTACGTTGTCAGACACACAGGGTGGAGCCTTAGCAGCTGTGCAGTCCAGTTCCATGCAAATAAATAGAGTTTAATTACGTAATAGATGTATTTAAAATCATGGATTAATACGCTGACTGCCGTGTGGCCGCCGGCGATACAAAGCAGAGCCTAACGCCATCCTGGCGGACAAACATCCATGACTAAGCGTGTGGCAATCAACGAGTTAATGGAGTGTACTTAATTACGAAGCCAATTATTGTAATCACTGGCCAATTGCATTGTTAATTAACAAGTCGATAAACTTCATTTGCTAATTTATACACTAATATTTATTTTCTTCAGCCACCTGGACCCACCGATTTGTTGCTTACGTACAGGCTTATGGGACAGTGGGAGCGGATGATTTTTATCTCCGATAAACTGGAGAAGGCACAAGTCGGCGTAAATCAGTAAGGTCGGGAAACGTCTACATCTGCATCTACATCTACATCATTACTCTGGATGGCAGTGTGCTTATAGAATCACCTTCAAGCTATATATCTACTGTTGCACTCTGGACAGGCTCGCGGGAAAAACGAGCTCTGATTTTTCTTACATTATTGTGATTATCATTTCTCCTTAACTAGGTAGGCGCCACCAGAATATTTTCGCTATTGGAGGAGAAAATATGTGGCTGAAACTTCATCGATTGTAACCCTAATTCACGTTTCATGTTCTTGGCACTCTCTCTCCTATTTCACAAAAACGGCCTACTCTTCTTTCAAGTTTTTCGTTGTCCTCCATCAGTCCCATCTGATGGAGATTCCAGAAGACACAGCAATATTCCAGAATACGTCGGACAAGCGTGGTATACGCAGTTTTTTTAGCAAACCTGTTGCACTTTCTAGTTGTTCTGCCAATAAATCGCTGTCTTTGCTTTGCTTTCCCCTCAACATTATCTACGTGATCGTTCCAATTTAAGTTATTCTTAACTGTAATCCCCGACTGTGTGGTTGAATTTACAGCGATCACATACGTGAGATTTATCGTGTAATCGAAATTTAGCTGATTTTGTTTACTACTCATGAGGATGCCTTCGCACTTTCCATTATTTAGAGTCAACTGCCACTTTTCACGCCATACAGGTATCTTATCTAAATCATTTAGCAATTAGTTTTGATCATCTGATAACTTTACAACACAGTGAATGACAGCATCATCTACAAACAGTCTAAGAGGTCTGCTCAGATTGCCTCCTATGTCGTTTATGTAGATCAGGAACAGTATAGGGCCTATCAGTTTTAAGATCAGAAGTCACTTGTGAGGAACTGTGTCAAAAGCCTCCTGGAAATTTAATATTATGGAATCAATTTGACATTCCTCTTTACTTCACCAGGAGTTAGTTGCCTCTTCATCTCAGAATAGGACTTGCAACCTACGTCCACAATTATTTTCTGGATGTATGTCAATTTCTGTCTTTGTCTACAGTTTTTACCCTCTACAATTCTCTCTACAATAATGAGAGTTAATCCCTCACGGCCGCGCTGGGTTAGCCGAGCGGTCTAAGGCGCTGCAGTCGTGGACTGTGCGGCTGGTCCCGGCGGAGGTTCGAGTCCTCCCTCGGGCATGGGTGTGTGTGTTTGTTCTTAGGGTAATTTAGGTTCAGTAGTCTGTAAGCTTAGGGACTGATGACTTTAGCCGTTAAGTCCCATAAGATTTCACACACATTTGAACTTTTTTTTCAATCCACTGCCACTTCTTCTTGTCAGTGGTATCCGAAAGTTCTTTTCCTAAATGATTCTAGGAGAACATCCTCATTACTTAAACTGTAAGACCACCTATTTTGCGACATTGTTCTGTAGCATCGCATCTCGAATACTTCGATTCTTTCCTGTTCCAGTTCTCCCTCAGTCCAAGCTACACTTCGATACGATGCTTTGCTCTAAACGTACATTCTCAGAAATTTGTTCCTCAAATTAAGGTCTGTGTCTGATACAAGCAGACTTCTCTTCGTCAGGAATGCACTTTTGGCCAACGCCATTGGTTATTTTTCTGCCTAGGTAGCAGAATTCCCCAGCTACATCTACATCCTGATCATCAATTCTTACTTAAGTTTATCCTTGTTCTCATTTCTGTTGCTTCTCATTACTTTCGTGTTTCTTCGATTTACTCTCAGTCCTTATTCCGTACTCGTTATTAGACTGTACATTCCATTCAGCAGATCCTGTAATTCTTCCTCACTTTTACGAAGGATAGCAATGTCATCAGCGAACCTTATCAATGATATCCTTTCACCTTCAATTTTAATTCCATTCTTGAACCTTTCTTTTATTTCCATCATTGCTTCTTCGATGTATAGATTGAACAATAGGGGCGCAAGACTGAATCCCTGTCTTACACCCTTTTTAATCCGAGCAACCCGTTCTTGGTCTTCCACTCTTATTGTTCGCTCTTGGTTGTTTTACATTTTGCATACTACCCGTCTCTCTCTCTGAAGCTTACCCTTATTTTTCTCAAAATTTCGAACACCTTGGACCATTTTACATTGTCAAACGCTTTTTCCAGGTCGACAAATCCTATGAACGTGTCTTGATTTTTCTGTAGTCGTGCTTACACTGTCAACCGCAACGTCAGAACAGTCGCTTTGCTGCCTTCACCTTTCGTAAAACGAACTGATCGTCATCTGATACATACTCAGTCTTCTTTTTCATTATTCTGCATATTATTCTCGTCAGCAGCTTGGATGTATGAGCTGTTAAGCTGATTGTGGGGTAATTATCTCAGCTCTTGCATTCTACACACCAGTATGAATTTTCGCCTTGTTGCCACACCTCCCAACGATTTTTAGAAATTCTGATGGAATAGTTTCTATCCCTTCATCTTATTTGATCTTAAATCTTGGAAAGCTCTTTTAAATACTGATTCTAATATTGGATTCCCTATCTCTTCTACATTGACTCCAGTTTCTTATTCTATCTCATCGTCGGGAAAGTCTTCATCCTCACAGAGGCCTTCAGTGTACTCTTTACATCTATCCGCTCTCTCTCTCTTTTTAGAGATGTACATTCGTCTTCAACTGAACTGCCTACTGAGCTCTTTCTTATCGCAGTACATATAGCCTTAGAGAAATTCAAGCGTATCTATTCATTCCTTTATACTTCCCTATCCCACTTCTTTGAGCATTGATTGAACACAGTTTATGTTCCAAAATTCTGTTGCAAATTAACGTTAATGATATGTCTATGAAATTCATCGGATTTCTCCTATGTCGTTTCTTGGAAATTGGTGTGATTTGTGCACGTTTCCAGTCTTTATGCACGTATGTTTCGACGAGCGAGCGTTGTATATAATTGATCAGTATGATATCAGTATACTTTGATAGGAATCTGACTGGTATACGATCTGGGCCTGAGCCTTGCCTGTATTAAGTGATTTAACCTGATTAGCTGCTTCGAGGATATCTGCTTTTAAGTCACTATGACGGCAATTGTTTTAGATCAGAATTCGGGAATATTTACTTCGTCTTCTTTGGTGAAGGAGTTTCGGAAAACCGTGTTTAGTAACTCTGCTTTTGTGGCACTGTCATCAGTGACTTCACCATTGATATCACGCAGTAAAGGCATTGACTGCGGCTTGCCGCTGGGGTACTTTACATATGGCCGGAATCTCTTTGGGTTTTCTGCCAGATTTCGAGACAGGGTTTAGTTGTGGAAACCATCAAAAGCATCTTGCACTGCAGTTCGCGCTAAATCTCGAGCTTCTGTAAAACTCTGAAGGTCTTGGGGATTTTGCGTTCTTTTAAATTTGGCACGCTTTTCTTCGTTGCTTCTACTGATCCGTTTTGTTTACCGTCTCTTACAAATTTATTTGCTAGATATGTCTCACTTGCCTTCGATACCGTCTCTTTCAATTCATACCAAACCTACGCTTACATAGGTAGGGAGGAGTGAAGGCATCTCTTAGGACTAAGCGTCGCGTTGAAATTTGAGCTGCAGATGCGCCGTTACGGATGTAGACTCTTTTCTTAAGTGGCCGTTTTCCAGGAATCGTCTTCACGGCCTCACCGCCCTCCACCCCAACATCCTCAGTAAATTCGACTGCATGGCCTTCAGTTTGATGGAGTAAGTGAGTAGGCACTCTACTGCTCTGCCTCCGAGTCTATGATGTCACGGAGATACGTTTTCCGAGACCCACTCCGCTGCAGATCGGACACGGTACCACTTCGTTGCACATCTTATGACAGTGTAAGTGGCTTTCATCATCTTGGAAGCAGGCTTGTGTCCATTCTGATGTGCTCGTGCTTAGTTTTCCATGCTCTGTTACGCTAATACGTGGCTTGCGACGCTGGGAGCCGATACCATGCGCTCTCCGACACTGGTGTGCTGAGAACTGCCGCGTACTTCCCACAGTCAACCAGGACAAGTTTTCTAACTTAATGGAGAAAGATAACCTCGTTTCACTGAATACAACTCCATAGGGACAGAGTGATCTAGGAGGACGTGGCGACAAGTAATGCCTTCGAAGTTTTTATACTGTTCTTAATATCGGTTGAAATACACTGGTGTCCAAAATTGAAGCAACAAACGGTAATTTCGCAAGGTTGAGTTTATTTTGCCACAAAAGTATAGACAGGTGATAGTAATGTAGAAACAATGTAAAGAATACAGAACATAAACAACTGAAACATGCATATCGACAAACAGAAACGTTCTTTGTTTAAGCTTATCCATCACGGATATTTTAGAATCTGTGACTGTTAATTGAATGTAAATACATAAAACTACAACTAGTCACTTTTTTGAATAGTTATTTACTATTTCATGAACCGGTTTTAGAACCTTTTCAGGTTCATCTTCAGATGGTTTTCTGGAAGCTACGTCACTATTTCTAGCATAATGCTGGTTGCTGGCTCTGTGACGAGAAGATGGAACATGCTTTAATGTATCGCCATGACTATTGTTTATCTCTCGACAGTGCGGCCCCGGCAGCTGAGGATTTACTGAATGATTAATTTGGGTCTGGGAAATGATGATGAGGAACCTCAGGATGCAGAAGAAGGAAAAGTGCGTGCTGAACTGCCACCAGTTGAAGGTGACAGTGAAGGTACTAAATGTGTGCTACTGCTAAAGACTCATTCCTTGAATGCTGTAATTTATGACTGGAATTATGTCACCTCATTTATGTCATTTCATTGTAGACATTTCTGTTACTGGTTTTGTGGAATAAAAAAAAAGTGGTCAGCGTTACAGAATGTCAATCCTAAGGGCCCGGGTTCGATTCCCGGCTGGGTCGGAGATTTTCTCCGCTCAGGGACTGGGTGTTGTGTTGTCCTAATCATCATCATTTCATCCCCATCGACGCGCAAGTCGCCGAAGTGGCGTCACATCGAAAGACTTGCACTCGGCGAATGGTCTACCTGACGGGAGGCCCTAGTCACATGACTTTTTTTTTTAATCTCTCGACATGGATGCAAAATTTATTATTTTTACTTACTGCGACAGTAAGGACGGCTTATTTCGTTAGTATGCATCTGCATGCTTCCCTTTTGATGGCCAGCTGGTAAATCACGTCGCGCACTTTTTCACAATCTGTATTCATTTGCACTGTAGCGGCGAAACATTGACAGCAAGCATCATGCACTGTACAACAGTTGCTTGTAACAAAAATCTTTACAAATGATATGGCATAGACATATTTTGCTCAATATGTAATTTGTTCTTGTTTACATGTATTAAAGTCGTCATAAGGGCAACTATTTTAATAAAACTGACGATAACATCAAAGCACAAAATAAAATAAATAAATAAATAAATGAATTACCAGAAGAGCAACTTCAAGTGTTAATTTTAATTTTAATAATAAACAGCCTCAGTTGCACCGCTTACCTAGAATTTACCTAGGTTTCAGTCGAGATAACCCAACCTTCTTCGGAATAATAGTAACTACCGTTTGTCCATAGTGGTCATCGTCAAGCTAAAACTACAACTCCATAAATTATCGTCAGACTATAACACTTATCTGGAACTGCCTCGGCCCCACTTCGCGACCGCGATGCGCCAGCCACGAGTGCTGAGTTCCAGTGCGGTGCATTTGGAATTCATGCCTAAAGGCACCACCATAAAATTTGCAACGTACTGCGATGGCCTCAGAAAACTGGAAGCACGAATTCGAAGAGTTCGTCCATACTTGAAGGACACTCATCTGCAGTACGATGATGCCAGAACATACACGATCGCTGCGACATCTGCAACAATCCTACGCCTTAGGTTCACTGTCATGATCATTCTCATACAGTCCCGACTTGGCTGTTTCCGATTTTCGTCTGTTTCCAAAGCTTAAAGAACACCTCCGAAGACTTCATTTTGATAACGTCGAAGCAGCGTGAGCACAGGTGAGGTTGTGGTCCCGTCAACAAAGTCAAACATCCTACAGTGACAGCGTCAACAAAATGGTATCCCGGTGGGAGAAAGGTGGTGGTCACCAGAGTGATTCAGTTGAGAAATAAATACGTAGACACGAAGAATAAAGATGCAGAATGTCAATAAAGTTAGTTTTATTTAAAAAACTTTGAGAGTTTTCACATAAAAAAGGAGGAGGAATTACTTTTCGGCATTCACTTGTACTAATCTTATGCTATTAACTTTTCCTACAGAAGAACTACCTACCGACTAATAATCCAGAATAATAGTGGGTTGATGTCACTCTATAGTGTAACAAGGCTACCTCGTATCTCTATAGTGTAACAAGGCTACCTCGTATTTAATATGTGTTTTATGGTTAATATACATTGATTCCTTCAACTGATTGTGTCTTAATTTTTTGTAGCTTCTTCGCTTCCATTCTTTTAGAATTATTTATTCTGGCAACAGAAATACCTATAGGACGCAAAGGAGTTCAGTATCTGCGCAGTCAGTGACAGGAACTTTGCAGGTAGGAATTGTTTTACCTGCAAACATGGATGTTGTAAAGGTCAGGACAGCTGATTCACTTACTTTTTTAGCATCTCAGACTAACTAGATTTTCAGTACAGATATTAAACGAACGAAAACGCATAAATTCATTTGTTTCACTCTAAATATTGGTGCCCTATACCACGTGACTTAACAGCAGGCAAGACAAGGAAAGAGCGATTTTATCATATAATGTGGTGTTGTTACTGTACGAACGACAGCAAGTTTCACTGCAATTGAATGGATTGTTATAGAAATTACTGGAATGAAAACGAATGTACGATGCAAAATGGGTTCGCATCTACGGGATGTCATCTGTGTTAAACATCATGTAAAATTCAATGAAATAACCTGTAAAATTATATTCTACATTACCCATATTCAGCTACTCGTATCATCAGGAAATACAGTAGCTCTCCAAATGATTAGCTTGTTCACCTTGAACATTCCATCAGCGAATCTCGCCTGCTACAATCAATTAATTCTGTGTACATACAGAATATGCACGTATTGATTACGCTGATTACTAGGTAGTGTATAAAAGACAGAAACACAATGGAAAAGAATCATTAGTTAATTGCAGGAATTATAAATAACACACCCCTCTGTAGTTACCTCTGCAAAGACGGTTTTCATTGTAGTTTAAATAATTTCCGTTGCACAGTCAGTTGTAATTTACGCTGTACTAACCATGGATTTCATACATCCTTTGCACTTCGGTGGTGGAATGTTTAAGAATGAGCAAATGTTCAGCTAGTCAGCCTGAACTCTGAAACCTAATTTAAGGACAATAAATGACTACGATCAACACACAGCTAATACTGTTAACTTAATGCAAATTGGTTGCCACCTTAATGTCGACCCCGAAGAAATAAATAATAAGGACTGCTTCGAAAAGGTCATTAAATAGTATACAACTGCAGAAATAGCTCTATATGTGATACATCTTTCATGTGTGACGATGGAAAGGATGAATTTTCATATGCAGGCAGAATCGATGAAACAATTTTGGACAGTGAAATGCAACCGAAGAAAATTGTACCAGTTTAGTAGCGTTTTTCGGTAGTTATTCCTTCAGAAATAAGACAGAGAGATATGTTGTACAGAGGTACATTTTCATGTTGCTTAAAGATTTTATATACTGAAGAACCAACGTATTATTACCACATGCTTAACAGCTTGTTTGTCCGTCTTTCGAGCGAAATACATCACTCTTCTGCGTATCAGGAATCCGACAGTATGTTGGTAGGTTTGCGGAGGTACGTGGCATTAGATATCTACGCACAGGTCATGTAATTCACGTAAATAACGGACCGCTGATTTGCGTACGCAGTGATGGCGCCCGATAGCAACCCAAATGGGCTTCATAGCATTTACATCAGGCGAATTTGGTCGCCGAGACATCAACGTGAGATCACTACAATGCTCCTCAAATCACTGTATTACGGTTGTAGCTCCGAGACGCGGACCATTATACTGCTGAAAGATGACGTTGCCTAAGGGGAAGACATCAAGCATGAAGGTATGTAGGTGGTTCACAGTTGTCAGGGTGTCTTCGGGTACTACCACGGGTCCCATGCAAGCACAGGTGAGTGTCTTCTAAAGCGTAATACTGCTGCCACCAGCCTGCGTCCGTGACGCGCTTCAAGCTTCGAGCCGCCGTTCACATCAATGACGGCGTTTGTGGAGACGACCATCGACCTAATATAGCAAAAATGTGACCCACCCGTAGAACCGACACGTCTTCATTAATCGACGGTCAAATCCCGATGGTACCGTGCCAATTGGAGTCGTGATTGACCATGACATTAGGTCAACGTGTGAACACGTAGGGGTGGTCTGCTGCGGGCCCCATGTTCAACAACGTACGATGAACGATGTGCTACGAAACACTTGTGCGTGCACCAGCATCGAGCTCTTTCAGCAGAGACGCCACAGATCACCCTTTATCGTACTTTACAGAGCAGAGGTTTCTTAACCCGACGTCCTTTGAACAGTCGTGGACGTCCAACCATTTAGCGCCCAGTGGTAGTTTCCCAGTGGTAATTTCACTGTCCTACTACCTCTTTTTGTGGAAGCTCAAAACATTGGTTGGTTGGTCGGTTGGTTGTTTAGGGGAAGGAGACCAGACAGCGTGGTCATCGGTCTCATCGGATTAGGGAAGGATGGGGAAGGAAGTCGGCCGTGCCCTTTCAGAGGAACCATCCTGGCATTTGCCTGGAGTGATTTAGGGAAATCACGGAAAACCTAAATCAGGATGGCCGGACGCGGGATTGAACCGTCGTCCTCCCGAATGCGAGTCCAGTGTCTAACCACTGCGCCACCTCGCTCGGTAAAGCTCAAAATAGCAGCATATGAACATTCGACCAGCTTCACCGTTTTCGAGATACTCATTCACAATCTCTGTCAAAGCCGCTTATCTCAATGGATTTCCCCATATGCAGTCCTTATCTTCTGTAGGGTGATTCCTCATCAATTTACATACCTTTGTCACCACTTCATGTGCCGGCAACGCGACCAGGCGGCATCCAACGTTGCGGTAGGCAATGGTCATAATGTTTTGGCTGACTGGTGTATAAACGGCAATGACTTGACTGCCTCTTTCACTCATCATCGTCCAGCCAAAACGGCTAAGGATAGAAACTTCAAATTTGGAGAGGATATTATTCTTACACTGCAGCCGTCGTTTAAAAAGGGACTTTCAGAAATCGGTGCTATTTGGGCACCCTCGTGAGCTGCCAGCATTGGAAGACAAAGTATTATCTCTCTCATTTCTGTTTAGTCTGCAGTGGCCGCGCTACAACTCTGCCCATGACGTAAGCCCAGGGCCGAATTCACCAACGTTAACTGAGATTAATTAAAATTGTACTGTCTCTGTGCCGGCCGGAGTGGCCGAGCGGTTCTAGGCACTACAGTCTGGAACCGCGCGACCGCTACGGTCGCAGGTTCGAATCCTGCCTCGGGCATGGATGTGTGTGATGTCCTTAGGTTAGTTAGGTTTAATTAGTTCTAAGTTCTAGGGGACTGATGACCTGAGAAGTTAAGTCCCATAGTGCTCAGAGCCATTTGAATCATTTAAACTGTCTCTGTACGTATTTTTGTTTGTTATTGAACAAAAAAAATTCTTAAGAAACGTAAGACGTTGATGTTTTTGGACTTTTCTATTAGTTGCTAGAAGTACACAGCGTGTTCCAGAATAATGTAAGCAGATAGAAATGAAAAGCGTTGGTGCCGTATATTTGAAGGTGTAAGTTAAGATGGTTTTGTTCTATATGACCACCTTCCCCCACAGTGCATCGTGGGCAGTGGCTTAGAACAAAGCGATATTCCAATTGTACTGTTCAAAATGGAACAGCGTGGTAGGCTTGCTCATTGTGCTCCAGAAGCTCACCAGTGTTTGTGGTTTTGCAGACACTGTGCTCTTGACAGCGCCCGAAAGAGAGAAGTCCAAAGAGGTTAAACACGGTAATTGGGCTGTATACTCCACAGGGCTTTCTCTTTGACCCATCCTCTCGAAGGGAATGTGCGGCTGAGGAATTCCCTCACGTCAAGTTGGGAGTTAGGTGGCGTCCTCACCTTTTGAAAGTAACAATCTTCGTAGTCAGAAATGTCGTTAAGCAAAATTTCTAGATAAGAAGCAGCTATGACAGTCTCTTCGAAGTACTACCAGATTAACAATGTACACGACAGACCACACCAGACATATTCCTCGGTAGCTTAACGTGCCTTTCTTCCGTTTTTCTTCACAGCAGCAGCACAATTATGGTGGTTGGTGGTTAGCTGTTCAGTTAAGTTTCAAGACTGCTTCATTAACAAAAAAAACAAAAAAAAAAAGATTTTGGACATGTGGACAAGCGTCGGAATGTAAAGCTCATGTCTCCGAGTCTACA
This sequence comes from Schistocerca americana, assembly GCF_021461395.2. NCBI lineage: Eukaryota > Metazoa > Arthropoda > Insecta > Orthoptera > Acrididae > Schistocerca > Schistocerca americana. The sequence goes on along the minus strand of NC_060121.1, from coordinate 327,878,843 downwards.
AAATTCTGCGAACGCTGGTTTTGCTGATATCAGTCTCACGAGAACATTGCCTCTCATTTTTCGTGGCCTGGGAGTACGCCTCAGTCACTGCATCAGCACTTTCGTCTTCTGTGGAACACTATTCTTCCACTACGTCCATTCTTCACACCGTTCACCATTCTATCGACGTCAGACTTGTAGTTGTTAGCCTTGAAGGTAATGTTCCAAATACAACTCTCCAACGTCGTCGTGGAACCTCACTGAGGTTCTCAGTTTACCAGTACCACTTCAGCACCCACTTGCGTTGTTCAAACGAAAACGCCATTTTTACTTCCACTGCCATAGCTAATGGAAGCGTTACCATGTTTTTCTCTAGCTTCTGAATTATCATCCAGGAAAAATTATTTCTGTCTGTTACATTTAAAGAGAGATTTCGTTTAAAATATTGTATACATTATATTGGGACACACCGTTGTTGTTGTTGTGGTCTCCATGCTACTCTATCTTGTGCAAGCTTCTTCAACTCCCAGTACCTATTACAACATACATCCTTCTGAATCTGTTTAGTAGATTCATCTCTTGGTCTCCCTTTACGATTTTTACCCTCCACCCTGCCCTCCAATACTAAATTGCTGATCGCTTGATGCCTCAGAATATGTCCTACCAACCGATCCCTTCTTCTAATCAAGTTGTGCCACAAATTTCTCTTCTCTCCAATTCTATTCAATACCTCCTCATTAGTTATGTGATCCACCCATCTAATCTTCAGCATTCTCCTGTAGCACCACATTTCAAAAGCTTCTATTCTCTTCTTGCCTAAACTATTTATCGCCCATGTTTCACTTCAATACATGGCTACAATCCATACAGGTACATTCAGAAACGACTTCCTGACACTTAAATCTATACTCGATGTTAACAAATTTCTCTTCTTCAGAAATGCTTTCCTTGCCATTGCCAGTCTACATTTTATATCCTCTCTACTTCGTCCATCATCAGTTATTTTGCTCTCCAAATAGCAAAACTCATTTACTACTTTAAGCCTCTCATTTCCTAATCTAATTCCCGCAGCATCACCCGATTTAATTCGACTATATTCCTTTATCCTCGTTTTGTTTCTGTTGATGTTCATCTTATATCCTCCTTTCAAGACACTGTCCATTCCGTTCAGCTGCTCTTCCAGGTCCTTTGCTGTCTCTGACAGAATTACAATGTCATCGGCGAACCTCAAAGTTTTTATTTCTTCTCCATGGATTTTAATTCCTACTCCGAATTTTTCTTTTGTTCGTTTACTGCTTGCTCAGTATACAGATTGAATAACATCGGGGAGAGGCTACAACCCTATCTCACTCCCTTCCCAACCACTGCCTCCCTTTCATACCCCTCGACTCTTATAACTGCAACTGCCATCTTGTTTTTGTACAAATTGTAAATAGCCTTTCGCTCCCTGTATTTTACCCCTGCCACCTTCAGAATTTGATAGAGAGTATTCCAGTCAACACTGTCAAAAGCTTTCTCTAAGTCTACAAATGCTAGAAACGTAGGTTTGCCTTTCCATAATTTCTTTTCTAAGATAAGTCGTAGGGTCAGTATTGCATCACGTATTCCAACATTTCTACGGAATCCAAACTGATCTTCCCCGAGGTCGGCTTCTACCAGTTTTTTCCATTCGTCTGTAAAGAATTCGTTTTAGTATTTAGCGGCGCCGGCCGGAGTGGCCGAGCGGTTCTAGGCCCTACAGTCAGGAATCGCGTGATCGCTACGGTCGCAGGTTCGAATCCTGCCTCGGGCATGGACGTGTGTGATGTCCTTAGCGTAGTTAGGTTTAAGTAGTTCTAAGTTCTAGGTGTCTTATGACCTCAGCAGTTGAGTCCCATAGTGCTCAGAGCCATTTGAACCATTTTTATTTTGCAGCCGTGGCTTATTAAACTGATAGTTCGGTAATTTTCACATCTGTCAACATCTGATTTCTTTGGGACACACTGTATTGTTATAAAATAAAGGTGAGAACCGTGGCCCAGAGAAGCATTTGATTCGGGCTGCACGCAGCTCGCGGACTTCAGTTTGACGACCACTGCTATAGATCCTCGGTTATAATGGAATTTAGTGAACACGATGATGAAGTGGATTGAATTGGACCGAAAACTAAGACAATGTTAGCGGACTGCGAGAAGCACTCTCGCGGCAAGTCGCTGTCGAGGGATTTGTGCAGCGACGCCGTTGGAATACCCTTTCCCGCCCACTCGGGCTTGCACGCCGCCTGGAGCGGGCGACCGCGGTGCTTCCCGGCTGTGCTGTGCTGTGGATTTACTGGCAGCAGATACGGCCGGCTCTCTATCTGGCGGCGGACAAACACGCGGCGCAGATTAGCGCCAATTTACGGCGTCGGCGTTCCCACCCTCCGCCACACACCGCGCCTTAAAACAATTACTCCGGCCACTGCGGCGCAGATAGCCGCAGTAAAGCCGCGGCCGGCGCCGCCGACGAAATTAATATTTATTTCCAGCGCCCGGCCGTCGTCTGCGGCCCGCTAACACAGCCGCGCAATTATAGCCGCACCAGCCACACGGCCAACACTCGCCACAGCGCAGTCGCCGTCTGGCTTTAACACGCCTCCATTCGCCAGCTCCGCCGGCTCATACGACCTTCATATCTCTGAGAGATGACAGGCGTAGATATAGAGCGTCACCATAGTCGCGATCATCCTTCTCTAGGGGATCACACAGAGTACGAATACCTACGAATAAAGCATTCAGAGAGAAAGCATTCAGATGCGCCGATTGGGTTTTTGTTCCTCGACAGTGGAGCGGCGTAAGGCTTTCTCAGATATGCTCCGTAGAATCTAAATATTCATCACGTGACCAAATCACGACCAAAAATACCACAGATTCTGTAGACATGTTCCAGAGGTGTTTTAACAATTGTGTGAATGCATGGTGTATGTCTGCGGGCTTCGCAGCTGTGATACATATTACACTAAAGCACCAAAGAAACTGGTATAAGAAAGCGTATTCAAAGACAGAGATATGTAAACAGGCAGAATAGGGTGCTGCGTTCGGCAACGTCTATGTAATACAACAAGTGTCTGGCGCTGTTGTTAGATCGGTTACTGCTGCTACAATGGCAGGTTACCAAGGTTTGAGTGACTTTGAACGTGGTGTTATAGTTGGCGCACTAGCGCTGCGACACAGCATCTCCGAGGTATCGATGGAGTGGGGATTTTCCCGTACGACCATTTCACAAGTGTACATACCATAAATATTAGGAATCCGGTAAAACATAAAATCTCCGACATTGCCGCGGCCGGAAAAAGATCCTGCAAGAAAGGGACCAACGACGACTGAAGAGAATCGTTCAACGTGACAGAAGTGCACTCTTTCCGCATATTGGTGCAGATATCAATTCTGGGCCATCAACAAGTATCACCGTGTGAACCATTCAAAGAAACATCATCGATATGGCTTTTCGGAGCCTAAGGCCCACCCGTATACCCTTCATAACTGCACGACATAAAGCTTTACGCCTCGCCTGGGCCCGTCGACACCGATTATGGATCATGATTGGAAACTTGTTGCCTGGTCGGACGAGTCTCGTTCCAAATTGTATGTAGCGGATGGACGTGTACGGGCATGGAGACAACCTCATGAATCCGTGGATCCTGCAGGTCAAAAAATGGCTCTGAGCACTATGGAATTAACTTCTGGGGTCATCAGTCCCCTAGAACTTAGAACTACTTAAACCTAACTAACCTAAGGACATCACACACAGGATTCGAACCTGCGGCCGTAGCGGTTGCGGGGTTTCAGGCCGTAGCACCTAGAACCGCTCGGGCTGCAGGTCACTAGGGGACTGTTCAGGCTGGTGGCGGCTATGTAATGGTGTGGGGCGTGTGCAATTGGATCGATATGGGATCCCTGATACGTCAATACACAACTCTGACTGGTGACACTTACGTAAACATCCTGTCTGATCACCTACATCCATTCTACATCAACATCTACATCTACATGACTACTCTGCAATTCACATTTAAGTGCTTGGCAGAGGGTTCATCGAACCACAATCATACTATCTCTCTACCATTCCACTTCCGAACAGCGCGCGGGAAAAACAAACACCTAAACCTTTCTGTTGGAGCTCTGATTTCTCTTATTTTATTTTGATGATCATTCCTACCTCTGTAGGTTGGGCTCAACAAAATATTTTCGCATTCGGAAGAGAAAGTTGGTGACTGAAATTTTGTAAATAGATCTCGCCGCGATGAAAAACGTCTTTGCTTTAATGACTCCCATCCCAACTCGCGTATCATTTCTGAAACACTCTCTCCCCTATTACGTGATAATACAAAACGAGCTGCCCTTTTTTGCACCCTTTCGTCCACTGTGCATTCTGACGGAGTTCAGCAATTCCAGCAGAACAATGCGACACCCCATACATCCAGAATTGCTACAGAGTGGCTCCTGTAAGACTCTTCTGACTTTAAACATTTCGGCCGGCCCAAAATTGCAACATGCTGTTCAGAAGAGATCTTCACCCCCTCGTACTCTTACGGATTTGTGGACAGCCCTGAAGGATTCATGGTATCAGTTCCCTTCAGCACTATTTCAGACGTTAACCGGGTCCATGCCAGATCGTGTTGCAGCACTTATGAGTGCTGGCGAGGGCCGTAAATGACATTAGGCAGGCCTACCAATTTATTTGGCTCTTCTGTGTACATGAATTGAAGGTGGAGGAGGAAGCAAGGAAAGCAAAGGGAAGGAACTAATGATATCAGATGAATCGGAAATTTATGCGGAATCAGAGGTGATAAGTGAAAGTGTGCGCCGGACCGGAGTTCGAAATCTTGGCCTCAGCAGGCATTTGCGTCAGTCAGTGCACCACCCACATATAGTGTTTATCGCAATTGCGCGGACTGTTTCGGCAGCCCTTTCGGCAGACTCACATTCTCAACCATCCGCTGTTCCAGTCCATCTCGTCCATGCACGCTACTTTGAGATTCATGCATGAGGACGAACGTTATTGTGCGTCCGTACTTAAGGTGGTGGATTCATTGCCCATCGAGGTGAATCCATTACGAGGTCTTTTCTTTCGGAGATGTCTGAAAGATTAGACATCATGCGGAATCCGCAGCTGTGATGCAAATTATGTAAACTGAATGTGGAGGAGGAAGAAAGGAAAGGGAAGGAACTATTGATATCAGCCACATTGCATTTGCTTAAAGTCCCGATGCAGCTGATACCATTAGTTCTTTCCCCTTCCTTTCCTATCCTTTCTTCAACCTCCACCTTCCGTTTACATAATATCATAATTTTCTTTCGATTTCTGAATTCAGCTTGGTTTAGCATTGGAGAGATAAATAGAAGGACATGTCTCTTGTCATAATAAATCTCGCAGCTCTGAAGTTTGTTATTTTGTAGCCGAACTAATGAACCAGTTTCTTACAAATGTCTCGACCGGCTTTAGACCCTAGGCCATTTTCCAGTGGTTATACGTTTGTTGTTGAGTACAGTATGAGAGATGGCTAAGCAATCCAACTAGTTAAATCTCATCTGCATAACATGTGATGGCACTAATTAGCATTTTCACAACAAAACTCGACTATTGCACTTGAAATTTAAACGAGCGATATTGTAGTTATTGAAATGTCACCTAACTCTGTGCTTTTATATTCTGACTTGCTTAGTACAAGCTGATTCTCACGCATAGACTGTATGGTCTGCACAATTTTTTTCTTTAATGGAATTTTTACGTTGTTCACAAATTGCAACGCCTTGTAAACTTTACACGCTAACTAATGGTACAGAAACAATGTCTTTTCGGAATGTACGTCCAACAAAAAGCGATTCTGGTAGCTGGAACCCAACATTTATATTAATCATGCCTTTTACGTTCTATTGGTGATACAGTATTTTCATAGAAAGTTTCATCCCCTAACTAATATTTCTTTGTATGTAACCGAGAAGTGAAATACCAATTTTTATAGATTTAGCTTCTTTTAATTCAACGAAATATTTTCTCAAAAATTGTCGTCCACTTTTTCACCCCCTTGGCGATTTAATTTCCAGAACCAGTGGAACACCTTCTCTTATTTCTAATAGAGAACCCAACTACAAATATCATTGATTTAGCTTTGCAAATGCTTTCATAATGAAATAATTTCATAAAAATTTTCATCCCTTATTTCTCCCCCTTAGGAATAAAGTTTCAAACAGGTCCGTCTTAAACAATGCGTACAGTAAAAGACCAACACTGTCTTGAAATTTCAAGCTTCTCTCCTTAGCGGTCTGGGGTCAATGACGATGGCCCTGTTTCACCGTCTTAAGGGTTCGATTTCCAAAAACAGTGGAAGTTGTAGGTTTATTATTTGGAACCGAAAAGTCAGAAGTTTTCATAGATTCAGAGTTACAAATACTTCCTCAATTCTTTAATAATGATTTATTTTCAAAAATAACTTTCACCCATTATTCACTCTCGCAGCGGTTAAATTTCTTAAAATATTGAAACACGTATTTCTTTACGTTTGATCAAGAAACCACATACCAATTTTCGTTGGTCTATCCTTAAAATTGCCTTACCAGCGACATATTCTCAAAAAAACTTTCATCGCCTATTTCACCCCCTTAGGGATAGAATTTCAAAAAATACTTTCTTAAGTGACGCCTATAGTATAAGATCAACACTTGCAAATTTCAAGTTGCTATCCTTAGTGGTTTGGGCTGAGTGATAACGAGTCTGTGAATCAGTCTACATCTAGAGATTGCATTTCCTGCATTTTTGTAATAACGATGTGTGGAGCCAGACGGAAGGCTGTCAGGGGAGAGCGAGTGCTGGAGGGAGACTATTAGCGGTCCTAGGGGTTGCCCATTGGGGTATAGTAGGTAGTGTCCTTCCATGCCGGACATTTAACTCATGGCCAGCGGAGATCACAAAAAACGGTGGTGCTGGTTTCCTTGAGTCTCGGACGGCAGTGCACGTGCTAGGCAGACTCGGCCACGAACTGCTACTGCCGAGGGACAGTGCAAAAAGATGACACCAAGACGTTAAAATGCAACCCCCCCCCTCTTACTACGCCAGTCTAACTTGCGGGTCGGGCCATGCGACCACAGTTTAATGAGAAAAATTTTCTCGGTGGTGTGATGGATATAAGAGAAGAAAAAAAAATGGTTCAAATGGCTCTGAGCACTATGGGACTTAACAGCTATGGTCATCAGTCCCCTAGAACTTAGAACTACTTAAACCTAACTAACCTAAGGACAGCACACAACACCCAGCCATCACGAGGCAGAGAAAATCCCTGACCCCGCCGGGAATCGAACCCGGGAACCCGTGCGTGGGAAGCGAGAACGCTACCGCACGACCACGAGATGCGGGCAAAGAGAAGAGCTGCCGGTATTTCAGGGCCTGGAAAATCATAGGTTCCAGCCACAGATAACATCTTTAGAGAGAGTACCCAAAATGCTACTGATTTTGACTTCTTATCGCGTAGCTTAAGGCTCACAAAGCCAACGCCAAGACATTAGAACGGTATTTCTTTTTGTGTCGGCGGAAATTCGCCGGCTGGAGATAAGATGGGAAATATTACAAAACTGTATAACTGGGTAGCGTTGGTGGCAAATTAAGTGATTAGACTAAGAAATCGTAAGCGCACGAGAAACGGCTGCCAGGTTGAGAGGTGTTGGGTTTTTAAACTCAGCATGGGGAGACAGAAGAGGAAGTAAACAACCTGCGGAGATGGACGAGGAGAGACTCAAGCGGTCGCGACAGAAGAACACGAACTCGTCCTGGGAAGATGACAGAGGACACATAGGTCCTGTAGACAGGGACAGAGGACGCGTGAGGTCCAGGCTTTGAACAGAGACAGAGCGCCTCCTCGAGTGAATGCTCTGGCCCTGCAGCAGCAGCATGACAGTGCTAGATGGCTATGTTAATTCGCTAACTTTATTGACGTAGCAGACCTTCGTTCGGTGGCTGCCTCAGTAATACAATTTCCTTCACTGGTGATCATCCTCTCGCCTCGCATTTACTGTGTATTTGTTCTTTAGCTTCGTGATAGGATTACGCTGTGATCACCTATGTACTACTTGACTCACAACTAATTACAACGAATATTTAATTCCTTCGGTATTTAACATGGCAATTACGGAATAAATCATGATTATATTTGATTTCCCTTTCGTAGTTAATGAAACTTATATCCATAAACAGAATTAATAGAAAGTTAATTGAGACCCTCTCAGGATACGGTGCCCTGGGTCCCATAACTTGTCGTGTTCTCTAAATTCCACGCTCAGGCCGCCATAACTTGTGTTCTCTAAATTCCGTTGCGGAACTTAATTAGTCAGGGCTGGCTGCTGGGGAGCAAGTCCTATTCCGTTGTTGTATCAGTTATATCATCCAGGTAAAATCACACTCGCGGTTTCTCGCAAGTACTCAGACGCATTCGGTAAAGAAAAGAAAAATAAGACTGCAATTGTTGCGTTTATTCTATTGAAAATCAATACTACAGTTGCGGAAACTGCTCCACAATGTAGGAGAAGAAATTTATTTAATTTTTGTTATAGGAAAATAAGAGATAGCCACTGTTATTTTTAGATTTTGTGCTGGACCTGGTCGTATTGTCGAGTCTCCGTTTCAAAACACCTCGCTGCGGCTTCGTTTTGAAATAACTTTCTAGTACGTCAAATTGAAGTGTCCTTTAAAAACATCTAATTTGGAGCTACGACACAGAGCAAATTACCAATTTATCACACACTGAAATACATTTAGTAAAAAAATTCTTTCGTTTTCCTTTTCTGGTATCATATATTTTATCTTCATTCACTTTTCGAACAGTAAATTATTAATCGTACGTGCTTATTCTCGTTGACATAGGAGCTAACAGGAGTTTTTGCCTTAAAAGAAGGAAAATTGTTTGGGGATTAGTATCATCTCGAAGAAATATCTCAGATTCTAGTGTATAGACCTTAACTGCTGGCAACACACTACCTAATTTATGTGGCTCTTGCCACGCAACTACCTGGCCACATAGTCATATTAATTAGCCCTAAGTTATTAACTCTTTAGTACCCTGTATCTCAATACTCTGATGACAAAATGCAGCTCTTTCTGGCGTGATACGTCGAATTAGACCTATGTAGAGCTTACTTATGAAAAGCTGTTCTTCCCACGAATGAGGGGAATCGATACACGGTGTTACGACAGACAAGTAACTTCTATTGAACTTTGCACTACGTTTCAAAATGACGGAGATGCAGGATACTATTTTTCAACGTAGTCACTGAACCGTGATTTATTTTCAAAGAATATTCTTCAGAATTTATTTTATTTACTAGCGATTCATCAAGAACATTAACACATTTAATCACACTATGTAAGCATGGAAGTAGTTGCCTGGGAGTAATTGATGAAATCATAACCAAATTCCTTTTAACAAATGGGAATTTTATTCACTTTAATAGTGCCTAAAAGCATTTTTTTAAAAGAAACAGATTTAAAATTATAATCAGAAAGCACCCTCTAAATATCAAAATTACAATATATTCAGAGGCAGAAAGAAACAAGTTTTGACTGCATGAGCTTTAGGGCAGAGAACCTTGCCACTCCCTTTTGACATGGCCGCAGTTACGACCGCTCACAACAGCCTCTGAAAGACTACACTGGGGCAAATCTGCAACACACCAGATAACTTTAAACTAAGAGTTTTAACGATTTACACAAGCACACAAACTATGCACCCCCAGTAGGAGGGATGGAAATGGTACAAAACACTAACATTTAAATTTTTAACCTTGCCACCGAAGTTGCAACTTGATTTTAACTTCTAAGAAAAGTCTTACGGTGAAAGGGTGGCAACTTTATATACTAAAATGATCATTTCAATAAAAGTCCATGAAATGCAATCTTATATAAAATTCTGCAAGGTCGGCCAAACAATAGTTAAGATGCTCTACAGTACACAGATACCGCCTCTCAAGATCATAGGCAATAATATCAAGGTTTCCAAAGATCAAAACATATTTCAGGTATTAGGCCGTTACACTCCAAGCAATAAATTCGTTAACACACCAAATCCGACAAACATGACAGAGACAGCTACTAACGTACGGTAGATTGATAGGGAGATTACCGAACAACCCGAACCGAAGGTTGCTCTAACCTGCCCCTACTCCACAAGGGAAAAACGGACCACCCAATTTATAAACAACCACCTTCCCGCGGGTGGGCAAACAGAGAAGAATGGTGGGACGACCCCAAAGCAAAACGGCTGGTGACCTCACCAAGAAAACAAGTAGAATTTAACAAGAGTAAATCAAAAACATATCACCAACCACGTAACTTCTGATAAACTGTGATTTCTCGAGAAGATCTGGCGCAGCACCCCCAAATCGCTCTACCGAACCGTCCGCTGCCAGCCGCTTCAACGGACGCAGAAAGGCGCGCCGATCTCCCGTCTCACGGTGTCGCAGCTCCTACCGGCCAGACTGATGTGGGTTAACTCCTGTTGTTCTCGTGTCGACCGCGAAGTAACTACCCCTAGCTATATGACGCGGCCCACTGGACTCACGTGGCGACCTCACATGCGCCGACGCTGAGGACGGCCAATCATCTTGTGTCTCATTGCGCGACCGACCAACCGATCGAACCAACTGCCAATGACCATTGCCTGAGCAAACTCGAGCAGACTGGCGGCCTAACGCGCGGACTCAGATGCAGGAACTAAGCCCGGACCGGGTGACCACTCGCTGAGTTCTCTTACTGGCGCAGTGGAAAGACTCTCATTTTGCCGGCTTTAAAGGTTGATCCGAACGACAGACATACTAGCACTGTGAACGACAGACAGACAGACACTAAGTGCCTAACAAATGCGGACGAGAGACAGACTAGCAAGCTGTGAACGAGAGACTGACCCAGACTGACCGACTGGTGAGCTCGTAGCGCCCCTTAAATGCACGTGAACAGGCAACCTTTTCCCTATTCCACCAGAGGGAGACACCAAAGCTACGACTGCCACAGCGGCGCCACCGCCAGAAATGGAGGGCGACTGCTTCACACTACGCACTGCGGCGTGCTCTTCAAAACAGCAATTTTTACCACGGCTCAGTCACCAAGTGTCTGTAAACAAGGTTTGCAAGTGTCTTCCAATGTGTCAGTTCCTCGATTCGATGATATAAATCCGCTCGTTGACCACGGAGCCATTTGAGAACCGCTTTGCGAACGTCCTCATCGACGGGAGCCGCGCGGGATAGACACGCGGTCTAGGGGCGTCTTGCCACGGTTCACGCGGCTCCCCTCGTCGGAAGTTCGAGTCCTCTGTAAGGCATGAGTGTGTGTGTTGTCCTTAGCGCAAGTTAGTTTAAGTTAGATTAAGTCGAGTGTAAGCCTAGGGACCGATGACCTCAGCAGTTTGGTCCCAGAGGAACTTACCACCCTCACCACCATCGACGGGAAATCAGCAGCTGCTGCGAATCAGTTCTTCGACTGCCTGCCCATTGCCGTGGACGATGTCGATGCGTTCCTTCCTCATCAGCATCACCCACCTCTATGCGGCCTTGGTCACGTTGCTGGCACCATTTCACTACGGAAGGACGCGACGTTGAATTTGCCCTTTAAACCGCTACAATTTCATGGTGAATTTGTTTGTAATTTTAACGTTTTCCGCACAAGAACCGTACTATCCCTCCTACTTCAACTTAGGAGTACTTTTCTAATTTTCGCTCCATTTCACTCCCAACAAGATGTCGTCTCTTCCGGCTATGAGCCACTCTTATTACGGAATGCTCTTAGAGAGGGACAAAATGCGTAACTTATTACAGAAACGTGTAAAAACAGGCCGAATAAGTGTGACGTATGGTTCAGTCTCTAAGCTCTAAATCTGAACAGATAAGGCGTTATCACTAATCATGTGACGAATTCCGTTTGATATTGGCGACATGTGCAGTACGCTCACTCCACAGACATTCCCGCTCTATGGAAAACACGCCGAATACCAACTACCAAGCTGTAGAGAAAAGGGAAAAAAAGAGCTGTTAAAGTGTTACAACTGCCAAAGCTTTTCTTAATGATACAGTGTTCACTATACACTACAGTTTCTACGATGTGTTGTCGAAAGTATGCACTTATGAAGTATTCAATAAATTATAACACGTAGGTATGTAAATCAGTTACACATTTGGTCAGAGTATAGCTTTTATTCCTTTCCTCATCTCACACATCTTTAAAGCATGCTGTTCATTGACAGATTTCGTCCTCGCTGGTATATGTTGAAAATATATCGTTGGACTTCCATATATAGACACTTCCTTGTGTACTCTTGTGCCACATTGACGTGCATAGCTGCAGCGTGCAACGGTATTGAAAATATCGTGCACTATTTCATTTTATTGTTATCCACTGGTCATAAGAGCTTCTAACATTTACTTCTAAAATTCGTTAGCCTGAACGACGAAACATTACATTCAAGTTACATTGGATATGATCAGGGCTACATAGAGGGAAGGTGGGAGACATTTGAACCTCCTCCCGTCCCATGAAAATTTTATCACTAAACATTTTCTTGAAACAAATCCTCCCATACTTCTTTATGGCCGAATATTCATACATCATGACCACCACGTTATGTTTAATTTAGCAACAAACAGAAATGAATGCAGCAGTAATATTTCAATAGAGACTCTTGGACATTTCACATAAATGAGGAATTGAACTATGCGATGCCACTGCTTTCACAGTCCAGAATGGAAGCCACTTAACCGTTAAAAGTGAAAATGCCAGTCTGGATTACCAACATACATGAACAATCCAAGATGCTGGAATATCCCACCCCTTTGTCGATGATGTCATCTCGTGTCAACCGCCGGCGGTCTGGTCGAGCGGTTCTATGCGCTTTAGTCTGGAACCGTGCGACCTCTACGGTCGCAGGTGCGAATCCTGCCTCCGGCATGGATGTGTGTGATGTCCTTAGGTTAGTTAGGTTCAAGTAGTTCTAAGTTCTAGGGGACTGATGACCTCAGACGTTAATTCCCATAGTGCTCAGAGCCATTTGAACCATTTCGTGTCAACCACTGTCCCCTTTCCCCCTCCCTGGCTCGCCAGGCAATCAAAATCCGTGACGGCGGCAATAAGCCAGTTGTGCTAGTGGGAATCTGAAAAAAAGTTCAGTATGGTGCACCATTACATCCTCTCACGTGTGATATTATTGGATTTCAGAGATTTTGCATATGAGGAAAGGACAGCCATCGAGCTGTAGTTTGTAATGATACTAAGCATGACAACGCGAGAGTAAAGAAACGAAATCTGTTTATAACTTGCGCCTATACCAAGACGCGCGGCCAGCGTTTAAAAGGTACTTTTAAACACTATGACTCGCTGGGCGCAGATATTTAAAATCATTGCCGCAGCGCTTGATAGCAAGAAGCTGCGAAACAGAAGAAAGAACAATTTATCATTTGTTAGGAAAATTCTAGGGTCTGTAACTAACTATAAGTTAGTTGTACTTCTGGGCGCCGATATGTTAACATGTACTTCATTACCTTTGATGTTTGGTCGCCGACTTGTTAAGACGTGTTGTGTAGCACCGCTACAAGTTATATTTCATTTAGTGTGAAAAACCACGTTATCATCAAGAAAAAAAACGCTTTTGTAAACCTTGTGATGATAAAAAATACTTACGCGCACGCCAGGACATTTAATTTTTACAAAATATCACACATACAAAAGCAGCGATTGTTGGACTGCTCCATGTATGAGAAAAACATAAAAATGTGAGTTTTGTATTCATTGTAAATTTGTTAATGTTTATAGTTTAACGCCTTTGTTCTTTGAGAAGATATTGATGCATCACTGTACAGAAAATCTATGCTTATTCTTTTCTTTAAATTAACCACAAATAATGTTTATGTTTAAATGAACTTTGTCACAGGTTCGCTCTTTATCGCGGTGTCTCGATTGTATTTGGGGGACCATTAATGTGTTCAGTTTCCGATCTGACAACTTTTTTTTACAAAATTTCACTGTTTTGCATTTTTTTTATTGTTCAAATAGGTCCCTTAGGTAATTTCATTGAAGAGTCTGATTGCGTGAAAGCAATCCGGTTTAAGAGGTCATTTGAGAAACTATTTTCACGCAGTCAATCTGTACGTCTCCTGAAAACAATCGAGAACCGACGCATCGTCGATCATTCATTAATTTTCCTCTCTTTCCAAGTCGTACCAAAAAAAAAACGGCCAAGGAGAACTGCCGTGAGTACGCAATCTAGTGTTAAAAGGTTGCATTCTCTATCTTGTCGGCAAACATTGCCATAAATTATCATCATCAGTGTTATATTTGGTTAAATACGAAAAGCAAAAAACCTTTTAACGCTAGATGTGGCGCCCGAACAGGGACCTAACTGAAAAACTAATTTGTTCTTTTTATTTTCATGCTACCATCTGGAGAAAATTGGAAGCCAAAACCAGTGATTGGAAAAAAAAAAAGGACGCACATGCAGAAAATCGCAGTAAGAATCCACAACAGCAATAAATAGCAGCGCGCAAGACAACTAATGTGAGTACGACTTTTCATTACGTTTGAAGCTTTGCGTACCGAGCATTCAGTCGGCTCGTGACATTCACTCTCTACGCTTTTTTTTTCCTTTTCCTCAAGCAATTTAATTTCCAAATTTCTGTTTCCTTTTGCTATTAGATTCGCCTCTATCACATCATTTCGCTTACAATAGTTAGAAATAGTTAGTAAGAATTTCTATTGTTGTGCATTTTAGTGAATCACAATGGCCGCTATCTGTGCCAGTTTCAGTACTCTGTAAGTGTTTTTCATTTATTTTATCACTCCCGTTGCCATATTGGCATTTTCGTGTGACAGAGTTTCGATTGTTTATAACGCGCAAGCAATATCTGAGAAATCAGGACGCGAAACCTTGACGCGCCTGACAACTGAAAATCATAATTAAAAAAAAATTATGTTTTCTAGCTCGTGCAGTGTAACTACTTTAAGTTTACAATGGCTGATGAGCAAGCAAGTCAACTTAGACCGCGCGCGGGTGTAAACAAACCTGAATCTCGTAGTGAGGGAACAACAGAGGACGAAGCGACACGTGAGCTGTCGGCGCCACAGCCCGCGTCGCAGTCACGTGAATGCTCGCTGTCATACTAAAATTGTTTGCTGATATGAAAACCAGTTTTGAAGCAAACATGGCACAGCTTACAAACAAGAGTTATAACATTGAAGCTCACATGGGTAATCTTGACACTCGAATGGCACAGTTAACAAACCAAAGTGACAATATTGAAACGCAAATCAGTCAGTTAGCAAATCAAAGTAACAGCAGGTTCAAGGATAGAGGACACTCAAGTGCGAATGAACAATATAAATTCTGTCGTTACCGACATCCAAGCACAAATCAAAAATTCGAATAACACCATGGAGGAAAAAATTAAAGCTTATGCAAGCGAGCTAAACGCAAGCGTACACGCAACAATTGATAGTGTTCTTTCGATGGTGGAATCCGCCGAGAGAAATATTGGTAGCAAGTTCATAGATATGCAGGCCCAAATAGATGTGTGTAAATCAACTGCGAGTGACTCTTTGAAACATTACAGTGATGTTTCAAAGAGTGAGCCAATTGACAGAAGGTGTCAACCACGTTGGCGAGCGAGTTGAAGACCCTGCTCAACAAATATCCGATGTCAATATTGACAAAAAGATCGCAGATGTCAACACCGTTATAAGCAATACACTTAATAGGGAATTTGAAGAGTGGATGCAATCCGAAGAACAGTACATTGTCAGCAAGGTACACGCTGAACTAAAGGGTACGGTTAAATCTGCTACAGCAGAAATCTTAACCGCTCCCGGTACTTCTGGTGACACTTTCACCAGTGAATTAGGTGAAATCTGACGAGCATTTAGCCACGATCTTCCGGAATGGAAACGTCAGCTAAGCAATGATATAGATCAACTGAAACGACAAGTTACGGAATTGCAAGGTGACAATCAAAGTGAGTATTCGCTACCGCCAGAACACGATAATCGTCAATATCCCGAGTGTCAGGTACAATTCTCACCATCAGTAAATAATACGCGTGGCGAAACTTCTACATCACGTAGTCATGGCGATCAACTAACACTCGTTGAACTAATGCGAGACGAGAGTGTGCTAAAACACAGAGTTTTTCAGCCTTTTATACCTGAAAAACGAGATATACATCCCATGGTATTTTTAAAATCATTCACAGGCGCTTTTCCAGAATCATGGAACGACAGGCAGCGGATACAGTTCATCTTAGGCTATGTACACGGTGAAGGATCAATTTGGGGTACAGAAATAATAGACAAATGTCACACCTATGCAGATTTTGAAAAGCATTTTTTGAATAAATTCTGGAGTTCAGGTATACAACAAAGACTCCGAAAGGAGGTTTACAACGCCGAACCTTTCAACACCAAAGCAGGAGGTTTGAGACGTTATTTTGAAAAATATCTACGTAAAATTCAGTATTGGGACACGCCCATTTCAACCAAAGATGTAATCATGATCTTAAAGTCAAAACTTCCTGTGTCAATAAGAGAAAAACTAGTTAATGTGAGTGAAGAAGACCTAGAAGCCTTTCTTTCTGTTCTTGACAGTTTGGATATGATCTATGAGGATGTGCGTGCGAGCGCGCGGAGTAATTATAATAATGGACCGCCCGCTCCGCAGCAGCACATAACAAATTGCGTCAATGGAATGTCGTACCAACATAACACGGGACAACCAAACGGTCAGCCTTACGGCAATCATAACAGTTTCAACCGCCGTAATGGAAAACAATATAACAAATATCCACACCAGAATAGATACAATCCGATTTATCAAAACACACAGCAACAATACGGTAATTCACCGATAAATCACAACGGTAATTACCAGTACCAGAACAACAAGACGAATAATGGAAATCGTCACAAGGGAAAGAAATGGAACAATTACAACGGACCACAACAGTACAGTCAGCCGAGTCACTTCACTCCCTCTCACCAAATGAATTTTTCACAGCCGAAAAATGCGACATTTTCTCACCAACCCAACCAACAGTTCAGGAACAATAGTCAGGACAATTCGTCGGATGCTTTTCCTGACACGGCCGGTCATAATAGCCAAGGAAATCCAACCATTTTCTACACACAGGCGAACCAAGCACCAAACGCGATGTCAAATAACACGCAATCAAGAGATGCACAAGTCGTATGGGATACGAACGCAAATTTTCGACCTGGTATGACACAAAATACTAATCAAGTAAAAATAACTGACATTTCTACTCCACCCAAGTCGGAAAACCATTAGTAGCTTCTTTATGCCTCCACGGAGAAGCTGCGGACCGAAATTACAACACCCTGAAATAACATTAGGCGACAAGTTAAGACAAGCTCTCATATCTTTAACCACTCATGCCAACCTAAGAAAAAAGGCGCATGACAAACACATTAGCAAAGTCTTATCGTATCGTATAAATGAACGAGTGCTATTAAAGACCCACTTCAAACCATCTTTGATTCATCATAAGAATCGCAAGTGGCAGCACTTGTATGAAGGACCATATATTATATTACGAAAGCCGCACATTGGTTGCTATCTACTAGCTGACCCTGTATCTGGACGAATAAAAGGGTTGTTTCATCACGCAGACTTGAAGAAATACCGAGTCAACCATTGAAAATATCTGTTAAGCTGCTAAAATAAAATATACACACACTATAAGTTGTCATACTATGTGTGAAGTACCAACGTATGTAAGAGTAATGCACAGGACTAACACCCTGTCGACCTGCCACAACAAGATAAGTAATTTATATGAGCACCTTAAGTAAAACACATTTATTGTAGGAGAGCAAGATTTGCCTTAGATGTAAGTTAGTTTTAAGTTAATTGAGCCATGAACGGCCACAGCCGAAAGAGCTGACAAATAAATATTATAGTAGGGACGTGCTAAGTGCCACCTGCTATCAATAGTTTTAAGTATAGCAAAGCTCTCTCCTCTTGAATGAAATAAATTAAAATGATCATTCAGACCAGAATGATTGCTCGTAGGTTAAAAAAAATGATTAAGGTCGCTTACTCTAATGAGGTATATGTCATGTTATGCATAAGGAGTGTGTGACAACAAATTTTATGAGACCACCTATAAAACGCAGCAGACAAAAAGCAGCAGCTTAGCATATAAGAATCAAGTAAGTTAATAACGATCCAGGTAGCAGGAAAGAAGTGCGCAACTCAATTATTTTATTATAATACGGAGAAAACCGTATACGCTCATAACAATTTTACGGCACAGTGCAGCTGAAATACTTACAAAGATCATTTATAAATAAACTAATTTAGTACTAGAAATATCTATCGAGATACGACGATTTTTTTTTAAAAAACCAATTTTACGATACATGGAACAGAAGATAGTTAACAGACACAGTTCACTGCTAATGCATGGTTTAAGTAATTTTAGATATGCATAGAAAATTGTTTAGAGAGCTGGATCAGACGACATTGAAACTACTGTATCGATTTAATTATACTATTTGTTATGAAAAACTAAGGTGATAATAATTTATGTTAAGCTCATCATATCATACGTCATTAACACTGTGTCTTTAAATCTCTTCACTCCATAAAAGTCTTTTGTGTTTTCCTCTAACCAGTATCCTTACCATCCTACCTTATCCAGTAGAGAAGTGAATTTTACGGGGTGGTTGCATGATTGATACATACAGGCTATACGAATGGATAGTCGTGACACATTGGTTGTCGACGGGCTATGCTTATTCTCCGCAAATTGCAAGTTCAGTTAAGATTTGTTATGTGCAATTGCACGACAGGGAACACCCAGCTTCCTAATTTCCCTAATGGTGGTTTGAACACGAACTGTTCATCACCTAAACGAAGCCACATTGACTATGTCTTCAAACTAACGACGTAATAGAGAGAAAATAAAAGAGCTGAACTTGAGAAAAGAGTAACTATTCTAAAATGAAAAGAATAACAAGATTTCGAACAAAGTGTAAACCTAAAGTGCCTAGGAAGCACAAACTACGAACAAGAGACACGCTTTTCGTCAGGCCTTGTAGTCACACAGACTAAATATTTCTTCGTAAATAATTTTTAGACATGATATATATACTAAATGTTAACTGTACTTTGTAGTAATAATGCAGTCAGTAATAAATGGACACGTATATGCTGCTGCGTGTGAACCGACTATAGACAAGTAATTAATGGACACGTATAAAAGTGGTGCGTGTGAACCTTAACATGACGACCAAATAAATATGAACACGAATTAACAATAACGTGTGAACTGAAAAGATGATAACTCCAAGGACACGTGTGAAATACCACGTGTGAAGTAATGTTATAAGTACTTGTACCACGAAACCACGATGTAGAAAGCCGAAGAGTGAAAGTGAATAAGTGTTGTACTTACCACAAACGGTACTGTACGCCTTTCCACAGACACATTCTTCGAAACAGCTGCGGAGTCGCCGCATCTGGCTGCTTCCGTAATCCAGAGTCGATGAAAAACTGTGTAAAAACTCACACCACAGCTAGTAGACACCAAACGCTCTGCTTCTCGCAGAACACTGCTGCTAGCGTTGTGGAACTGTCAAGTTATTACCACGTAATTGTGACCAACGGACGTAACACTGTGTACGCTGAACGCTCAACAATCAATTTTTCTTTGCACAACGAGCGCGGACGCCAAATGTGTTTGAAATGCATTCAAAATAAAATATGATAAAGCAATGAATTAAGCACTCATGTACCTTTTGAAATCATAAAGACACTAATCGGAAGAGTCTTAAGCTCGATTTTGACAATTACTACCGAATTTACTGACCAGGCCGAGTAATGACGAAAACGTGTCGAACCAAATAAAACCAGAAAAATAGATAAATATGAGAACTAGGCATTCCTAAGAGAATGAGACCTTATGTACATAAACAATTGTTATCCTTACCTAATCCAATTTTCTTATAGACTAAGTTATTAGTATGTAAGCACATTCTAATACAAATTTATTTCTGTATTTTTCATGTACGAAAACATAAATGGAAGCACGGACATGTGTCAAGTGAAATAGAGACCGCCACCATACGGCTCAACATGTTGCAGAACCAGTCTTCCAGTTCCTGACCCACGACGTATTTCCAACGCAACATCACACCCCGACAACGACTCCAACTTCCACAGTGAAAGTGATGCCCTCCTTTTCCTCCACTGTGAAAGTGTAATCAATTTCCCCACTCAAGTGCAGTGCTATCATTTATACCCGAAGTTCTACCACTCCCAGTGCAACTCATACCTACCCAAATGTAGTGAAACATTTTTTTTTGCAGGTCACGAAAGCTACAAATAAGTAAAGTGCTACGTATTTACTGCAAGAAATCTTCGACGAAACAACGACAAAAATATTCCTGTAATATGTCATTGTAAAACAAGAATGTCAATTTTTTGTAACATATTTTTTCCACGAGTGCACACAGCAGCCAGACTTCCTGCGAAGTCAAGTAATTTATTTCTTTGTTATTTTTTAATATTTATTATGCCATATATAATGTATCTATGTGTGTGTATCTTTATCTTAATTTCATTATCTTTTACCGAGAAATGAACATTTGTTATCCTTGTACAATACATTAGAAAGAGTACAGTTCAATTGTCATGTAGTTACCCTATGGACAAATTTCTATCTACTTCAGTCGTACGAATACACTTACCTGATACTCTGTATGTTAACCACTTTGCCTGATGTAGTGTGTAAAATCTATTGTAAAGCATTTTTGCAAATAATACTAACTTGTTTCACGAAAGCAATAGTATCACGACTACGCGTGAGTCGCAATGATTCTGACGGAGTCATCGCTCCTCACGCGGGAAGCAATGTGATATTATTGGATTTCAGACATTTTGCATATGAGAAAAGGACAGCCATCGAGCTGTAGTTTGTAATGATACTAAGCATGACAACGCGAGAGTAAAGAAACGAAATCTGTTTATAACTTGCCTATACCAAGACGCGCGGCCAGCGTTTAAAAGGTACTTTTAAACACTATGACTCGCTGGGCGCAGATATTTAAAATCATTGCCGCAGCGCTTGATAGCAAGAAGCTGCGAAACAGAAGAAAGAACAATTTATCATTTGTTAGGAAAATTCTAGAGTCTGTAACTAACTATAAGTTAGTTGTACTTCTGGTCGCCGATATGTTAACATGTACTTCATTACCTTTGATGTTTGGTCGCCGACTTGTTAAGACGTATTGTGTAGCACCGCTACAAGTTATATTTCATTTAGTGTGAAAAACCACGTTATCATCAAGAAAAAAAAACACTTTTGTAAACCTTGTGACGATAAAAAATACTTACGCGCACGCCAGGATATTTAATTTTTACAAAATATCACACATACAAAAGCAGCGATTGTTGGACTGCTCCATGTATGAGAAAAACATAAAAATGTGAGTTTTGTATTCATTGTAAATTTGTTAATGTTTATAGTTTAACGCCTTTGTTCTTTGAGAAGATATTGATGCATCACTGTACAGAAAATCTATGCTTATTCTTTTCTTTAAATTAACGACAAATAATGTTTATGTTTAAATGAACTTTGTCACAGGTTCGCTCTTTATCGCGGTGTCTCGATTGTATTTGGGGGACCATTAATGTGTTCAGTTTCCGATCTGACAACTTTTTTTTACAAAATTTCACTGTTTTGCATTTTTTTTATTATTCAAATAGGTCCCTTAGGTAATTTCATTGAAGAGTCTGATTGCGTGAAAGCAATCCGGGTTAAGAGGTCATTTGAGAAACTATTTTCACGCAGTCGATCTGTACGTCTCCTGAACACAATCGAGAACCGACGCATCGTCGATCACTCATTAATTTTCCTCTCTTTCCAAGTCGTACCAAAAAAAAAAAAAAAAAAACTGCCAAGGAGAACTGCCGTGAGTATGCAATCTAGTGTTAAAAGGTTGCATTCTCTATCTTGTCGGCAAACATTGCCATAAATTATCATCATCAATGTTATATTTGGTTAAATACGAAAAGCAAAAAACCTTTTAACGCTAGACACGCCATCCCTCTCCCTCTCCAGGTAATCATATCAAAACGTTAAAAGGTAGCAGTCAATTAAAAACATTTATGAAAAGATAATTTTACAGAAAATCAGGACTAAGATAGAGCCACAATTCTGTGAAGAATGACAAGGATTTCGACGTCAGCTGTAGATGCCGTATTTACAGCTAGACAAGTTGTAGAAAAAAATGTTGATTTGGGAAAGATATCGTAGTTGCATTCATAGGTATAAATACGCTTTTCATAGAAGGGAAGATATTTCGTGAGATCTGAATAGACAGGAATTTTCAAAAGGAATGCAACTGAGAACCTGAAACACGTACAAAATGGCCTGACTTGTGTTATAACAGAAGGCAAAAATAGATTGAATAGAACGGACAGGGAGGATTGGCAAGGAAGTGTGATGTCACCAGTGCTTTTTAATGTAGTCATGGACAACATCATAAGGAAAGTTCACCGAGGGTCAACAGCAAATTCTATGAAAATCACAGCATATGCATATAATGTGATGATTTGCGTAGAAGAAGAGGGAGAAGCTGGAAGAACAACTAAATACATGACAGAGAGTAATTGAAGAAGAAGGCATGAAAATAAGCTTAATAAAAAGTGAGGTAAGAAAACTCATTAGTAAAAATGAGGGATGTAATTTGCATTAAATCAATTGTTTAGGAATTAATTTAACCAGGAAAGGAAACAGGGAAGATGAAATTTCGAATAGAATAGAATATTGTTCGAAATTTTATTATTTGTATCGGAAATAAATAGAAATTGGGAAATATCTACCGAAGCAATGATCATGATATACGATCCATATTATCGGCCAGTTTGACCTACGTTTCAGAATGTTGGACTTCGACAAAGAACGACGTAAGCAGAATACAAGCAACACTGATGTACTTTCTACGAGGCGTCCTAGGTAAGATGAGAAGGGACAAAATAACTAAAGAAACAATGCGAAAGACTCTGCAGATCAAGCCACTAAAATGAGCTTTGGAGAGAAATAGGTTTAAATGCTTTGGCTACATTAAAAAATGGAACCAGGAAGACTTCCAAGAAGATCCCTAGGTTAGACAGGATTCGGACGAAGACCAATTGGTGAACCACGAACAAGGTGGAGAGACGATGTGAATGATGTGAAGGAAAGAGAACTGCAGTGGGGGAGAACCTGAAAGATAGACTATGGGAGGAAAGAGGAATATGGGAGATGCTCTGTAAACTATCTGCATAAGCAAACACGTTTCGGGAGATAAAAGAAATCAATCAGAATGCAGATACAAACTTATAGTGCAATGTTCAAAGCATTGCATTATTTCCAGGACATTGACTTAAAGGCAAAGTTGTTTGCGTAACATATTTACCTATTAATTACGTGCACACATAGATACCTCCTTTCACGTGAGAAAAACATTAAAAAGAAACAGTCAGTTGTGTAGAAATTCAGTCAACACACACAGCGTTAAATGTTCGACTCCTAAGTACTGTACTGCCTCGTCATTAAGTTGCATCTTACACATGTATATGTCATTTGGCATACACAGGGTCTTTGGAAATTCCCGTTACAAACTTCTAGGACTTGGTAGAGGGGGTGAGTAGGTAATATTCTGAATAGGACTCCGTATCCTGCAACGTCATCCAACGACGCTACAGAGCATCAAAGTTATAGGCACCTGTAAACTTGGGTATATACAGGATGATTCCGTGATGATGTTACAAGCTTTCAAGTACGACGGAGAAGGATAAATGTATGAATGTGGGGTAAGGGTCCCTGCGTTGGAAACGAACGAATCGAAATTTGCAAGCGAAAACTGTTCTGATACCTCTGACAGTGGAATACATGTACCGGTACTGTTGTTGCTAAAATTGAGGATAGGCAACTTTCAGAGGTGGTGGTATCGACCAAAGCAAGGAAAAAAGGTCTTGTAAAGATGAGCTCTAAAATGCATACCTTAACAGCTTTGAGCACTTGTTCAATGGAGGAGATGTGTTCCACGCTAGCGAAGGTGAACAAGTGCTCATAGCTCTAAAGGTATGAATTTTAGAGCCAATGTTTACTAGACTTTTTTCTTGTTTTGATTCCTACTATCACGTCAGAAACTTATATATCCTAGATTCTAAGCAACAGCAGTGCCATTACATGTATTCCACTATCAAAAGCATCAAAATGATCTTCCCTTGTAAATATCGACTCGCTCGTTTCCGAACCAAGAAGCCTTACCTCAAATTGATGCATTTATCGTTCATCCTAGAAAGTTACTAAAATCATCACGAGATCATATACAGGGTGGTCCATTGATCGTAACCGGGACAAATATCTCACGAAATAGCGTCACACGAAAAAACTACAAAGAGCGAAACTTGTCTAGCTTGAAGGGGGAAACCAGATGGCGCTATGGTTGGCCCGCTAGATGGCGCTGCCATAGGTCAAACGGATATCAACTGCGTTTTTTTTTAAATAGGAACCCCCATTTTTATTACATATTCGTGTAGTACTTAAAGAAATATGAATGTTTTAGTTGGACCACTCTTTTCGCTTTGTGATAGATGGCACAGTAATAGTCACAAACATATGGCTCACAATTTTAGAAGAACACTTGGTTCAAATGTTCAAATGTCTGTGAAATCTTATGGGACTTAACTAGTAAGGTCATCAGTCCCTAAGCTTACACACTACTTAACCTAAATTATCCTAAGGACAAACACACACACGCCCATGCCCGAGGGAGGATTCGAACCTCCGCCGGGACCAGCCGCACAGCCCATGACTGCAGCGCCTAAGACCGCTCGGCTAATCCCGCGCGGCGAACAGTTGATAACAGGTAGGTTTTTTTAAATTAAAATACAGAACGTAGCTACGTTTGAACATTTTATTTCGGTTGTTCCAATGTGATATATGTATCTTTGTGAACTTACCAATTCTGAGAACGCATGCTGTTACAGCGTGATTACCTGTAAATACCACATTAATGCTATAAATGCTCAAAATGATTTCGACCAACCACAATGCATTTGGCAATACGTGTAACGACATTCCTCTCAACAGCGAATAGTTCGCCTTCCGTAATGTTCGCACGTGCATTGACAATGCGTTGACGCATGTTGTCAGGTGTTGTCGATGGATCACGATAGCAAATATCCTTCAACTTTCCCCACAGAAAGAAGTCCGGGGACGTCAGATCTCGTGAACGCTCGAGCCATGTTATGGTGCTTCGATGACCAATCCACCTGTCATGAAATATGCTATTCAATACCGTTTCAACCGCACGCAAGTTATGTGCCGGACATCCATCATGTTGGAAGTACATCGCCATTCTGTCATGCAGTGAAACATCTTGTAGTAACATCGGTAGAACATTACGTAGGAAATCAGCATACATTGCACCATTTAGATTGACATCGATAAAATGGGGGCCAATTATCCTTCCTCCCATAATGCCTCACCATACATTAACCCGCCGAGGTCGCTGATGTTCCACTTGTAGCCATCGTGGATTTTCGGTTGCCCAATAGTGGATATTATGCCAGTGTACGTTACCGCTGTTGGTGAATGACGCTTCGTCGCTAAATAGAACGCGTGCAAAAAATCTGTCATCGTCTCGTAATTTCTCTTGTGCCCAGTGGCAGAACTCTACACGACGTTCCAAGTCGTCGCCATGCAATTCCTGGTGCATAAAAATATGGTACGGGTGCAATCGATGTTGATGTAGCATTCTCAACACCGACGTTTTTGAGATTCCCGATTCTCGCGCAATTTGTCTCCTACTGATGCCGCGACAGCAGCTAAAACACATACTTGGGCATCATCATTTGTTGCACGTCGTCGTTGACGTTTCACATGTGACTGAACACTTCCTGTTTCCTTAAATAACGTAACTATCCGGCGAACGGTCCGGACACTTGGATGATGTCGTCCACGATACCGAGCAGCATACATAGCCCACGCCCGTTGGACCTTTAGATCACAATAGCCATACATCAACACGATATCGACCTTTTCCGCAATTGGTAAACGGTCCATTTTAACACGGGTAATGTATCACGAAGCAAATACCGTCCGCAGTGGCAGAATATTACGTGATACCACGTACTTATACGTTTGTGGCTATTACAGCGCCATCTATCACAAAGCGAAAAAGTGGTCCAACTAAAACATTCATATTTCGTTACGTACTACACGAATATGTAATAACAAATGGGGGTTCCTATTTTTAAAAATGCGGTTGATATCCGTTTGACCTATGGCAACGCCATCTAGCGGGCCAACCATAGCGCCATCTGGTTTCCCCCTTCAAGCCATACGAGTTTCGTTCTTTGCAGTTTTTTTTGTTTGATGCTTATTTCGTGAGATATTTGGCCCGGTCACTGTCAATGGACCACCCTATATATATATATATATATATATATATATATATATATATATATATATATATATAGGCGCCTACGTTTATAACATTGGCACTCTGTAGCGTCGTTGGATGACGCTTTCGGACGCTGCCGGTTTTTTTTCCATCTTTATATAGTTTACGCTTCAAGTATCCTTTTCATAATATGGTCATTACACTTCACCCAAGCGAACGTAGATAATGCACGTTTGTTTAAAAATTTGCGCTGGCCAGAAATCGAACAGAGGCCGTCCACATGGCAGATGAGTATTCTACCTCAGAGTCACTCGAAGAATAGAGGCGCTTATTAAACTTCTGAGTCGATTTAATCAAGAATTTTTTAGAGTTGCATGAAACAGCTTTGGGAGATTAACGTTCCAGTTCTGTACGCTATGTCTCATAAATATAAAAAAATTTGAAAACCCAGATTGTCGTACCGAGCTAGGTGGCGCCGTGGTTAGCACACTGGACTCGCATTCAAGATATCGACTGTTCAAACCCGCATCTGGCCATGCAGATTTAGGTTTTCCTTGATTTCCGTAAATCACTTCAGGCAAATGCCGGGATGGTTCCTTTGAAAGGGAACGGCCGATTTCATTCTCCATCCTTACGAAATCCGAGCTTGTGCTTCGTTTCTAATAACCTCCTTGTCAACGGAGCGTTAAAGACTAATCTCCTCTTCCTCCGGATTGTGAGGCGTTCTCCTTTTTAGTGGCAGCTGGCGGCTGTGGACGACGAGAGAATGGCGATAACCAGAGGACGAGAGGGCCGGACGGTGTTTCGCATCTTACCGAAATAAATGTGTCTGGCGCACATGGACGTGCCTCTTTTAAGTGCTGTGTGCCCTGTATATAGCATTGCTCAAGGAGGCTTTCAAGGACTGCAACGTACAGTTGGCAATTTTTGAAACTCGTTATGGATTCGTGGATTAGCACTGTGGATTGATTTAGTTGTGTCCTTTTGTTACTTTGAAACTGATCTGATGACCGCTCACTATCTGTTACAAGCGACTGCAGACGTTTGGTTAGAGATGAATGGAAAAGCTGAATTGCTTGGCTCTATACTAAAAGAAAAGAACTTATTGGCAGTTGTAACCAGCATGTACATGTATAGAAAGAGAGAGCAGCAATTTTCCAAGTTTTTTCAAGAAGAAGTTGATTTAGTGTACTGCTCAGACATTCCCAGTCTCATGAATGAGTTTGGTATTGAATACAAAAAGGAAGACTGGAGGATGTTTTTTGATTAATCCAAAACTATGAGCATAGTTTAAAGGCTGTTTTATTACACAATGGCAACATGTATGCATGTATATCTGTTGGACATTCTGTACATATGAAAGAAAGCTGTAAAAACCTAGAAATTGTGCTAAATAAAATAGGCTATTCCACTCATGGTTGTATGATATGTGGCGATCTAAAAGAGAAAGAAAATACAAACCAATACCAGCTGACAAATGAAACCCCTATTAACACATATCATTGTTTTAAGTAGCTTACTGTAAATACAAACGAAGCTTATTTTATAAAAAAGCGTTTCATTAATTTCCGTGTTTACTGTACAGCATAGAATTTTTATAGTATACAGAAAAAAGCATATTTCTCGAAAACTATGGGTTATAGAAAAAAACTAAGTCTAGACTTGGATTCAGCTCATAAAAATCTATAAAGATCAGCTATCAAAGTAAAAAAAGTGTCTCAAAAAACTTTTTCGTTGGCCTGTGTAATAGGTTTCATTGGTTCATTTACATTAAAGCAGTTCCCTCCTGAACTATACACTTAAGTCTGTTACAAGTTACATCATAAAAACACACTTTACACATAAACATTTTAGCATTAATAACACAAAATTACTACACTTTAATAGAAAAATTTGCTGCTCCCAGTATGGGTATTATGGCAGTCTTGCTCTCTCGTGTGAACCAATAGCATACACTTTTCTTTTGACTGCCTCTTTATGGGCTCAAAAGCACTCCCTTCTACATTTTCTGTAAGAACGTTTTGTGGCTTCTTCCTTGTAGGCTGCCCCTTTATTTGACATAATTTTTGGCAGTCTGTTTTCGTCAAAAACCATGGGTTTATTACACCTCTTAGCTCCATTATTTCATCTAAGAGTCCTCTAAGTGAAACATTTGTTTCAATTTCCAAATATCGCACATTCATACAAAAATATCTCAGAACCTGAAACTTGACAGGTATTAATATCGTTGCAATAAAATTTATAGTTAATACAGACATTGGATGATAATAACATTTACAAATTTTTACATATTTCTGGCTATAGACTTTTTTAGGTCAACGTTTCTAGTACCTAGTGGTTTTCTGCACTTACGATAAACGAGAAAGCATGCATTAGAATGTGGTGTTCCTTGAGTTTCAAAAGGACCATAGTAAATGTATTTCAATTTTGAAATCTCCTGATTTACCTCTCTAGATTTTTCGTGAGCTTTAACAAGTACCACTTCACCTATGTTAAATTTCAAAAATTATACATTTTCAGCGTGCCTTTGGCTCTTGCTTCTGCTTTTTGTCAACTTAGTTCTCTCACCATCTCCATTTTCTTTACCAAATCCATTTCTTTACTGGGTAGGTATTCTAACACTTCTTTTACCAAACTCTTAGTTTTATGGCCTAACGTAATTTCTTCAGGTGTGAAACCAGTGGTTTCATATTGTAATGAGGTCATGATTACTTCAAATTTTTGAATAAATTTGTCGGAAGTTCTATGGTTTTGGTGAGAGTATGTCCTGCAAAGCTTTCCTAATTCTCACATATAGCGTCCTACGGATTACTAGATGGATGATAGGATGAAATGTGCCTTACTTGTATTCCTTTTTGCTCCATTCCTTCTAACTATATTTTTGCAATAAATTGCGGACCATTGTCAGGTAGTACTCTCCCTGGTTTTACTACTCCAACATTTTATGGAAAACTGCTTTAGCTGTGGCTTTCCTGATTGGATATAGTTTAATAAATTTTGAAAATGCATCTAAAATAACTAGAATGTAGGTGAAATTTTCAGCGGTTTCAGGTAGGGCCCATATAAGACCACAGACAGTAACTCTAAGTTATCTAATGGTTTGAAACTCTGCATATCACCTCTGTTGGTATTGTTGGGAACTTTAGCCCTTTGACAAACATTGCATGACTTTAAACGTTCTGTAACCTTTTTCAGAGCTCTGCTCCTAGTTTTGGCAACACTTGCTATTTTCTCATTGCACTTTTTCGCTTCACAATGTCGTATGCCAAATGAAAGTAAAACAGTTGATTCTATTTCAAACTGTGATGGCCAGCAGACTTGTCATTCTTCACTACTTTTCCCTTTCCTAATAAACAGTATCCCTTTAAATATTTTGTAAAAATTTGGTATCTGTGGCCAATCATTGCTGTCAAATTTGACCTTCACTGATTTCCACACTTCATCTTCGTTTTGGAATCTCCTAATACTTTTATATACGGTTATTCTTTTTCTACCAACTACCTCTTTTAAGTATAACGTTTTAAAAGTTCAATTCTCATTGGTTTCTAAGTTGGTTTGCTCACTGCCTTCAGTCAGTCTTGACAGTGCATCAGAAATTTGGTTTTCTGTTCCTTTCACATACATTATTTCATAATATTATTGCTGTAAGTAAAAGCCCAACGAGACAGTCTCTGGTTCAACAGTCTGCAGTCCTTCAAAAATGTGAGAGCCTTATGGTTCGCATGTATAATAATTTTGTGCCCCCATAAACAATTACGAGATTTTTTCAATCCCCAATGTAGATATAGCGCCTCCCTTTCTGAAACAGTATAATTTCGTTCATAATATATCAATGTCCTGCTTGTGAAGGCAATGGTTTTGTGAACAATTTCCTCTTCAGACTCCACTTCGTGAAAGATTTCTACTCCAGTCCAATAACTGCTGCTATTTGCGCTCATGTGGAATGTCAATGACAAGCCAGGATGATGTAATATGTTATATCTAAGTAATTCCCTTTTTAGTTCTTCGAAATTTCTTTGACATTCAGTAGTCCAAATGAATGCACCATTCTTTCGTAGCACATAATTTAAAGCGTGACTATTAAAAGCTTGCCCTTCTACAAATTTTCTATAAATCTCACATAATCCGAAATAATCTTTTAACTGTTTCCTGTTCTTTGGAGGAGGACACCTTTCGATAGCTTTTAGCTTCTCAGGGTCCTTCTCTATCCCTTCTGTGGTAATAATATGTTCCAAAAATTTGATTTCTTTTCCCATAAGTTCACATTTCTTAAACTTCAACGTCATGTCTCTATTCTGTAATGCAACAAATACCTGTTCCAATAAATCGCAACGTTCCCTCCATTTATGAGTAGCTATC
Organism: Schistocerca americana; assembly: GCF_021461395.2. Taxonomy (NCBI): domain Eukaryota; kingdom Metazoa; phylum Arthropoda; class Insecta; order Orthoptera; family Acrididae; genus Schistocerca; species Schistocerca americana. Next base: position 327,848,051 of record NC_060121.1, on the reverse strand, counting down.
AACAAATCGTCCACATAAACTGTAAGTTTACAGCTTAGTTCCCTTCCTAACACCCAATCCAAAGCATGTATGAACACAAAAACTCATGTATTTGGGCCAAATAGTACCCCCCTTGTAATGATAACGCTTGCTAGCAAAAAGGAAAGCTGTATATTTTCTTGTCTCGGCATCCATTGCGATTTACCAGTATCCAACCGTTATGTCTAAGCTGGATAAATATTTTATATCATAGATCCTTTTGAACATTTCGTCTAAGGACTCAGGACGATCTCTTTCCCTCGTCACTATCTCGTTTAAAGTTCTGGTATCAATTACCACTCTCGCCCCACAGTCCTTGTTAATTACAATAATAAGTGAATTATTGCATTCACTGTTGCTACGCGCTATAACTCCCCATTCAAACTTCTTGTCAATTTTGGCTTGAACGGCCTGTTTTTTTCGCTGTTGGTACCGGATATGGGTGAACGAAAAACGCTGTACGTGGCAGAATTTCCATGTGATAATCAAAATCTTTCACTCTACCAGAAGTATCAGAAAATAAGCTGTAATTTTGATCCAGTATTTTCAGTAACTCGTTTTTCTGCACTGGATCCGAATATGGTATGTCAGTGATAATTTTACGAAATTTTTCTAACATCTGGCCTAAAATTTTGATGCTTCTTACGTGATAACCTTCAAACATTTCTAATAATCCTTCATTATTAGTATCTCTCTCCGTCATCATAGATTGCAATTCTGGTTCAAGGTCTTCGTCGGTTTCATCAAACCCTATGTTCACAGCCCCTTCCTCACTCATGACGCTAACAATTTCATTTGCACGGTGGTTCCTTTTTCTTAGGATCCGTTATGTCTTACTGATCCTGTTCAGACATTAATGCTTCTTCACAGGTCTCGCCATTTAGTTTTTATTTCCTCTTCACTAAATTTCTGTAGCCAATCTATGCCCATAATTATCTCGATGCTAAGTTCCGAAACCATCAGAAAATTGTGTGTAAAAGGACGGTCCTTTATTACAAATTCTATCATAATTTGCGTCTTAATCAGTTTGCTTTTTCTTCCAGTCGCGCCCACTATTCTGATTCCCTGTACTGACATTATGACTATTCTTGGCTTGTCTTTAATGTATTCGTAGAAAGATTGAGACGTTGCACTAATCTGGGAACCAGTGTCCAATAATACTCTAATTTTGTAACCATAAACCTCAGTCGGAATTATGGTTTGCCGGCCGTTGCGAACGAGCGGATCTCGGCGCTTCTGTCCGGAACCGCGCTGTTGCTGCAGTCGCACATTCGAATCCAGCATCGGGCATGGATGTGTGTGATGTCCTCAGTTTAGTTAGGTTTAGGTAGTTCTAAGTATAGTGGGCTGATGGCCTCAGATGTTAAGTCCCATAGTCCTTAGAGCCATTTTTGATTATGGTTTGTTTAATCAGTATCACTTCCTTGTCCTCTTCCTCCTCCCACAATAAGTCTCGGTCTACCATTACACCTTCCCATGAAATAGTATTCATTTCTTTACATTCTAAGTCGGGTGGTTCTTTCTTCTTTTCGATCGCAAAATCCTTTACATTCTTTAGTTGTTGCTGTTTACTAATCATTTTCTTAGGATCCGTTATGTCTTCCAGATCCTGTATTGACATTACTGCTTCTTCACAGGTCTCGCCATTTACAGATTTTGTTTCCTCTTGGCTAACTTTTTTTCCTGTTTGCTGTCCAGTTTTGGCAGCTTTTCACACGAAATATTCTCATTCTCTGATATTCTCATTTCTATCAGACAGAGTTTTTCAGTAAGCTTCGTTTCCTGCGATTCTGACTCACTAGATTGATTGATGTCTTCAGTTTCATTTAAGTCAGCGTCTTCACTAACACTGTTGGCTTCTATCATGAACGCCCTTCTTAATTTCTTTCAGAAATTTCGTCGCTAGTCTCGTAATTCATGCATTTATGGATTCGTTCTATAATAACGAGTTTCTCTTGTTTATCTTTTGTAGCAGGCAGATTGTTATCCTCTGTTGGTAGTTCGTCTGCATCAGAACTGTCTTCCTTATCTTCCCTAATGTCATCAGCCTGCACTTCACAAACACTTTGTGGAATTCTATCAGTCGCACAAATTCGTTTTCCTTCAAATGAGGCTTATGAATGACAGAAACGTTACCCACAGATTCATTGTCACGGAATGATTCTTCAGCAAAGGGTTAATCTGCATCTCCTAGTTCCCTAAAATCAGCGACGCCTTCCTCTGCTGAGTGCTTTTTAATTCAACTGAATTGGCAGCTGCCATACTCTGCGTGGCTCCAGACAACAAATCTTTCACAATTACCTCCTTTCCGGTCGTAGTTATGCTATCTTCCTTTTCGTTACACTGCTTTACACCGTCATACAGATTACTCATTTGTATACGCCAATTACCAACTCCGTTCAAACTCTCCTCTGTCTCAGTTACTGCACGTTGTCTGTCCGTAGCCTCTGAACTGGTTACAGCGGGCGATGCCCCGTCTACTGGGTTACTCACAGCCTCACCTTATTGCCCTGTGACATCACTCTCTGTCTGCACTGCTACAGAATTAACTCTCGCAACAGCGGTCCACTGCAGCAGTTTGTCAGTACACGAAATATGTTCGTTCCTAGCCGACTGTGATTCACCTGCAGTACCATCTGTCGCGGCAGTTCTAGTGCCCGGCATCTCATCTGCACCTTACTGCAGCGTATCGAAGCTTCTCAGTCTATGTCGAGAATATTTCTTGCGTTTGGGCCTCCTGTATTTTGTTCCTGCATCCGTCCGACCCTCAACAGTCACGTTATTTAGTTTAACTTCTCCCTTATGGAGTTATTTCGCGGTTTATGTACTCTTCTGCGATGGTTAGAGAAAAATCTTCCTCTGCCTCTTCCTCTTTGAACAGTATTAACACTGTACAGGTTATCATTCTGTTCATCATTGCTGTTATTCCGATCGTTCCTTTCGTTTCGGCAGTTATTACTCTGACGGAAGTTGTTTTCTCGCCAGTGGTCTTCGTCAATCACTTTATCTACAAATGCAGAAAAAGTACGGTGGTTACTACCCACATATCTTTTGGAGTCTTCTGGCAATTCCTTCCAGAGTTCCCATATGATCTCGGAATCATTCCTTCTATTTCTTAAGTGAGCTAATCTCCAATACGATGACTCACAAATTATTTCATGTTCATTCGGCCTTTACCTTAGATCATTCTCACATTTATAAACTCATGCCAGAGGTTATTTTGTACCTCCTTGGACCAATACTTGTCCAAGAATTTCGTCTAAATTCACTGAAGGTCATTACTTCAGTGTATAAGTTAATTCCCTATCGTTTAGCATCTCCTGCTAAGCCACTAATTACATTATTTACTTTTTCCTGATCTGTGATATTTTCGGGTAATAGCCTCTCGCATTTCTCAATAAAATCGCAGCGGCTAATCCACTGTGTTTTTGGTAAGGGTCGAATTTTCCTTCAGCCTCTAGTACCTTGTAAATTGGTGTTCTGTCTACCACATAAGGGCCATTACACGTAATCTTTCTTTCTAGGCCACTAACTTTTTCTTATGTACTAGAAGTGTTATTGCAATACTTCTCTTCGCAATGATCTACATTCATGTCTATGTTTTTTTCAGGTTCTTGAACAGTGATTCTCAGTTGAGCAATCTGTTCTGCATTCGCTTTTGTTATTGCTTTCTTAACATGGGAAATCTGTTCCTCAATCTTTGACTCTACCATAGGTTCAACCCGTTCGTGTATTTTCACTACTTCTGTTTCAAAACTGTCATTAATGTCCACTATTTATACCTGTGTATTATTAATTGTTTCACCTAAATCTTTCAACTCTTTCTTCGTGTTAAAAAGTTCCTCAGTCAGAATGATGATGATGAGGTCTCATACTCTAAGGAGCGTAAAGGACAAAGCGGGAGACCCTCACCAACGTACTAGGCAAGGTCCTAGTGGAGGTGGTTTACCATTGCCTTCCTCCGAACGTAATGGGGACGAATGATGATGATAATGAAGACGACACAACACCCAGTCATCTAGAGGCAGGAAAAATCCCTGAGCCCGCTGGGAATCGAATGCGGGACCCCGCATGCGGGAGCGAGAACGCTACCGCAAGACAGCAAGCTGCGGACAGAAAACCTACGTATCTTATTATTAACTTTTTCTAACTCTTGGTTATTCGTTTCCATTTGTTCACTCTGTTTCTTAAGTTGTTCGTTTATACTGGCAGGAGTTTCCGACTGTTTTTCCATAAGTTTCTCGTTTTGAGCCTGCATTTGTTCGCTTAAAATTGAAGTGTTCTTGTTTTGTGCTAGCATTTTCTCGCTTAGAATTGCAGTGTTCTTGTTTTGTGCTATCAGCTGTGTATGGATACTGTGTAGTAATGCACACAAATCAATCGGTTGTTGTTCATTTTGCTGATTATTTTCTACCCATTTGTCTTCCTCCTCTGAATCTACTTCTCTCTTAATCTGAGATGGGCTTAACAGCATAGAAGTCTCATTCCCCAAATCAATAATTTGTACCTGATTTCCCATCAGTAAAATCGATTCCTCTCTGTCCGGCTCCTGAACACTGTTTACAGAAGTGTCATCACTCTTATCCTCCAACTTTACTTCTCTATACTGCATATACTTCATCCATTTTGCGTGAACCACACATATAACAATTTACACTGCTGTACCTTTCTCTTAACTGCTTTAACAAATTCGTGCCCATGAGATTTTTATACATCTTCCAAAAGAATCTGTAAAATATATAACAGTGCTTAAATACATGTAGACTATTAATTGCTGTAAAAAGCCCTGTCACCAGGCACCACGTATAACCCTACAATTACTATTGTAATTTAGTATGCTCTTACCTAAATAACAGAAAACACCATCTCTATGTTGCCAAGCATAACCCTCTTACTAAATTTAGGTTGGTTTCCAAATAAAGTACACTATGGGAGTCTATTTCTCTTAATAGAATAAACTAATCAATAGAGTTACCCTTTTTACTGGATCTGACCGTTTGTTGTGTCTAACGGATAAGTAACTCAGATTGTTCAATTCTTATCCTAAGATCTTACCTAGCGGTTAGAAAGAAACACAGTATAAATAATATTATATTGAAGCTAGGACAACTCAGTACCAAGTTCACTTGGTGGTTTAAAACATGTACTAACGGTCGCCAGCCTATCCAGGCAATGAAACAGTGAAGTATTACAACAGCAGAAGTATGAATTTTTCCTACTTTCTTTCTACTGTTTAAGTTGCTTCTTCAAATAAATATGACTCCATGTAAACAACGTTGGACTACAATCTTATATATTACGGTTTTAAAAAAAGCCCAGTGGATAACTTCAAGGAAGCTAAAAATCTTTTGGCCAGGGGAGACCTTTAGAAAAGCAGTTTCCATAACCAAAAAACTTAAATACTAAAATACTTAGATGCTAAAGCACATACTTTTTATACTGAAAATTACACATAAAGAAAACCTCTTTCTAACCGAAATTTACTTTCAGAAGCTATTACTCTTTGAACTAAATCTGTATAGTCATTTAACAGATTCTAATTACTTGGCTTCGCTCTGAGTGAATTGTATGCAAGCAAACTTTTACAATAACACTTTGCAATAGTTAAGAAAACTTCTAAAACAAGAGTAGTTTCACTTTATTTCTCTGTAATACACTAAAGCATGTACGTATTATTACTTTATCTAAAATTCTGATTACGCCTTTCAGTGAAACAACTTTTTACACAAAAACCATTTTAATTTTGCCTCTTTATATTAACTTGGCACTTCATAAGTCTTTAAAACAGGATACTCGGATAAATCAAACACCAGAAAGGGACTCTATATAGGTGTACGATTTGGATGAATTAACAGGGTGAACAAGTTTCTTTAAAGTTCAAGAATCGTTATTTCCTTAATAAAACACAATTTAAATTAATGGTTCACGCTGTACAGAAGTAAAATACCAAAAAACATTTTATCTGGTCGCTGTAGGCTTGTGTGTGGCGAACAATTACGACGGCTTCACTACCCACAGCACGGCCTGCAGGTTTCTTGCTGTATGGGCTCAATTTCTGTTCTTGGCGTGGTTGAATTTTGCATACAGCAGCCCAACAACACGCATCTATGCCGTGAGCTGTTTGCAGTCTTCATCCCAGGCATTTTTGTGTAAATTTGAGGCAAAGCTTCTCCTGCTCCACTAGGGTGTTGCCTCAATCATTGTTGCCTACAGACTTTATGACGTACTTCCCGCGCTTGGTCTAGGTAGCGTGCCAATTCGCCCTTGCCACCTTTTCCACTCCCCATAGCTACTTTCGTTACAAGCGGAAGCATAACTCATATTTCTTACATTGTTCCTAAGCGTGACCATTTCTAACAATTGTCAAATTTACATCAACATGAACAGTTTATAGGCACAAATATTTTTAAATTCAAAATGTCATCAGAAAATTATTTAACGTAGCAAGCAATTTACATAGTATTTTACATACATTACATGCAATGCAAAGAACTTCAACCTCTAATAGCACACTTTACATGTACAGAAAACATAGCACCAATATGCGAAAATTATATAGCAAACAATTATAAAAATTTTGATGAACCATAAACAAATAGTGCTATAACTGCACCCGCTATTTTCTTGTTTTGGGATATTTTTTTTCATTTTAACTTCGTGGCCACATTCCCTTCCTATCCACACAGATGCCGGCCGAAGTGACCGAGCGGTTCTAAGCGCTACAGTCTGGAACCGCGCGACAGCTACGGTCGCAGGTTCGAATCCTGCCCTGGGCATGGATGTGTGTGATGTCCTTAGGTTAGTTAGGTTTAAGTAGTTCTAAGTGCTAGGGGACTAATAACCTCAGAATTTAAGTCCCATAGTGCTCAGAGCCATTTATCCACACAGACGTCAGTTAGCCTAAGGAAGGAAGGAATGTCACGAGCGCCATCGATCGAGGACACTTCCTTCTGTATGTTGTGTCTTAATTGTTTTTATATGCCGTTTTTTGAAACGTCTGCATGTTGTGGTCTAGTGATACCCGTCGCTGCCTTCATTTCGCGGCACCCTAGGCTCGACTACCCACCATGTCGGATCATTTCATCTCATCTTCATCTACGCGCGTGTCACCGAAGTGGTGTCAGATACAAAGACTTTCATTGGGCGTCCGAACGACCTAGGGTTCTCCCGGCGAATAATCCCTTACGATCATTTCATTTCTTGAGGCAAAGATTGAGACCGACCAAACATTTGCCTAAGTAATAGCATGAAATACTCTAAGATCCACACTCACACTGGCTGGTGTACAAGACCAACGGTCTGATTCACTTCTCAGTTTCGTAAGCAAGCGCATTGTGCATTAAACTGCATGAAAAGTTCTCCACTGGAACTCACGCACGTACTGATATTGCACTCTTTGACGACAAATTCTTTTGATGGTTAATGATCGACCTTTACGGTAACATGAGAGTGGGTACCATTGTGCGATACATAATTTTTTTATCTTTAGATTTTAGTGAGGAGGTGGGTTACAGTTTCTTACAAAAATGGCTCTGAGCACTATGGGAGTTTCTTACAAACGGGCTGTTTGTCGCTGTCATGGGTTAGATCCAGAACATCTAAACTGTGTCTCAAGGCACGATAGGCTGAGACAATATTAATGCTGTTACGTTAGTCAGACGTAAGGTTTAGCAATTCCCTTCATGCTCTTTGAATGTAGTATCCTTTGCACTAGCTCTAGAATTTGTTCTACATCATTCTTTTCTTCCTTGGAATCACAGAACACCACAAACGTTACACTACATTGAAAAGCGTTATTTGTTACATTCACTTATGTAAAAAATGGGTTCAAATGGCTCTGAGCACTATGGGACTTGACTTCTGAGGTCATCAGTCCCCTAGAACTTAGAACTACTTAAACCTAACTAACCTAAGGACATCACACACATCCATGCCCGAGGCAGGATTCGAACCTGCGACGGTAGCGGTCGCGCGGTTCCAGACTGTAGCGCCTAGAACCGCTCGGCCACTCTGGCCGCACTTATGTAAAAAAAGAAGATTGCTCATCTGCACAGCGAATAATTGTGTTAGCCATTTTGTTCAGTAAGAACTTGGCTCAGTGTTTACGTCTTAATGTGTAAAAATCGTATTTCATCTAAGGTCAAAATGATGACTCACCAAGGAAAGGGACATAAAGTGGAATAAAAAATCATTAGAGTGCAGTCAAAATTACCGTCAACAACATTCCGACGACGAAAATATTCTGTTCCGTTAACGGAAAAGCTGTTAATACTGTACTACTGTCTAATCTTCACACACATTATAGCATCATAATACGAGGAGCTATGGTATATATAACATCATTCAATTTAGTGAAGCTTCGTGTGTCAGTTTCATTCAGGAAGCAGCTTTTCTTTTTGCATCATTAGAAGGATTTTTCCCGCAAACATTTGCTATCAAATTATACCATAGTAATGAAAATGAAAACAATTCATAAATTACGTACGATTTTTCGTATTTATAGTTCATCTTCAATATAATGCGTATTAGATTCGTTTGCCCTTTGTTGATAAGTGAAAATGGCAACTGGTTTCACTGTCTATTGCAGAAACCAAGGTCTCTTTCAAGTGAAACGTTTTGGGCATCAATCGGGAGCCATATCCTTGAGATTTGGGTGGTTTCCGATGCTGAGGTTTAACTCACATCAAACTTGTAAAGGCGTAGTTCATGGCTGTCTTCAGAAAGCTTATGATGTTTTCAGATCAATTGGTTACTTTTAACCTTGTCGACAGCAAGTAGTAGTATTATGCCTTATTGAAAGGATTCTCTGGGGCTGTATTTACAAAGAGTTTTCTTGTATTTGAGTTGTTCTTGAATTATTAATTTTGGCCCCATAAGAATGTTGAATGTTGAAGCTTGAAGTCGTAGTTGGATTAATCTGCAGAGTGACTACGATATAATCGCATAGGACTGGAAGGCTGGTGGCGTGACGATTGTGGGGTCAAATCTGTTTGGTGAAGTGGATTGAATTCATTTTCAGACCTTTCAGTCACAGGAAATTATGAGTCGATCGTCGGGAATCGAAAGCGGAAGTTCCACGTCTGTCCACCAACATCCATGGCACTGTCAATTTTATGGAAGAGAGTACGTCTCGTTGTACCATTTATTAGGTTCTTCCCGTTCCATTCATGTATGAGGCCTAAGATCGATGTTTGCTTAAACGCATCTGTGCACACTGTAATTAATTTAATCTTGTCCTTGCTATCCTCAATGGAGCTATACGGAGGGGATTGTAGCACATTCCTAGATTTATCACTTAGAGCTATTTCTTGAAACTTTGTAGTTGGGTTTTCTCAGCAGTTTAGTTTCTTCAGCAGCTCCGTAATGCCGCCCCATAGGTCAAATAAACCTTTGATCATTCGTTCTGCGTTTCATTTTATACAGCCATTATCCTCTGTTAGTCCTGTTTGGTGCGAATCTCACACTTTTAAAAGCGATATTCTTGGATGGAATTTTATTTTATTTTTTTCTTTGAGGATATGTGGCCTCTGTATACTATTGAAAGAAAACATGGTCCCTTACAGGCTGTACCGTAACACTGTTTATTTAAATTGGGTGATTAGCTAATTTCAACCGCAAGTCATTTTCAAGCACATGCGTGGCGTTATGTACAGTGTACTTTTATAGTTTGTCTTACACATATAAAACCAGACATAATACTCCGTAATTACATTAGGACTGATCCACATAAGAAGTGATACATCTTACGTACCGTAACATTGTTTATTTAAATTGGGTGATTAGCTAATTTCAACCGTAAGTCATTTTCAAGCACATGTGTGACGTCATGTATAGTGTACTTTTAGAGTTTGTCTTACACATATAAAACCAGACATAATACTCCGTAATTACATTAGGACTGATCCACATAAAAAGTGATACGTCTTACGTACCGTACCATTGTTTATTTAAATTGGGTGATTAGCTAATTCCAACCGTAAGTCATTTTCAAGCACATGTGTGACGTCATGTATAGTGTACTTTTAGAGTTTGTCTTACACATATAAAACCAGACATAATACTCCGTAATTACATTAGGACTGATCCACATAAAAAGTGATACATCTTACGTGACACACTGGTAACCATACTGGCTACCACCATACAGCTTGTAAACTTGATTAGTTGACAAGCTGCAGTACTTAGAGTATGGTTACCAGTTTGTAACATAAGATGTTGTAATATTTTTCTATGTGGATCAATCCTAATGCAGTTATGGAAGACTATGTCTGGTTTTATACATGTAGGACAAAAGAATCTGATAGCTACACCATACGTGTCCTCATGCATGTTCTGGACAATGAATTACGTTCGAAATTAGTTAATCACACGACAAAGGACCATGTTTTATTTTATAAAATTATTGGAAGTGTTTCACGAGGTTTTATGAGCAGTCCCCTTTGTAGATTGATTGTCTCCATGGTATTCTGCCAACGAACCGAAATCTGCAACTTGCCTTACCTGTGACTGAGCCTATGTGATAGCTCCATTTCAGTTCCTAAAAAGAGTTACACAGAGGTATTTGTATCAGTTGACCGACTGCAACTAAGACTCGTTGATGTTGTCGTCATAAGATACTACGTGTTTTCGTTTCGTGAAGTGCAATGTTTTACGTTTCTGTACGTTTGAAGCAAGTTTCTAGTATCTTAGGCACTATAAAATCTTAGCAAGATCTGACTGAACATCTGTACCACTTTTTTTCAGACAGCACTTCTTTACACGTAATCTCATCATGTGTGAAAAGTCTGAGGTTACTGTTGATATTGTATGTGAGATTATAAAGGTACAGCATTAACGACAAGGGTCCCAACAAATTTCCTGGGGAAAACCTAAAGTTCTATCTACGTCTGTCAATGACTTTCCATTCTGGTAACATGCCGAGTCCTCGCTACCCAAAAATCCTCAATCCAGTGATTAATTTCGCTTGATACCCAACAGATCATACTTACGGTAATAACTGTGGGTGTAGTCCTGAGTAAGATTTTTTTCGGAAGTCAAGAAATACCGTATGTACCTGACTTCCACCATCCATGACTTTCAGGATGTCATGTAAGAAAAGTACGAGTTGGGTTTTACATGAGCGATGCTCTCGGAATCTGTGTTGACTGGCACGAAACAGGTCCTTCTGTTAGAGATGTCTCGTTATAACTGATCTCAAGAATATGCTCTAAAATTCTACAACAAATGGATGGCAGGGATATTGGACGGTAGTTTTGTAGATCACTTCTGCTACTCTTCTTGTAGACGGATGTGACCTGTATTTTGCTCTAAATGCGGGAATGATTTTTTTGTTCGAGTGATCCGTGATATATTACATTTACATCTACATCATACTACGCAAGCTACCTAATGGTGTGTGACAGAGGGTACTTTCGGCATCACTATCTGATCCCTACGACCCTATACCATTCGCGAATATCGCGTGCGAAGAATCATTGTCTGTAAGCCTCTGTATTGGCTCTAATTTCTAGATATTTTACGACAGACGCTGTCTCCAGCTGTTTGTATCAATAGTGTAGCTGTACAGCAGTGGATTTCTTTTCCTATATATGCGCAATATGTTACATTTATTTACGTTCAGGATCAATTTCCAAAGCCTGCACCATTCATCAATTCTCTGCAGGTCGTTCTGCAAATTCTTACTATCTTCTAGAGTTGGTACTTTGGTACAGACAACTGCATCATCTGCGAATAGCCTTAAAGAGCATCCGTTGCTTTCTACTGGTTCATTTATATATATTGTAAACAGCAACGGTCCTATCAGACATCCCTGTGGTACTCCGGATATTACCTTTACATCTGTCGATTTAGTTCCGATAAGAGCGACGTGGTGAGTTCTATCTGCAAGAAAGTCCTGATTCCAATCGCAGGGCTGCTCCGATACTCTGTAAGCTCATATTTTTTTCATTAAACAGCTATGCGGGACGGCGTCATATGCCGTACTGAAATCAAGGAACATGACATCAACCTGAGTGCCGTTCTCCACTATGCTGTGGATCTTGTGGAGGAACAGAGCGAACTGAGTTTCGAAGGATCTCTGCGGAATCCATGTCGATTTTTATAGAGAAGATGTTCATTTTCCAAAAACGTCATAATTCTTGAGCATGACACATGTGCCATAATTCTACAACAGAATGACGTCAACGATACAGGTCTATAATTGTCTGGATGTGTGTTATGGCCTACCTTGCAAACGGGAATGACTTACGCTTTTTTCCAGTCGTTAGGTACCTTTCGTTAAATTACTGCTAGAAGGGGAGCAAGTTCTTTCGCATAATCCTTATAGAATCTTATAGGTATCTCATCTGGTCCTCAAGCCTTTCCGGTATTAAGCGATTGTGGCTGCTTTTCAGTTCCACGAACGGTTGCCTCAATATCTGCCATTTCGACGTTCGTACGAGGATTGAAAGGAGGGACAGTGTTACGATCTTCTTCGGTGAAACAACTTCGGAAGATCGAATTCAGTATTTCGGCCTTCTCTCTGTCATCTTAAGTTTCGGTGCCGGTGGGGTCGCTTAGAGAATGAACAGACGATTTTGACGCAACTTACTGATTTTAAATACGATCAAACTCTTTTAGGGTTTTTCCTCAGGTCGGTTGACAACGCCTTACTTTCAAAATCATTAAATACATCTCTAATTATTCTCCATACGCTCATTTTCGCTTCGTTCAGCTTTTGTTTGTCAGCAAGGTTTTTAATTCTCTTGAATGTGAGATGAAGTGTTCTTTGTTTAAACAGCGCTATTAAATCACGGTGGAACTTTCCCATCCCTTAAAACCATGTTGTTGTTGTTGTTGTTATGATCTTCAGTCCAGAGACTGGTTTGATGCAGCTCTCCATGCTACCCTATCCTGTGCAAGGTACTTCGTCTCTGAGTAAGTACTGCAACTTACATCCTTCTGAATCTGCTCAGTGTACTCATTCCTTGGTCTCTCTCTGCGATTTTTACCCTCCACGCTTCCCTCCAATACTGAGTTGGTGATCCCTTGATGCCTCAGAATGTGTCCTAGCAACCGATCCTTTATCCTAGTCAAGTTGTGCCACAAATTCTTCTTCTCCCCATTTCTGTTCAGTACCTTCTCATTAGATATGTGATCTACCCACCCAATCTTCAGCATTCTTCTGTAGCACCACATTTCGAAAGCTTCTATTCTCTTCTTGTCTAAACTATTTGTTGTGGCGTAACAAGACAGCTACGCCACACTGAAGTAGCCTAAAGGCACGCGTTAATCTCACGTAGGCTAGAGAGAGGTCTGAAACAGGATACGTAATGAATGGTAGCAAGAAAAGTACGTAGCTGCTATAATACTTAACTTTTAATCCATCATTTGTATACAGCATTCCTTGATGATACAAGTGAGACTCTATCTTAAAATGGTTAATGGCGCCTTGCTAGGTCGTAGCCATTGACTTAGCTGAAGGCTATTCTAACTGTCTCTCGGCAAATGAGAGAAAGGCTTCGTCAGTGTAGTCGCTAGCAAAGTCGTCGTACAACTGGGGCGAGTGCTAGTCCGTATCTCGAGACCTGCCTTGTGGTGGCGCTCGGTCTGCGATCACACAGTGGCGACACGCGGGTCCGACATGTACTAAGGGACCGCGGCCGATTTAAAGCTACCACCTAGCAAGTGTGGTGTCTGGCGGTGACACCACACTATTTATCGTCCATGTTTGACTTCAATACATGGTTACACTCCATACAAATAGTTTCAGAAAGGACTTCTTGACACTTAAATCTATACTCGATGCTTAAAATCTTACTCAGAACGTACTTGTCTAGGGCATACTGAACGATAGCTTTGAATTTTTTCCATTTTTCTGCACACCTTCGTCTTCATCACCGAATATTTGATACTGACTGCAAGAGATATTCTGAAATTTGTATCCTGTCACCCTTGCTGAGGAAATATATCTTCCTGCCTTTCTTAACATTCCATGTAGGATCCGTCGTCACAGATGCTGTCACAGCCACATACCTTCCTCTAAGTTAACTGATTCCATAAGTTGCGGTCTGTTTGTTGCCAGAAGGTCTAAGACGTTACCCTCGCGAGTTGGTTCTCTAACTGTCTGCTCAAGGTAACTTTGATGGCATAACACTCACACTCTATACCTGGCAAGTTGAAATCATCCCCTATTACAAAGGCATGATCAGGAAAATTACTAACAATATTCTGCACATTCTGTCTGAAGCGCTCTACAACTACAGATGCTGACCCAGGTGATCTGTAAAAGCTTCCGATCATAATTTCTTACCGTTATTTGGTACTCAATATCACGCAGATTAATTTACATTAGGAATTTATGTTGTTGACACACCTCGGTAGATTCTATCGAATTTTTCACTGCAATAAACGCGCCACCACCATTGGCGGCTAACCTATCCTTACGATAAACATTCCAATCTGATCTTAGGATTTCGTTGTCATTATGGTTTGAAGAGGAACTATCTCGGGTGGAAATTCTGTGTAGAATCTGACAGGAATTCTATCGTGTCCTCGATCTTTGTTTGATTTTACCGATTTCAGTTGTTTCTCAATGGATCACTTAAATATATACGTATAATTGCAGTGGTGCGAGAGTCCAATTGGGTGTACTTTCCATTATGAAGAAACAATTGAAAAAGGAGTTCAGCATTTCTGCTTTTGCTTTGCTATCCTCAGTATTAGTTCTCGTCTCGTCCATGAGAGTCTGGCCACTAACTTTGGTTCCACTTGGAACTTTTAATATGACCAGAATTACTTTGGGCTATGTGAGAGATCTTTCGATAATATTCTGCTACACCGATCGTTGAGGGCTTCAAGCATTGCTCTGCTGACAGCCAAATGCGTTTCATTTAGCGTCTCTCTGTCGATAGTCGTATTCTTTGTTTTACACTTACTATCCAGTAGCCTCCGTTTCTTTAGACGTTTTTATACATTGACTGTATATCACGGAAGACCCTCCAGTCATGAACCGCTCTACTAAGTACACATCAGTCAAGGTCATTGTCAACTATTCTTTCAAGCTTGAGGCATAGTTTCTCTACATGCTCCTCTCATAAGACAAATGTTTGAAGTTCACTGTTGGATATGACACCACTGCCTCTTTGTCTCGCTGGATGAACTTATCAGCCGTTCTGCTTGTTTCAGTTGCCCTTTGTACTTTGATACTCATTGTTGCTAGAACTGGCTCGTGCTCACTGATACGTTTCAATGTGGGTATCTTTAAAGAGGTCAGATACATTCGTTGTCGTTATATCTACTCATAATATACGAGAGTAGGTCAATGAATAATAAAGCACAATGTTTTCTCAGAAGGTTTTTATTGTTAACAATTAGAATTTAGCGACAAGCTCTATCAACATTTACATTATGTGTACTATATTTCTACAATCTCCATCATGCTGTCTGGCCTTATGCCAGCGTTGTGGAAAACCCGTATTCCCTACTTGTAAAAGCCCTTGTCCTGTTCTCCCAGCCATGTCAATGAACGACGTACACTCTCGTCATCTTCGAAGTGTGTAGAGCCAACTGTCGAGTTGTGAGGCATCGATCTGCATGAATAGTCCCATGCGAGCCACCATGTCGGAAGCTGCGGCTGTGGTAGGACGTCCATAACGTGGGCGATCAAGGAGCTCAGTTTCTGCACTCCATTCAGTCAACTTAATCGTAACCATACTATGCTCACAAACGTTTATGACTGTTCTTTCTACGAAATCAAAAATCAGTTACAGCAAGTTGGTTGTAACGTGCATCTAGGTTAGGCGCCCTTTTGATTCTTCACTACTGTTCTGCATCTGTCGAAATTTTTCGAAATTTCGCACGCGTACAAGTAAAAATAGATTTTAAGTACCTAAAAGGTCGTTTTACTATCTGTATTAACGGGTGGAAAAATTGGGCGTTACTTATTGAACGAGCCTCGTATTTCAATCATAAGTTGGTTTCCGAAGTATTTATTCTAAGTAGTTTTCATAGCAGGCGATTGGTAGGCCTAATGTTTCACAGGACGCCTTAGACCATGCGCACTGCGTACGACACTGTAATTTTTCCAACTAACTGTTGGATGATTAAAGTCTTCGCCGATGACAACAGTATGCTTGAGCCACTTATTTTCTAGCAAATTGAGAGACTGAAGAAATTGACCTAGTAAAACTAGCCGGTAGACAAAGAAAGCGGTCATATCTCAAAGGACAACATTGCGTTATAGTTCCCATGAGCATCTTCTGTGTCTACAAAGATAATCTTCCATATCGTAATATAACATGTTTCCAACCACTGCTGTATACACTTATTATCACTGCACGAGAAGCTTATGACTTGATAGGTTCTGAGCAAAGTGATAACTACAAATTGAACATTTGCTGCGCAGAGGAGTGTGTCTTGTTCATTTTTGTATTTCCTGTCATAATTTTCATCGCTAAGCAGTTCATCGACACAAAATAAGGTACGCGTCGTGCTATCTGGCGGCCGCTTTACGAACTACGACGACCAGCTACCGGCAGTACAGAAAGCTGCCTTATCTCCCTGCAAGCACTGCATTTTGCTGCCGGTGTGACTCTATTCTTGACGGAACACTGTCGGCAAAATACAATAATTACTTCTTGACCGATATAATTTATTGCTACATTCAACACTTGACCACCTTACAAAGACGTCTAATTCGTTCCTTCCGAGAGAGAGATCATAGGCCCTAAATAAGTAACAGTGTTTAGTGTATTAGAATGTTTCTAAACGGTTTCGGTACTATTGGCCACACGGCAACCAAGTGCAGCGAGAATGGTGAAAGAAGAATTATAAACATATGTGGGTGAATTATTGTAAATAGAGCTGTATGCCTATTGGTATATCTGACTGTGGAGGTATGGTATGTGTAATATAATCACAGTATCAGTTAACAGCAATAATTATTCATATTGATGATACATGTTTCTTTGTACATGCTTGCGCTTTGTTTACAAGACTGTATACTTCGGCGTAATGTAATGTCTCTCAACTACTGTTCAACTAATAATAATAATAATAATAGCATTATCGGTGATAAAATCCAAAATTATCTGCACATGCTTTCGTCGTGGACTTTATGTACGGATGGAAAGAAAAATACGTTTCGTAATTGTCTTCCGTTAGAGGTCAGTTTATAAGTGAAAAATGTGTCGGATAGGATGAGTTTCAGCGAAAATTTACAACTACGCAGACAAACTGATTAAGTGAATTATTAATTTAATGTGGGAAGATATCTGCAACATGCTTAAAAATGGAAGTCACTAATTCTGAGTGGGTTGCGATATAGAAGTCGTAATATTTGCCTTTTTCTGATGTTATCGGTCACAGTAGCGTGTGTGGTCAATTCCGCTCAGTTAGTAGGTCAAATCGTAATATCTGTTCTGAACCCATATCGACACACCGATATTTGTGTACAGTTTGGAGACATAAACGACTTAAAGCTTGGAATTACAGAAAGAGATATGGAGCAGGATATCCACAATGAGTATTAGAAAAAGTTCCCTTGCTATTGTTTCTTATATACCCAACTCGACATGCGATGTTTACCACGGTTACCATGCCTTTCTTTTTTTCTGGAAAATAGTCTATGCCAGCAGTTTCCTCTCAACAGGAACGCTCGCAAAATCAATTGGTCTCCCATCATTTGGTGAGAAGTAAGTATCATCTCCATATATAAAAGGCAAAGTCCTAACTGACTGACCCATCATCGCCCAGCTCAAAAGGTTAAGGATATAAACTTAAAATATGGGTGAGACATTTCGAAATTCCATCCCTGAGAGTGTGAAACAGGAGATGAAATGTTTTTTTGAAAATGTGTCGCTATTAAGGTAATTTTTAAGTCAGACTTACGAAAATTGGCATTTGGTTTCTCGGTCAGAATTAAGGAAATCCGTGTTTCAGCATTCTTGGAAGTTTATACCTTAGGGAGAGGAGGGGGAGGCGGGTGAAACATTCGGTGAAAGTTTCATTTAAAAAATAAATTATTGTAAATGAACTAATAAAGTATTTTTAAAGCTACATCTACGAAAATTGGTTTTTGACTTCTCGGTTGCAAATGCGGTGCGGGTCTCCCGCATCGTCCCCCAAGCTCTGTCAAGGAGTATGGGACTTCATCATCACATCGACGTTTTTTGAAATTCAGCCCCTAGGTGGGTGGAATAGGAGATGAAATATTTTATGAAATAGTTCATTATGAACGCATTTTCAAAGCTACATTTATTAAAATTTGTATTTGGCTTCTTAGTTAGAAATAATAAACATGTTTGTCACTGTTTTTGGAAGTAGGACGAGGAAGGTCTTTGTGGAATTATTTCATTACGCAAGCATTTTTGAAGCTAAATCTATGATAATTTGTACTGGTTTCTTTGTTAAAAGTAAAAGATATACGCATGTCATTGTTTTTGGAAAAACAACACCTAGTGGTGTAAAACAGGGGGTGAAATGTTTTATGAAAAGATTTCATTATTAACTGTCAAAGCATTTTTAAAGCTAAATGTATGAAAATTGGTATTTGGCTTCTCGGTTACAAATAAAAAATGCGTGTTTCAGTGTTTTTGGAAATTCAAACCTATAAGGGGATGAAACAGGAGTTGAAATGTTTTATGAAAAGAATTCACTGTTAAACCATTTTTAAAACTAAATCTAGCGTGGATCTAATAGTGTAGGTATCTTTTAAGAAGGAATTGTTCGAAATTCAGCTCCCAAGGGGATGAAATTGGGAATGAAACGTGTTTTGAAAATTTTTCACTATTGGGGCAATGTTTGGAGACAGGAATACGAAAAGTGATATTTGATTTCTGTGAGAAATAAAAAAAAAGCGTTTCAACATTTTTGGAAATTCAATTATGAAAGTAAAATACTGTGCGAAAGCTTTTTTTGGAAATAAATAATTATTAAAGAACTACTGCAGCATTTGTAGGCTACATCTACGAGAATCGGTGTTTTACTTGTCTGTTAGATGAAAAGAAATATTAGTTACAGGATGAAAGTTCCTATGGAAATATGACCCCAAAAAGGCAAAAGGTATGACCAATTCCTTGGACCACAACTACCAGTATCGCCTTTTGGTCAGAATTACATTCGAGAAAGACCACGTTCCTATGGCTTTAATTACTTTGAAAAATTCAGGAGATGCTGCAGTTTGTGAACAAGCTGGTAATTACTGATATGAGATGGGCATTATTTGTTGTTAAATACTAAACACAGAGTACCGCATTAACAATATGCGAATCATCATTAAAATGTAAACTGTGGCCAATTACTTGCAGAAGCATAAGGAATTGAAATTATCAACAAGCTCATTACTTCCCGTTATACAGCTATACCATTCCTCTTTTACACAGAAAAAGGAATGAAATCTATATGCACTAGAAATATTATTTAGCTCCATGTTTTTAATATTTCGAGAGTATTTTTGTAAGTAAAGAAAAAGTTTTACATATTCATCAACGTTAATTTAACATAGAACTTGATGATAAATGAAATTTTCAGTTACACCATATCCAGAAAAACACGTGTGAACAATAATAGAGCTATGTGTTCGTGACTGTGTATATATTACTCACAAATACGAGTGTAGCGTGTTCCAGGAGGAATGGTCAAGCTCCGGGGATATGAGAGGAACAGTCATCAGAAGCAAAAAGGTGTAGTAACCATGGGTCCAAAAAGCATACCTGAAGGACTATGAGGACTTCTTCTATACTGCGAAACAAATCACTTCTACTACAAGTTCTTTGCTTTGTCTGTTTTGGGTGAATGTAGTATTGATCAAAACCAGAAAAAATTATCTTGTAAACATGATTCTAAAATGCATACCTTAAGAATTGTAAGCAATCGTTCGTTAGAAGAGGTTTGCTTCATAGTATCAAAGATGGTAAAGTGCTCAAAGTTCTTAAGGTATTCATTTTACAGTCTGTGTTTAATAGACTTTTTTTACTTAGAATGGTCGTTCTCGTTATATGACTGAAAACCGATTATTCCATCTGTGGCACCCTGCATGTAACCGCTGGAGCAATTAACCACCTACGCCACATGATGATGGCCTCCGGGTTCCTCTACCCCTTAATCCGCTACATAGAACAGCAAATGCATTAATGAATATATGTGTAGTGGAAGATGTATGATATATGACAACATAGAAACGAGGGCAAATTTTTAATACATTTTGGGAAAGATTGTTTGATTAAAGCTGAACTCACATATCTTCGGATTGGGACCAGTTAATACAGAAAATGAAAACAGCAATGTCCAATTAGAGTGTATTTGACAACGTGCTGCTAGCCGTTATTTCAACATATTTAGTGTCAGGTAGAATGGAAATATTGCAGGCTGTCTATTAAACGTCCTGAGAGCGAATGAATCGCACTGACCACTTCATTGCAGTGGTGAATAACCGTTAGTTGAATATTTCATTAGACAGTGTGTTTCAGGTAGATTAACCCCAAATCACAGGACTGAAAATAGAAACTTGGAGAGGATTTTAGCTTACACGTGGAAAGTAAATCTTTACCTGCCAACAGGTGTTAACGTGCCGCGTAATTTGGCTTGCAGCAGGAGTCTCATTCGTGCTAGGATAATCAAATGGAAACGAGACAGATGCAAAAAGTAAGTAAATTGTTTGTTAGTTCAAAAGTAATCACCATTACTGTAAATATAATGATGTATCCGACTGTGAGACATCAGACTGGACGAAAGCAGTAATCACACCAATCTTTAAACATGGAAACAGAAAAGATTGTAACAACTACAGAGGTATCTCTTTAATCAGCGTTGTGGGTACAATCTTCTCAGAATTGTTGAAAGGAAAGTGTGATTATTAGCTGAGGACAAATTGGATGAAAATCAGTGTGGGTTTAGGCCTCTTAGAGGTTGTCAGGACCAGATCTTTAGCTTATGGCAAATAATGGAGAAGTGTTACTAGTGGAACAGGGAATTGTATCTATGCTTTATAGATCTAGAAAAGGCATATGACCGGGTTCCTAGAAGGAAGTTATTGTCTGTTCCACGAGATTATGGAATAGGAGATAACTTTTGCAAGCAATTAAAGGTCTTTACTTAGATAGTCAGGCAGCAGTTAGAGTTTACAGTAAATTGAGTTCATGGTTCATAGTAGTTTCAGGGGTAAGACAAGGCAGCAACCTGTCTCCACTGTTGTTCATATTATTTACGGATTATATGTTGAAAACAATAGACTGGATGGGTGAGATTAAGATATGTGAACACAAAATAAGCAGTCTCGCATATGCGGATGACTTAGTTGTGATGGCAGATTCGATTGAAAGTTTGTAAAGTAATATTTCAGAGCTAGATCAGAAATGTAAGGACTATGGTATGAAGATTGTAACCTCTCCACAAGAATATTTAAAATGAAAAGAATTGAATAAAAATGCAAATAGTGCCAAATGTTAGCTTCCCACAGTAATAAAACTCAATGATAATAAAAATGTGCAAAAATTTTAAGTCCCCACAAAATTAACGTTAAGATGAATCTGACAAATTTTATAAGGCCACCTGCGCTGACCTTCGGCCCTGTGCAATAATTAAACCTGAACACAAAAACCAAAATTCTTACCTCAGTAAACTGCATCTATATCTGCTCTTATTTTATGGCACAGCTTCGTGCAATGCTGGCCCATGTTTAATTTTGATTCTTGGAGGGAATGCATAGAAAATATTATTTAACTTGAAATGAATCTTTTTCTTCAAAAAAGGTTACTTTGTAGAAAAATTATTATTGTGGCAATTCTTGAACAAATTAATTACAATTAACATATGTTATTAGCTGAGCGCAATGCTGCTTCATTACCTTCGATAACAATATACCTCGTCCAGAACCGTGACCAGAGACCCATGTCGACGCCCGCTCAGTACAACCGTCCACTCGCTACTGCTACTGCCGACTCCTCACACACAACTTCCGACTGAGTCCAACTCACAACTGAACACTCGCGCGGTCAAGCGCAGACTACCAACGATAAATAACTCTCTGGTCAGAGATTCTGTCATGCCTCGCCATCGCTGGTACACGTTTCATAACCCTCCACTGGGGGGGGCAAAAATTTGGCAGCGATGGTGAGTCATTTGGACTTGCCATGAGCAACAAATTTTTTCTTAACTAATTAACTTTACAAACAGAGAATATACAGATAAAGAACATGAAGTAAATATGGTGCACACGCACCGAGTACAATACATATTAGGCAATAACAAAATGTGAGTACAAAACATATTAACAAATGACATAAGTGCATATGCACTGAAAAATTCTTCAAAGTTTGCACAACAAATAGACATAATGAGTACAAATCTCACTGACAAATGACATAAGTGCACATGTACTGTAGTTCAGAACATATCAGCAAATGAAAAAAAAACGCATTAGTCATGAATGCAAATCATATTGGCAAAAAATGATTTTCACTATGTTACAAGAATTAGGATAGTAAAGGGAAGGATTGCATCATGGTTGTAGCACTTTAGGTTGCACGCAGCTGCACTGAAAGTCCATATCTTTCTACTGTAGCACAACACCAAGTGAAACAATCTGAAGTTCTTTTCCCAGAAGTATTTATCAGCGTAGCCAAGACACTGAAATGTCGTAGTAATATTCCATGTTATCATTTTAGCAGTACATTAGGTACACCAAACAGTGGGACCATAATAACATCTCCATCGCTCAAGGTGGTGGACAGCATGTCGTGTCAACACCACGTTCTTGTAAGGTACACCAACGTAGAATTAGTGCAAAACCCAAATATAGTGCTCCATGATCAAGAGGATATACAGGATAAACGGATATTGCAGTAATTCAGGGTAGTTAGGCCAGAAGGTGAAGGACATTAAGTCACATACTAGTCTTCACTGAGAATTACATTAGTAGTTTGCGACATTCATCGCCCAGTTATTGAACATTTCTGTACCATGTATGTAGTATTACAGAATAATGTTCATAAATTGGCATTTTACACAGAACGTTGGCACACATTGCCTAATTATAAATCATCAGAAGTCAAAATATTCATATGGTGTTTTACAGAGAACATTGGCACCCATTTCCTAGTTACAAGGTATTATTATATTTTTTATTATTTGCTAGCAATGCATTGCGTTGAGATCGATAACTAATTGCTGGGGGATAATAATATTTGCATTTGACTTATTGCTGCAAATGAAGATGTGTAACGTCATTCGTCATGAGTCAGCTGTAGCAAGGTTACGAAACAAGTAGAGTATATGTGATCACATTCATAAATGACATAGACTTAATGAACAACTGTTTATAGCACATTAATTTCATAAATAATTTCTCCTGTAAAAAATATACAAAAAATGGATTATTAATCTGAAGGAAGAAACGCATTTTGTGCTGAAAAGTAGTGACCTCGAATTAACAGGCAGTGAAATGTGTATAAAAATGAGTTCCATAGCTGTCCCTTCCAAAACCTTCATTCATCCTACTATGCAATATAACACATACTGTCAAAACGAACTGCAAGAAATACTTAAATAACTACATAGCATAAATACATAACTTCAACATTATCCTCATCTGTAAAGAAAAAACTTCATTATCCATCACTTCATTATCCATATTATCATAACTCCATTATTATCATCACCTGTAAAGAAAAACTACATTATTCGTAGTAGCATATTCTTCATCATTATTCATCGCCATTCATTATCATCTGGAAAAAAAATCACTTCATTACTCATTATACAACTATTCCTTATTTCTATCATATTTCATCATTAAAACTAAGATGTGTAGTTCTGTCAGACAGCCTGCATCAATCGCCTTGTATTCTGAAAGAAAAAATTAGTTAAGACTGCTATTCTACGATGTGTATAGTATATTCTTGTCAATACTTGTTAATTCTGATCCATTTACTCTTCCTCACAAGGTTTGCATCTTCTTTCGACCATTCCGAAGGTGAAATTCCCATTTTTGTTTAATTTATGTCTTTCACGCATCATTTCTTTCTGAAATTGATGAACAAAGATTAATGTCTTGCATTTACATCATATACTCACTAAATAATGACTGGTTTATGGTAACATAATTGAGCATACAGCATAACATGACAGAAAACGTAATATGTGAAAGAAATAGACAGTGTTCAAATCCAAAAATGTACACAGAATATCACAATGCAGCAGCAAAAAATGTAAAACAGTCACGATGTTGAGATATCATAAGGCAAAAATGTCCAAGTCAGCTGGTGTGTGTTATATCTTAACTATTTCACAGTGCATACAAACAAAATATGAAAACAATCGTACATACATAAAAAAAATGATGACAAGAAATGTGACCTTCTTTGAGTTCAACTTGTATGTTGTGTACTTAATAGAGGCGAGAATTAAAGACTTTAATGGAGAAAGAATTTAATAAAATTAATATGTCACTAGATAAAATTGCATAATTATTCATAGCATACGTAATTTTATGTGGAAAAATGTGCACAATCTGATATGTAACGACAAGAAGAGCGACCTGCTAACCTTACCTTGCGGGGCACTTGCCAAGAAAAAATACGACAGTCATCAGTAAGAAATCACATAAATATAATTGCATAAATGGTCATAAAATGTGTAAATTCATCTGGAAAAATATGCACGGTCTGATGTGTAACGACAAGAAAAGCGACCTGCTAACCTTGCCTTGGCGGGTACTTGCCAAGAAAAAATACGATAATCATCAGTAAGTAGTCATGTGAATATAATTGCATAAGTGATCATAAAATTAGCAAATGGCATTATAACATGTTAAATCATAAAGTATCTTCATTCAATAAAAGGTTTGATGTTTGACCTGTGGTGGTTTCCTTTCGATTTTCTGGTTCTCAAAGTTTCGACGTGTACAACATTGGGGTGAGGAATGCTGCGAATCCGATATGGTCCTGCGTATAGAAGTTCAAATTTACTGCACCTACCTTTTCCTTTATTAGATAAATGGTGTGTACGTACTAATATCTTCTGTCCAATGTGAAAGTCACGGCGTATACAAACCCGTTTTTGCTGTCTTCTCCGGCGCTCTGCGGCACGTTTGATGTTGTTCAGCGCAATGTCAATTATTTCATGGTGTCGTAGTCGACGAGATGTAGGAAAGTTTACTAATTCTGTAATTTTGTTAGATGGTTCAACATTTTTCAATATAACAGACGGAGATAGCATAGTAGATTCATCTGGTATGGAATTAATTACATCCTGGAATGAGAGTATGTGTGTGTCCCAATCAATATGTCTTTTATGGCAGTATATTCTACACAGATTACCAATTTCTTTCATTTATCGTTCACAAGGGTTCGAAGAAGCATGGTACCTGGATATATAGATCGGAGAAATGTTTCTAGCTCGTAACATACGTGTCCACATAGCAGAACGAAATTGTGATCCATTGTCGGAAATTACTTTCATCACATGCCTTACATGAAATAGAAAATGTATTACAAATGCTTTCGAAACAGTTTTAGCAGTAGCTTTGCGTAACGGAGTGAAGGTAACAAATTTTGAAGTGAGTTCAACAGCGACAAAGATGTAGCAAAAACCTCTATTGGTTCTGGGAATCGGACCAAAAATGTCTACAGTGGCCATATGTCTCAATTTAACAGGTACGGTGGGATATAATGGAGGAATATGTGAAGTTGTGTCTGACTTACCTTTCTGACAGATTTTACATGACGCTAAAACTCGTCGTATACGTTTCTCCATGTTGGCAAAATAACAGTTCTGTCTCAGTATAAGAAAACATTTTCTAGCTCCGTAATGTGCGTAACTTAAATGAGTGTACCAGATTAATTTGTTAACCAGCTCGTCAGGAATGCATAATAACCAATTGTTGCTGTCAGGATGAGAGGGGCGAAATAGAATGTCATTGCGTACAGTGTAATGGTTTCTAATCGTAACATTATTCCTATCTTGCCAGAGGTGTTTAATCTCTTTCCACACGTTGTCTTTATTTTGCTCTTGTGCTATGTCCTGTAATCACGACGAAATAAAATTTTCAAATGCAACTTGCTGAAATTTGCTTCCCAGAAGTTGGTTGCGATGTTTTGCTGATTGTTGCTGAGAGAGCGAGATAGTGCGTCTGCTACAATATTTTGTGTGCCGGGAATGTGAACAACTGAAAAATTAAATTCTTGCAAATAAAGTTTCCATCTGCTTAACCTGTCGTGAGTAAATTTAGCTGAAAGTAAAAGTTGTATCGCTCTGTGGTTAGTGTAGACGGTGGTATTACTTCCATAAAGAAAGTGCCTAAATCTTGTAAAAGCCCAAACGACACATAATGTTTCCAGTTCTGTAACAGAATAATTTCGTTCAGCAGGTGACAGAATGCGACTTGCAAATGCGATGTTTTTAATTATTGTAGAGCCATCTTCTTCAATTTCCTGGAAAATATGTACTCCTAAAGTGGTGTTAGAACTGTCGGTGGCAATGGAAAAATTTCTGGTAAGATCTGGATGCGATAAAAGTGGTGCATTCAACAAAGCATGTTTCAGATTCATAAATTCAGAATGTGCTTGCTTATCCCAGGCGTGCGTTACTATTTGTTGTAGCTGGGACTATACGTGCACGCGGCGAAACATTAAAGCCTGGCTGACCTTGCACACTGCATTGTTGGTCAAGTATACTAACCGGCTGGCTTTCATGCTGTTGTGGTGAAAAACGTCTATTATTACCAAAATGTGGTTCCTGTTGCTGATAATTTTGATGACATTGATAATTAAAATTTTGTCTGTTATTAAAGTTCTGGTGGTTGTCGTTCCTAAAGCGTCTGTTACCTTTGCTATTGAAATTACATGGCTCATCGTAATTGCTGTACGTTTGTTGACCTTGGTTATTATAAGAAAAATGTTTGTTTATAAAGGAATAATCCGATTGCTGTACTTCCAAAAGCTGTAACAGATCTCTGAATGCCGAAATGTTTTCCTTCTGCTGACCCGTTAAAAGAGACACTCGTAATGATCGTGGTAATTTAGAGATACATAGTTGAATAAGTGCAGATTCGCTGTATGGTTCACTTAGGTATTGGTTTTGTTGGACCATGTGCTCAAAAAATTGGGTGACACTGGGAAAATTTGAGTTCTCATAATTTGGTAAACTAATTAACTGATCTTTAATTCCGTGCTGTGTCGTCTTCGGCCAATACGCTGATCGAAAAGCATTCTGAAACTCTTCTACCGAATAGCATTGTCTCGCGATCGGTCTCATACGAGTTGCCGGTTCGCCTTCCAAAAAACTGCAAATAAATTCAAGTTTATGTGTTACAGGCCAAGTCAGTGGAAAAGCAAAGCTGAATTGTTGTATCCAATCCAGAGGGTGAATCTGTGTTCTGTCATTTTTAAATACTTTAAATTTTCTCACTCATAGAAAATGTTTGTAATCAAAATTATCATCTCTGTATGACGGAACAGATTCAGGATTGTATGGAAATCTGTTTGACTGTGACTGTTTGGAATCTAAGACGCGTACACTCTGTAGATTACCCAAATTATACACGCTGCGTGAGTCTGACAAATGTCTGCAAAGTGGCGTCTGCTGTGATGTGTTATTAACTGAAATATTTTTTATCTCTGTTACTTCTTGCTGTAAACTT
Organism: Schistocerca americana; assembly: GCF_021461395.2. Classification (NCBI taxonomy): domain Eukaryota; kingdom Metazoa; phylum Arthropoda; class Insecta; order Orthoptera; family Acrididae; genus Schistocerca; species Schistocerca americana. The sequence continues at coordinate 327,820,417 of NC_060121.1, read as the reverse complement.
GACAATTTTCTACGCAATGTGTTATTAGACGAATCGATCTCATTGATTGTCTGCTGTAAATTTTGGAATTGAGGTGTTTGGTTAAACAAAATCGGTGCAGTATCGTCTGATTTGCTGTCATTATTACTTTCAATAATATCAATACGACTGGCCAATTCATCACATTTTTCAGTCAGTGTTTTTACCTGATCATCGTTTTTAGTGTCAGAAGTATTAATCTGTTTTTGTAATTTACGTGTGGTTTCGTTCAATTTTTTTACGTCAGCTTTGATGACATTGGAATCCTGTGTTAGTTCTAATTGTTCGAGTCTGTCGGTCACTGTTTGAATATCTACTGTGTGTGTATCTGTTTTTGGTTTAAGATCAGAAATTTCATCACGTAATTCGGTGTTCAACTGTGCGATGGTATTAATTTTGTCCGATACCTTAGCAGAATTGTTGTCTACGTATGTTTTTGCCTTGGCAAACATTTTACGTTTATCTTCTTGTCTCTGTGCAGTGATTGTTTCCATGACTTGACGTTTTACTTTATTTTGATCCTGTATAAATTTGCGGAAACGCGTATCACTGATTTGTAGGTGAAGATTAAAACGTTCGTCAATTTGAGTGTTCTGTTGGTCGAATTTCGCGTCAATCTTTGCATCCACTGTGCGCGAAAGTTCTGCTGTCATTCGTTTAAACTCGTCGCGTAATTGTGTTGCTTTTTCAGAGCATTGTTTACCGACTGCACTAATTTCCTCTCTAAGTGTTTCTGTTGTAGCTGTTTGCATATCCCTTAATTCTTGAGCAACAGATCTAATTTTTTCGCTACTTTTCCTAGCACAAGCCTCAATTTCCTCGCGTAATTGTTCCTTAGTATCATGACACTGTGCGGCAACGGCTCTAATCTGTTCACTAAGCTGCCTGGAATTGATGTCTATTTTTTCATTAATCTCATTAATTTGTCGTTTGTTCTGTTCACTAAGTTGTTGACGTTTTCATTAAGGTTATCTTGTTTTTCATCCGACCGTTTTGAATTGCTGTCTATTTTTTCACTAAGTTGTTTGAAACTTTTTTCTTGTCCACCATTCAACTGTTTGGAATTTTCGTCTTGTTTTTTAAGACGTTCATCCATTTGTAGCAACAATGCAATAATTTGATCCGACCCAAAACTAGCATTTCTATTCTCTGGGTTGTTTGATGGTGTACCTACAATTGTCACGTTTTGTGTATCCATTTGGATATTCTGTGATTCTTGAAAAGGTTTGCTAATCGGATGTGCACTGACAGTCATCATCTCGGAATTAAATAAATCCGACGCATTCTGATTACACTGTTCGGTTTCATTAGACAAATTTGTCTGTTCATTACTTAAATTTTGCAAACCGGGTGCGTTAAGCTGGGCAGCACTCATTGCAACAGAACGCCTCGCGTCATCAATTGTCGTCAAATTAACATAGGACACAATTGAGTTCGTCTGTTCATCACTAGGATCAAAATTAACATTAGTGGTCGGTACGTACTGATTGTCAGTAAACGGAGGATTGTCATCAATACATTGTGTGTCACAAGTACTATCGGTGAAGTTATTTAAGTCGGTTATTTCGCTCATTATACCTCGCGATGCACTATTAATAGTCTTTCGCGGCATTTTTACACTAGTCACAATTAGTCACAAATGAGACAAAGTCAATGCAAAATCCATCAAATACAAATACAACAAAGAGCAACGAATTGCCGATGATCTGAGGAAAGAAAGTCACAAAATTAGTAAAAGCGTTGCGCCAAATGCTAATTATATTTTAGTAAATAAGAGCAGATATCTGGCTACTTTTCAGAAGATTCTCAAAGAAATACGGTCCTGGACCGGATGTCGCCAAGTGTAACCTCTCCGTAAGAATATTTAAAATGAAAAGAATTGAATAAAAATGCAAATAGTGCCAAATGTTAGCTTCCCACAGTAATAAAACCCAATGATAATAAAAATGTGCAAAAATGTTAAGTCCCCACAAAATTAACGTTAAGATGAACCTGATAAATTTTATAAGGCCACCTGCGCTGACCTTCGGCCCTGTGCAATAATTAAACCTGAACACAAAAACCAAAATTCTTACCTCAGTAAACTGCATCTATATCTGCTCTTATTTTATGGCACAGCTTCGTGCAATGCTGGCCCATGTTTAATTTTGATTCTTGGAGGGAATGCATAGGAAATATTATTTAACTTGAAATGAATCTTTTTCTTTAAAAAAGGTTACTTTGTAGAAAAATTATTATTGCGGCAATTCTTGAACAAAATTAATTACAATTAACATATGTTATTAGCTGAGCGCAATGCTGCTTCATTACCTTCGATAACAATATACCTCGTCCAGAACCGTGACCAGAGACCCATGTCGACGCCCGCTCAGTACAACTGTCCACTCGCTACTGCTACTGCCGACTCCTCACACACAACTTCCGACTGAGTCCAACTCACAACTGAACACTCGCGCGGTCAAGCGCAGACTACCAACGATAAATAACTCTCTGGTCAGAGATTCTGTCATGCCTCGCCATCGCTGGTACACGTTTCAAGATTAGCATCTCAAAACCGAAAGTAATGTCAATGGGAAAGAGATATAAACGGATTGAGTGCCAAATAGTAGGAACAAAGTTAGAACAGGTGGACGGTTTCAAGTACTTAGGATGCATATTCTCACAGGATGGCAACATAGTGAAAGACCTGGAAGCGAGGTGTAGCAAAGCTAATGCAGTGAGCGCTCAGCTACGATCTACTCTCTTCTGCAAGAAGGAAGTCAATACCAAGACTAAGTTATCTGTGCACCGTTCAATCTTTCGACCAACTTTGTTGTATAGGAGTGAAAGCTGGGTGGATTCAGGTTACCTTATCAATAAGGTTGAGGTTACGGATATGAAAGTAGCTAGGATGATTGCAGGTACTAGTAGATGGGAACAATGGCAGGAGGGTGTCCACAATGAGGAAATCAAAGAAAAACTGGGAATGAACTCTATAGATGTAGCAGTCAGGGCGAACAGGCTTAGATGATGGGGTCATGTTACACGCATGGGAGAAGCAAGGTTACCAAAGAGCCTCATGGGTTCAGCAGTAGAGGGTAAGAGGAGTCCGGGTAGACCAAGGAGAAGGTACCTGGATTCGGCTAAGAATGATTTTGAGGTAATAGGATAACATCAGAAGAGGCACCAATGTTAGCACTGAATAGGGGATCATGGAGGAATTTTGTAAGGGGGGCTATGCTCCAGACTGAACGCTGAAAGACATAATTAGTCTTAAATGATGATGTTGATGATGATGATGACTGTGAGACATCAGGGTCAGTGCCTTCATGAAGTGAAGTTTGTGGTTGCCTACGGATCCATGATTGTACCTCTTCGCCCGAAGCAAATAGACAGACACGAATGCCTTTCTTGGGGGCTCCAGAGCTATGGAAATCACATGAGGAGGTATCGGAAGTGTATGGAGGGTGAGTAAAGCTTTCCGAGCGAAACTTCGGCATCGTAGTGAAAACAACGGGCAAGCCAGCTCTGGAAAAGTCATTATGAAATTTTCCTTTGAGTGCAAGAGCCGCTGCTCGTTGACTTTTCTGTAACACGGATCCGCAATTAACATACTGCGGTACGGAACATTTTACAAAAATTGAAGCGGGCCATCAAGTCCTAACGCCCAGGAACACTCACGGGCGGCATTGTTCTGTTGCAGGGTAATGCCCGCCCACGTGTTGTCAATATTGTTTCGACTTTGGTGCAAAAGTTTCATTGGAAAGCCCTTCAATTGCGTTCATACAGTCCCGATATCTCCCCAAACGATGTCCATATCTTTGGAGCCCTGGAGAAGTTCGTGGCCATCGATTTACTTCGGACGACCTGGTGCATGCCTGAGTACAATTACGGTTCCGTATGGAGGTATTGACCGTCTTGTCTCACAGTGGGATGGCGATTACTTTTAAAATAATAAAAAGTTTACTTACTTTTTTTCCATCTGTCTCGTTTTCATTTGACGGTCCGTCACAGCTAGCTACTGGCTCTTCCGTTCATACCCTGTGCGACTGGAGTCGATGTGGCGGTAACACAGCAACAAAACGTGGTTAGCTTTCTGCTTATCTACAGGTGCAACCCAGTTAACAGTGTGCGGAGTATCTGTCGTCGAGAATGCTATGCTGCAATGCAGCTCATAAAGCGCAAGCCATTCGACAGTGGCACCAGTAGATTCAAGACATAGGGTACGTTTGTTAGGGGAAGCCACGAGCTCACCTACTGTGCTCGTCGAAGACCTTGGCCGCATACATCAGAGTTTTTGCACGCACTCCACGGGACTCTACTCGTTGCGCCAGCAGAGAACCAGCCGTTCGTCATGTCTGTGTCTGACGTGTTTTGCAGCGATGTTTGTTTTCCAAACCACACATAACTGAATCGTGACAAGTCCCTCACCACGCTGGTAAATAACAACGAGTAGACTTTTGTAAATTCGTTCCGGATGAGGAGGTGGAAGACAATATTTCCTTTCACGGCTAGAATTTAGTGATGAGGCTATCTTAGATACACTTGGAAAAGTGAACCACAGCGTAAGAGCACGGGGAACGCTGCAGCCACCTAACGTCGTCGAGCAGGAGAGACTCTCCAAAGATTCCTGTGTTTGTCATCGTCGAAAATTTTATTTTGCAACTGGTTTGAGCAGTGCCCCTCTAGCAACTCTATGTAAGAGCATTTCTTAACAGTGAGTCGCCTCAACGATGCGTCGACAGTAGCGAGAGTACTACACGATTGGCCTCAAACGTATCCATATCTCATGAAATTTGATTATGTATGTGTGTGAAAGACGCGATCTATTTCCCTCTCATTTAAGGGGGGAGGACATCAAACGGGCCGACTTGCAACAGTAGAGGCAACACAGAACATTTTAATTTGCACTGTCTATACTTTTACAAATAAATTCATGAAACTTTGTCAGCATGACCAGGAAGGATTCAGAATTCACATTCATAGCAGTGGAAGTTCGAAAACGTAACGAAGTAATTTTTTTAAACGTGAAATTTCATCATTTTTTTCACTTACTAATGGCAGCATTTGTTGCTATAGGTGCACTTTTCTTCATAAGTAAGAGAGATTCTTCGATGAATTTTACACGGCATACAAACCATACTTAAAGGTGTATGAAACTCTAGAATTTTACAAATCTATTAAAAACTGTGGTAAAAATTGAGGTAATTAACTATAAAATTTGTGTTTTTCCTAAACATGAAGTTTAAAATATAACAGCTTTTTCGTTTTTTCATAAATTAAATAAATTCTAGAGTTTCATACACCTGTAAGTATGGTATGTATGCTGTGCAAAATTCATCGAAGAATCTCTATAACTTATGAAGAAACGTGTACCTATAGCAACAAATGCAGCCATTAGTAAGTGAAAAAATAATGAAATTTCGCACGTAAAAAAGAAAATTATTTCGTTATGTTTTCGAACTTCCACTGCAATGAGTGTGAATCCGGAACCCTTCCCGGTGATGCTGACAAAGTTTTAGGAACTTATTTGTAAAAGTGTAGACACGGGAAATTAAAGTGTCGTGTGATGCCTCTCCTGCTCCAAGTCGGCCCGTCTGACGTCCTACCCCCCCCCCCCCCCCCCCCCCCCTTAAACAACGTTGCGTAACCTACAATGCCGCACAGCAGCGAAAATTGAATGCAGTAACTCCATTTCTGAGAATGTGCGTTTGGAGCACGAATAATGGACGGTGGGAAAACCGGAACAGAAGAGAAGAGAAGTGTTTGAAATGCTGTGCTACGGAGTAATGTTGAAAATTACGTCACTGTATTTTTAAATTTTTTTAAGTACAGCCTGCCACGTATTCCTCTTCTAGGTCAACCGATTCATCTTAGAGTATTTTTTGCAACACACTTTCTTAATTACTCAAAAATGTTCAAATGTGTGTGAAATCTTATGGGACCTAACTGCTAAGGTCATCAGTCCCTAAGCTTACACACTACTTAACCTAAATTACCCTAAGGACAAACACACACACCCATGCCCGAGGGAGGACTCGAACCTCCGCCGGGACCAGCCGCACAGTCCGTGCCTGCAGCGCCCCAGACCGCTCGGCTAATCCCGCGCGACTCTTAATTACTTGGTGGATGTATTCCAGTCTCTGTCTTCCTCTACACTTATTATGCTCTTCAGATACCTATTTTTTATTTATTTAGTTATTTTTGAATCTTCAGACCGGTCTGACGCGACCCGCCACAAACTCCTCTCCTGTGACAACCTCTTCGTCTCAGAGTAGCACTTGCAACATACGTCCTTACTCTCTAGAGGTCTCTCCAGTGCAATGGAAGTTATACAATGATGTCTTCTACATCTACATCTACATTTATACTCCGCAAGCCACCCAACGGTGTGTGGCGAAGGGCACTTTACGTGCCACTGTCATTACCTCCCTTTCCTGTTCCAGTCGCGTATGGTTCGCGGGAAGAACGACTGTCTGAAAGCCTCCGTGCGCGCTCTAATCTCATATCATCCTGTCCCTTTTCTTCTCTGTTTTCCATACATTCCTTTCCTCGCCGATTTGAGAGAACCTACCTTATCAGTCTACCTAATTTTTAACATTCTTCTGTGGCACCACATCTCAAATGCATCGATTCTCTTCTTTTCCAGTTTTCCAACAGTCCATATTTCACTACCATACAATGTGCTCCAAACGTAGATTCTCAGAAATCTCTCACTCAAATTAAATGATTCAGACGATCCTTTAATTCTTCCTCAATTTCACTGCGGATAGCAGTGTCATCAGCGAATCTTATCATTCATACTCTTTCACCTTGAATTATAATTCCGCTCTTGAACCTTTCTTTCATCTCCGCAATTGCTTCTACTATGTATAGATTGAGCAGTAGGGGCGAAAGATTACACGCCTGTCACACAACCTTTTAATCCAAGCACTTCGTTCTTGCTATTTCAATTTTATTGTTCCTTTTATGGCTCCTGTGCGTATTGTATATTACCCATCTTTCCCTATAGCTTACCCCCATTCATTTAGCACGTTTTGCACGATTTGATATTGTCGAACGCTTTTTCCAGGTCGAAAAATCTATAAACGTGTCGCGATTTTCTTTAGTCTTGCTTCCATTATCAACCGCAGCGTCAGAGCTATCTCTCTGGCGTCTGTACCTTCCCTAAAGCCAAACTGATCATCGTCTTACACATCCCTAATTTTCTTTTCCATCCTTCTTTGTTCTTGTCAGCAATTTGTATGCATGAGCTGTTAAGCTGATTGTGCGAGAATTCTCGCACTTGTCAGCTCTAGCAGTATTCGTAATTGCGTGGATGATGTTCTTCCGAAAGTCTGATGGTATATCGCCATGCCCATTCATTTTACACACCAACGAGAATAGTCGTTTTGTTACCACTTACCCCAATGACTTTCGGAATTCCTATGGAATATTGTCTACCGCTACTGTCTTATTCGATCTTAAGTCTTCCAAAGCTGTTTTAATTTCTGATTCTAATATTGGATCCCCTATTTCCTCTGTATCGACTCCCTTTCCTTCTACTATCAAGTCATCAGACGAGTCTTCCCACTAAGAGAGGCCTTCAATGTTCTCTTTCCACCTATCCGATCTTTCCCCTGCTTTAATAGTGGAATTCCCATTGCACTCTTAATGTTGGCGCCATTACCTTTAATTTTACCTCAGGTTGTTTCGACTTGTATATGCTGAGTCAATTCTTCAGACCAATATTTCTCTTTTTGAATTTTTCACATTTTTCACGCAACAGATTCGCCTTACCTTCCCTGTACTGCGTGTTTATTTCATTCGTAAGTAGTTTTTATTTCTGTAGTCCTGAATTTTCCTGAACATTTTTTTTACTTCCTTCTTCCATCGACCAGTTGAAGTATTTTTTCTATTATCGATAGCTTCTTCGCCTCTACGTTCTTTGTACCTACGTTTTTCTTTCCAACTTCTGTGATTGTTCTAGGCGCTGCAGTCTGGAGCCGAGCGACCGCTACGGTCGCAGGTTCGAATCCTGCCTCGGGCATGGATGTGTGTGATATTCTTAGGTTAGTTAGGTTTAATTAGTTCTAAGTTCTAGGCGACTGATGGCCTCAGAAGTTAAGTCGCATAGTGCTCAGAGCCATTTGAAACATTTTGTGATTGTTCTTTTTAGAGATGTTCATTTCTCTTCATCTGTACTGTCTACTGGACTCTTCTTCAGTGCTATATCTTCAGCCTTAGAGAACTTCAAGCGTATCTCGTCATTGCTTAGCACTTCCGTATCCCACTTCTTTGCGTATTGATTCTTCCTCATTAATCTCTTAAACTTCAGCTTATGCTTCATAATTATTAAATTGTGATTTGAGTCTACATCTACTCCTGTGTACGCCTTACGATCCACTATCTGATTTCAGAAGCTCTGCCTGACCATGATGTAATCTAACTGAAATATTGCCGTATCTCCCAGCCTTTTCCAAGTATACCTCCTCCTCTTGTAATTCTTGAACAGAGTATTCGCCGTTGATAGCTCAAATTTATTCCATAACTCAGTCTTTCTTTCGCTCTCATTCCTAGTACCAAGGCCATATTCTCTCGTAACCTTTTCTTCTACTCCTTCCCCTACAACTACATTCCAATCCTCCATGAATATTAAATTTTCATCTCTCTTTACGTACTGAATTAGCCGTTCAGTATCCTCATACATTCTCTGTCTCTTCATCCTCGGCTTGCGACATCGGCACGAATAAAAAAAATGGTTCATATGGTTCTGAGCACTATGGGACTCAACTGCTGAGGTCATTAGTCCCCTAGAACTTAGAACTAGTTAAACCTAACTAACCTAAGGACATCACAAACATCCATGCCCGAGGCAGGATTCGAACCTGTGACCGTAGCGGTCTTGCGGTTCCAGACTGCAGCGCCTTTAACCGCACTCGGCACGAATACCAGAACTATTGTTGTCAGTGTTGATTTGCTGTCGATTCTGATGCGAACAATCCTATCGCCGAACTGTTCACAGTAACTCACTCTCTGTCCTACCTTCCTATTCATAACGAATCCTTGTCCAGGTATACCATTTACTGCTGCTGTTGATATTACCCTACAGTCATCGGACCAGAAATACTTGACTTGTTTCGATTTCACTTTGCTGAACCTCACTATATCCGGACTGAACCTCAGCATTTCTCCTTTAGCATTTCCTACTTTCCCAAACACGTTAAATTACCTGGCATTCCACACCCCATCTCGTAGAACGCTATCTTTTTGTTGGTCATTCAATCTTTTTCTCATGGTCACATTCCCCTTTGGCAATCCCCTCCCAGGAATCTGAATGGGGACTAGTCTGGAATATTTTAGCAATGGAGAGATCATCGTGGCACTTTCCCAATTACAGGTTACATGTCCTGTGGATACACACTGTCTATCGTTAATCCATTGGTTTCCATTCCTTTTGCACCCTTATGCTGTTGATCATTGCTGAGTCTTCCACTCCAGGTGATGACAGTGCTCTGATCCTATGTCAGATCCTCCGTTCTCTTTGGTAAGGCGTTAGTTGACTGTGGGTGATTTCTTATCCTAGAAGTCTTCGATTGCCACTGCTGATGATTTTATTCGAAATTTAAGCGGTGGCGGGCTTCGAACCCGGAGCTGTACACGTTCTGATTATTTACCAAAGACGATATCCTAGACCACAGTTACTTTTCATTAACTGCTAAGGAACCGCCTCATTCTTTATGGTCGTCTGATAAGATAAGGAATGAGGAGGTCCTCTGCAGAATCGGTGGAGAAAGGAAAATGAGGTAAACTCTGACAGGAAAAAGGGACAGGGTGATCAGATGTGTGTTAAGACAGCGTGGAGTAACCTTCACGGTACAGGGTAAAAACAGTAGGGGAAAACATCCATCAAATAAATGAGGACGCGTGGTGCAAGTGTGATTGTGACATAAAGAGGCTAGCGTAGGAGAGGAGTTCGTGGCAAGAAAACAAACCTGCATACATCCTCGAAAAAGAATGAGATAAGTTTAAACATTATAACTGAAAACTTCGATTCTAAATTTTGTAAAACGTACCCCTTGGTCGGTTGTGCATTTTTGTAAGAAATATACCCCTGAAAGTGACGGCTCTTTTCAAAATGAAAACTTTGTGTTCCAACGAGTAAGTTAAATTTCACTCCATGTTTGTATCTTCTTTCATGAAGGAGATGTACTTTCTTGATATAGGTTGAATCTTTCTGAAACTCGCAATGGAATAGAAAAGACTTCCTATGCTATATATTGATTACTTCGAAAATCACTTCACATCGTATTATTCGAAGCTACACTTAGCAGTATGCCACCTATCGCCATTTCTATCATTACTGTAGCAGTCTGTCAAAACCCTTACATAACTATAAGGATCCGAAAAATTCGACAACTTTCCTTTATGAAAACGAAAGGAAACATAAATAAACCTACTGTAATCCGTAAACATGTTGGAAGTAGCCACTGTTGTTGAAATAAATGACGAAATGAAACAATCAAAATTACAGGCACTGCTAAATGTTCTCCAGAATTGCAGCATGTCTGACATTAGCGTTCTATCGAAGGCCGCACTCGCTGCAAGCTGGGTAACACAGCTCGATAATCTTCCTTAGCTATGTATACTGGCGAAATAAATCATTGTCTCACATCCGTCAGCTACCATATAATACCACATTCTGAAATGCCCACAGGAAAACAAGTCCAGGGGTCGAGATGGACGTAGGTGTTCCCTCCATTTTAACAGTGCTCCGCTGCGTCGCTGAATGAAATTTCCAGAAGGCCGCTAAAATACTTAAGACTTCCAGCCTTATTGTGAAAAGCTCTGTGTGGTGAGGACAGAGTCATTTGGAAACTGCTGGCGCTCAACATTCGTCTTGATATTTAGAGCACTGTTATCAGTGGAAGTAAAACTGCAGCACTGAAGTAGGGTTGGCGAGAATTTTTTTCTTTTCTTGGCGAGAACGCTTATACCAGGGATTGCCAAGAATTCCGCCTGGTCAGACTGGGTCCCGGAATTTAATTATTTGGAAGGCATCTAAAGCAGGGCTGTCCGCTCGTATTACTTGGGGCGCTCTTGACGCGCAAAACTAAAAGAATGCTTGTCAGAATCTGCGTGGCTACAGAAGACAGATAAGATATCAGTACCTTAGAGAACTGGAAACAGTGTGTTATAAGAAGAAGTTATTGTCTTGTCTCAAGATGGGTTTCATGCAGTTTTCCAAGCTAATCTATGCTGTGCGATGGTTTTCAACTCTACATAACTATTGCAACCCTCACCTGAACGCACTGCATTCGAGCCTAAGTCTCCCTACATAATTGTTATTATACCTCCCCCCCCCTTAAATTCCCGACATACTTCCCTCTATTACCAAATTCACGACTCCCTGAGGTCTCAGGATGTGTCTTCTTAACCGATCCCAACTTTTAATTAGGTTGTCCAAAAATTTCTTCTTACTAAAGTTCACTTTAGTACCTCCTTACCAGTTATTCAAAAATGGTTCAAATGGCTCTGAGCACTATGGGACTTAACATCTGAGGTCATTAGTCCCCTAGACTTAGAAGTACATAAACCTAACTAACCTAAGGACATCACACACATCCATGCCCGAGGCAGGATTCGACCCTGCGACCGTAGCAGCAGGGCGGTTCCGGACTGAAGCGCCTAGAACCGCTCGGCCACAACGGCCGGCACTAGTTATTCGATCTACCCATTTAACCTTTAGTATTCTTCTGCAGCATCACTTTTCAAAAGCTTCTATTCCTATCTGAACTGTTTATCGTCCATTTTTCACTTTCGTGCTAAGCTACACTCAAAATAAACACCTTCAGAAATTTCTTTCTAAAACATAAATTTACGTTGAGTATTAACGATTTTCTGTTTGTCAGTTATACTTTTCTTAGTAGTGCCAACATGCATATAATGTCCTCTCTACTTTGGCCATCATCGAATAATTTGCTGACCAAATAGCAAAACTCATCTACCGCAAACATTGTGTTTGAATGGAATCCGCCTTGAGGAAACACAGGTTTTTCTTTTTAGCCAGACATGTTTCGATAAGTCTGCAGCATCATCAGTGGGCTTTTTTAGTTTTATTTCTTCAATAAAAGGAATATTTTGGCTTACTCTTTGCTGTTTGCTGTCTGTGCACATAGAAATTTGAGGTTTTAAGAAAATACTTACAAATTTGTAAAACGTGTTATGGTTCTTGCGGTTTTCTGTGTTTTGCGTTACAGTGCTTTTTCTTTCACATTTTTTCATTGCAACTACAAAGGGTTGATAAGTTATTTACATCGAACATTTACGACTGTGAGTGTTATGGTTTCTACTAATTTATGTTGTGTGTGGGGGGGGGGGGGGGGGGTGGATTTTTGTCTGTCTCTCTTTGTGTCTAGGCGAGTTTATGAGTTAGGGTCGTCTGAGAATTCGTTGAGGGCAGAGAACAGAGTTCCGTTGCAAAGAGCTGTGTACTCGTTTATTACTTGTTTTCTTTCAATTATGGTTTTCTGTATTTGGTGGCGAGCTGTTACTGCATTTGAGAATTCTTAGGTCGGTGTTGATGTCTGTTGGTTTGTGGTCTGCGTCTGTGGTCCATATGCAAAAGGTGTTCTGTCGAATGTTAGCTTTAATTTCAAGAATAACCCATCTACAGCTTTTAGTGCCTGATTTCCTCTTGTAATTAATGCAAGGCCACCTGGTTTAGTTCAAATGGCTCTGAGCATTATGGGACTTAACTTCTGAGGTCATCAGTCCCCTAGAACCTAGAACTACTTAAACCTAACTAACCTAAGGACATCACACACATCCATGCCCGCGGCAGGATTCGAACCTGCGACCGTAGCGGTCACGCGGTTCAAAACTGTAGCTCCTAGAATCCGCTCGGACACACCGGCCGGCTGGTTTAATTCAACTGTATCTTATTCTAGATACTGTCCATTCTGTGAAACTGTTCTTCAAAGTTCTCTCCCTCTGACATAATTTCAGTGCTGTCTGCGAACTTAAGAGTTTTTAATCCTTTTCACTGAAGATTGATTCCCTGCTAAAATATCTTCTTTATTTTAACCTCCGGAATGGGCTACAACCTTGTCTTACTCCCTGGTCATCTACTGCTACCATTTCATGTCTTTCGACTCTTGTAACTACTGACTGGTTTCTGTATAAGTCGTTTATAACATTTCACTCCCTCCGTTTTATCACTGCCGTCTTCAGAATTTCAAAGACAGTATTCCAGTTAATATTGTCAAAATCTCCCTCTGCTGTAAATGTATGTTTACATTTCTGTAACCTACCTCTTACACTAAGTTATAGGGTCAGTATTACCTCGCGCGTTCACGCGTTTTTCCGAAATACAAACTGATTTTCCTTGAGTTCTGCCTCAACCAGTTTTCCATTCTCCTGTAAACAAATCTTGTCATTTCCAGCCATGATTTATTAAACTGGTTGCTCGGTAAATTTCACACCTGTCAGCACCACCTGCCTTCTTGGTAACAGGAATTATTATAATCTTCTCGAATTTTGAGGGTATTTCAGTAGTCTCTTATATCTTACATACCTAGGGGAATGATTTTGTCTTCACTTACTCTTCCAAGTGTATCAATGATTCTACAGGGTCCTAGGCTTTACTTACGTCTTCCTGTGCTCAACTTCATTTTCATTTATTTCCTCTAATTTTTATAATACTGTCTAAGTACATTTACCTTGTATAGCCCTCCCGACTTCCAATCTCCGCTCTATGCATGATTCTAGCTAGTCATCCGAGCTCTTGATATTCATTCAGCTCCTTCTCTTTTCTCCAAAAGTCTCTTTAATTTTCCTGAAGGAGGCATCTATCTTTCCATTAGTTATGCATTCTTCCACAGCCTTGTTTTTTTCTTATATCCATAACTGCATTTTCTGACAATCTCCTTTTATAGACTGTCTTATTTTTTGACTGTCTTTTGCTGTATTTTTATATTTTCTTCTTTCGTTAAAAAAAATCAGTATCTCGTGTGTCATGCAAAGGTTTCTACTGAGCCTTTTTGATCCCCTTTGCCTTCGCTATTTCTTCTCATATTCTACTGTATTCCCGTGCTCAGTCATTGGCCAATATTGGCTTACAAACTCTTAGCAACCTCTGTTCCTTTCAGTTTACCCAGATATCATCCCCTTAACTTCTTAACATTCTGGAATTTCATAGGTTTCAATCTGCTGGTCATAACTAATAAATTGTTCAGAATCCACATCTATCCCTGGAAATACTTTTTAGTTCAAAACCTGGTTTTGACGTCTCTATGTTGCCATTTTGCAAGGTGTTTAAGAAAAGGGTCACATATTCTTACAAGAGGTACAGTAATATTCAAAAGCAGCCAGTACCTGCTGAGATAAGGGCCATTGAAGATCCACAGTTCACAGCCTGCACTTTATTTACATTTGAAGCAGTACTCACAAGTGATGGAATAGTTGGGGGTTTGTTTTGGGGGAAGAGAGCAATCTGCGAGGTCATCGGTCTCATCGGTTTTTAGGGAAGGATGGGGAAGGAAGTCGGCCGTGCCCTTTCAAAGGAACCATCCCGGCATTCGCCTGGAGCGATTTAGGGAAATCACGGAAAACCTAAATCAGGATGGCCGGACGCGGGATTGAGCCGTCGTCCTCCCGAATGCGAGTCCAGTGTGCCAGCCACAGCGCCACCTCGCTCGGTGATGGCATAGTAAACTACCACGTGAGGACAGATGGAAATAATCGAGCATTCATGGAGGTGAGACACCAGGACCGCTTCAGTGTTATTGTAAGGACGGGAATTGCCGGTGTCAGACTCAGATTAGTAGGTGCTGTGTATCACTGACTTCTAGACGAAGAATTACCAGCACTATTGGAAAGCGTTACCTTCGCAAAAATACAACGCCTGTTGTTTAAGCACCAAATTCTCTACGGATCGTGGCTGTGCGGAAGTACCTCACAGCAACGATTCTTGGGCGACAGACTGGTCGATTAAGTCCGACGGTGTGCCCTCCCCGTTCACCGGACCTGAATCCCTTCGATCTCTGGCGTTACAGGAGCGTGTTGCCTAGACGTATAACATAATCCGGATGGAGCCAGACACCCTTGAAAGAGAGAGTGACTCAACGCAAAGAAAACCTGAAGCATGTGTTAAAATGCGTGGTACCCATTCGCAGCACTGCCTATAGTGTCTACTCCTATGTAACAGAACGATGAAAGTGAGAGTATAGATTTTTCCATATCTCAATTCAAACTGGTTTTGGTATATATAATTGTAGGAACTTTCCTTCTAGTTTTGGACAAAGTTACCTCCTGTAGGAAAGGGTTATACTTTTTTTGAACAGCCTGTATAATCTATCAGAAACCCTCCGACGTCTCCAGGACTTTTCCACGTACACAATCTTCTTTCATGATTGCTAATCCAAGTGTTAGCAGATTAAAGAATCAGATTTGGGTATTAAAACAGTACATTTAGGTACACGAGTATTCCCGACATATACACACAAGAGGTACATAGTGACATACAGTTAGAGGCTGAGCATTCCATGTGCTGCTGAGCAGCACGTGGGAATAAATTCAGTTGACTGAACTGCGGTTTTCCCTGGAATTCTAGTTACCAAGAGCATTATTGTTTTGTTTTGCTTTAGGGAGCAAAAAACAACTGGCGTCATACGCGCCCAAGTCAAAACTATAGACCACGACTTTAGGTCAGTCCCAATGGACAGAATAGGAGACAGCTAAAAACGCGGAAAAAGGGCAAAAAAACACCATACAAAAATGGAGATCTCAAACCAAGAGCATTAGATTAGCAGCCTAGTTAGCTGTATCCCGATGTTGGCACTGTTGACGAAGTCCAGTACCTTACACGTTGCGTTGGATGCTAAGAAGTATTGGAGACTGTTCGGGAACTGATGAACACGAGTACGAAGACTACGTTTCTCAAGTAGGTTTATGTGATACGTGTTCTGAGGACATTATAGAAATACATGATTTGGCTCTTCTTACTCTCCGCAAACACACGGAGTGGGACCGCTCAGATTGAGCCGGTAGAGGTGTTTGCTGAACTTCCAATGATTAAATTTCAGCCGTGGCATAACTCGTGGAAGTCCTTAATGTCTGTACCTTATTATACCATGGCACTCTTTGAATCATGGGACAAATTAGTGCCTTTGATTTTTGATGTCCTCGACCATTCCTGTTGTCAGTCTGAGGACAACCGCTTTCTGAGCATGGGTATCATATCTTTCAGGGAGTTTTTAATATTTAATAGCTCCAAGCAGAGATGCCTACTTTCTAGGGTATCTACTTATTCATTTCCAGGTTTCCCGAGTGGCCTTTCATCCACACCACCACGACGTTGCGACAGTTCCTCTGCACCCGAAACACACCGTCGACGATCGTTGCAACTATTAGGTTGGTACAATGCTGTGATGATTTCTAATCAGTTTTAGCGCTGACATACTACCAGAGATGATGATTACTGAGTATGATGTCGACGTCTGTGCGAACAGCAGGTCTTCCAAAATGGTGATCAGCTCAGCTGTCGTAATAGTGGACGGAAAGATATTGCATATAAGACCCTGCAAAGAATGAACTCGTCATCATACGTATTATATTCAACGTTACTTTTTTTGCGTCGGTTCGCCATATCTCCCACTTTACTTAATGAAAATAACTGGTTGAGACATCACCTTCTAGATTTCGTTCACTACTAATAACGAAAAATACACAAATAGTTTGAAATCATTGTTTTCGTTAAACAACTACGTTTAACAAAATTTATAAAAACAATGTAGAATGTGCCATGTATTGAAAATCTGTTTAACTAAGATGCATGGAAGCTGTGGCAATTGTGTACATTCTTTACGTAAGTATAGTCTGTCAGGCGATTTCGGCCATGTATGTGAAATCTTATGGGACTTAACTGGTGAGGTCATCAATCCCTAAGCTTACACACTACTTAACCTAAATTATTCTGCGCTCCGGTCTCAGGTTCGAATCCTGCCTCGGGCATGCATGTGTGTGATGGTCTTAGGTTAGTTAGGTTTAAGTAGTTCTAAGTTCTAGAGGGCTGATGACATCAGATGTTAAGTCCCATAGTGCTCAGAGCCATTTGAACCATTTTTTTGAACTAAATGAATAGCTACAAAAAGCCAAAGGATGTCAAATGTCTGCTAAACTTCTTTTTCTGTATTTCAGGTTGTCACTGTGCCACGGGACATAAATGCAGACCGAGAGGGAGGCCTCCAAACCAGAGGCCGCTCCACATCACTGGAACGCGTCACCGCTCACAGAAGAAGAAATGCTTGAGAATGTAACGAACCAAGACAACTTCCACCTCAGGAAGATAGAGAAGTTCAGCACAGTGGCAGACAAGACCGACTCGGTGCTAAACGGCAACAGTTAATGCAAGACAATGATTTTGTGACACCAAGTAACCTGCCTCATGCGATCAGTGCAGGAAGACAAACCTCAAAACTTCCAAAAACGTGTTGTTCCGTCCACTTTCTCTTTAAAGACAGTGAGCCGTGAACACACAGTGTTGGTAACATGGACTAAATGTGGGTACATCGCTCTGCGAGGTTGTTAGGAGCAATTCAGCTACCATGCCGTTACTTTTTATTAAGCAATACTAGAGATAATGCGTACCGACAACAAAAAACTTTGAGACATAGTGTACGTGATATATATGTGAATAATATATGGGATATCTTAATGCTAACGGGGGGTTAATTAATGGTGCAAGATTAGTCGATGTTCTCTAAGGCGAGGACATCATCAGTGCTAAATTGATTGACTCCGATAATACTCTGCTCATATCCTGCATTAACTTCACATCTTCTGACTAACAATGACTTCCAGAATGATAAGAAAACAATTTCCAATAGAAGTAGCCTTCATTATTACCGTTAATAAAGCACAAGGTCAGACTCTTCAAAGGACAGGATTGCATTTGCCAGAAGTTGTTGCTTTGCAAGGACAACTATATGTGGCTTTTTCGTGAGTTCGCATATTCAATGATATTTATGTTTGTGCTAAAGACATATACAGCCAAAAAGTAAGCGATCGTCGCATTGTTACGGCTAGCATCATTTTCAAAGAAATGCCGTGAAATAAAGACGTTTTAAAAAATAAAATTAACGTGATAAAGAATATCTGCTCTTTATACAGTTACAATTAACGGGGTTGTACACGAGTACAATGACATCAGTTTTTACAGGGAGACCAATATTTGTCACAACTATTTCAAATACAATTCCTTTTTTAAAATAAATACTTGCATTTATTTCTTTCTCTGTTACTATGTTGCATATCGATGACTGATCAGGATAGAGTGGGAGTTATTCGCACTGGTCAACCAGTTATCATTAATTACACTAGTCAACAGCCATTTTGTATCTGGGATGTGATACATCAACTAGTATGTATTTTGGTGTGTAAAATCCGAATATACCTTTCAAAATGATCTAGCACGTACCATTTTTGAGTTTTTAAAGGTTTTTTATTTGTCGTATTCAGTATTTCGCTTTTTGTTGGTCTTTTGTTTTGATGTTTAACTTTTTGCTTTTGATTTGCAGAGGAGAGCTAGAGAAGATCCACAAATCGTCAGTAAATGGTCGTTGTGGTAATCCAGTAGTGTGAAAGAGATCTTCAGTGAGTGTTTACTGTGAAAAATAGTGCAAACTTTTAAACTTACACTGAGGAAAATGGCAACTACTAAATCTCGTTGCTGTCTAAACCACCCCTACAACTTTTGTTATGTGTGTTGGAAATTCACTCCAAAAGCCTAAAGAAAACCAATCACTGATTTGGTTATGAAATCATATAAATTGCATTTTGATTGTCCTGATGGTGATCAAGAAAAAATTTTGCACCTCACATTGCCTGCATAGCCTGTTTTACAACCTTAACCGAATGGTTTAAAAGAAAACGCCGAGCCATGCCATTCGCTGTTCCGATGGCTAGGTTTGAGCCTTAAGACCATTATTCAGACTTATACTTCTATCTTACAGATATTTCGGGACGTTCAAGCAAAACTAGACATAAAATAAAGTATCCAAATGTATCTTCAGTGCATTTGCCTCTGCCCCATGATGAGGGGTCCCCTGTTCCTGTCTGTAACTTGAAAGGCACGAAACCAGACACCATGTCATGTGTATCAGAAAGCATTGAACATATAGAAGAGTACTGCCCTCAATATCATGACACTTCGCCTCAGCCCTTTAATCAAAAGGGACTAAACTATTTGGTTAGCGATCTACAACTTTCGAAACAGCAAGCTGAACTCTTGTAGTCGAGACTGCAACAATGGAACCTTCTAGCACCAGGGACAAAAATTTCCTATTTCAGATCACGAGGTGCTTCCTTCGCTCAGTATTTCGATATGCAGAACTCAGTGTGTGTATGTAGAGACGTCAGTGGTCTGATGATGCAGCTACGTGTATAACATAATCCACAGGAGTGCCGATTATTTATTGACTCCAGCAAAACCATCTTGAAAGCAGTACTATTGCATAATGGCAATGCATTTCCATCGGTACCTTTGGCTTACGCCGCAGACATGAAAGAAACTTATGAAACCTGGCTTTGCTGCTAGAGGCGATCAAATATAAGGCTCATGAATGGCAGCTTTGCTGTGATTTAAAAGTTGTTGCACTCCTTACAGGTTTACAGGCTGGATGCACGAAATACGGCTGCTTTTGTGCCTTTGGGACAATCGTGACACCAAGAACCACTATACAGTCAAGAAATGGACTATAAGGAAGTCATATGTTCCTGGAAACGTAAATGTGAACAACACCCCATTGGTTGAGTCCGATAAAATGATTTTGCGTCCCCTTCGTATCAAGTTAGGCATTATCAAGAACATTGTAAAAGCTCTGGATAAAGAAGGTGAGGCCTTCAATCACTTAAAAGAAAAGTTTCCCCGATTAAGTGAGGGAAAGCTCAAAGAGGGTATATTTGTTGGACCACAAATAAGAAAATTTCTGAAAGATCCAACCTTTGATACCAAACTCACAGATATCCAACTAGGTGCTTGGTCGTCTTTTAAGGCAATTGTGAAGGGCTTTTTGGCTAACACGAAAGACAAAAACTATGTTACCATTGTCAATGATCTGTTGGACTATTATAAGAACGTGGGGTGTAGAATCTCGCTTAAAATCCACTTTTTTACTCTCGCCTTGATTTCTTCCGGAAAATGTTGGAGCCGTAAGCTTTCCCCCAATGAACCATGGACCTTTCCGTTGGTGGGGAGGTTTGTGTGCCTCAGCAATACAGATAGCCGTACCATACATAGGTGCAACCACAACGGAGGGGTTTCTGATGAGAGGCCAAACAAACTTGTGGTTCTTTCAGTAGTTGTAGGGGGCAACAATCTGGATGATTGACTGATCTGGCCTTGTAACACTAACAAAAACGGCCTTGCTGTGCTGGAACTGTGGACGGATGAAAGCAAGGGGAAACTGAAGCTGTAATTTTTCCCGAGGGCATGCAGCTTTAGTGTATGGTTAAATGATTGATGATGGCGTCCTCTTGGGTAAAATATTCCGGAAGTAAAATAGTCCCCCATTCAGATCTCCAGGTGGAGACTACACAGGAGAACGTAGTTATCAGGAGAAAGAAAACTGGCGTCTACGGATCGGAGCATGGAATGTCAGATTCCTTAATCAGGCAGGTAGGTCAGAGAATTTAAAAAGGGAAATAGATAGGTTAAAGTTAGATATATGGGGAATTAGCCAAGTTCGGTGGCAGGAAGAACAAGACTTTTGGTCAGGTGAATACAGGGTTATAAATACAAAATCAAGTAGGGGTAATGCAGGAGTAGGTTTAATAATGAATAAAAAATATAGGAATGCGGGTAAGCTACTACAAACAGCATAGTGAACGCATTATTGTAGCCAAGATAGATACGAAGCCCATGCCTACCACAGTAGTACAAGTATACATGCCAACTAGCTCTGCAGTTGACGTAGAGATTGATGAAATGTATGATGAGATAAAAGAAATTATTCAGATAATGAAGGGAAACGAACATTTAATAGTCATGGGTGACTGGAATTCGATAGTAGGAAAAGGAAGAGAAAGAAACTTAGTAAGTGTGGTGTGCATACTGTAAGACCTTCGGTACACACACCAGATATTTTGGCTTGTCGCTCTAATGAAGTAGGCGAGTGTCAGCAATATGTCTCTTGGTCTTATCATGGCGTGTTTATCTTCTGCTGTTAGGTCAGACGATAGAAATGCCACTTGCACGCTTAGAGTAGCAGATTGATGGTGACCGACTTTAAACAGAACTTGATTAATTTTCACACACATTTATTAAAATAATAAAAAAGCATAGACATTACATAACTTGATTCTGGATGCTGTTTATAATAGACAATCTGAAGTCCTTTTGGTCTTGGTACATTAATCTTATTCTCACATATCTCAGATACTTGATGAAGTGTCTATACATTTATCTTCATGGCTATGTACAGGAATATGATAATCTTCTTAGGTACAGACTGAAACTTGACTATAGACTGGTACAGACTAATGCAGACTGGTACAGACTGGTGCAGACAAATGCAGACTGACTAACTGGAGATCTGTACACTCGTTATAATACATCACGCGTTCAGTGTGATCCGCGAGGAGAAAAGGTTCTACATTAGCAGCAATCTCATTGGCTGCGTTACATATTAATACGTGGATCAGCGGGAGCAGAATTTGGGCCGTCTCTAAGGCAGCGCCATCTTGAAGTGCAGAGACAGACGAGCGCTGCGCCTGCGCTGTTGTGCTTAGCGGGGCGCGCTCTAGTGGGAAAGTTGTGTACGCGCTGACTACGTGGAACTATGTACACAACAGTAGGTGAATATGGAATTGGGGTAAGGAATGAAAGAGGAAGCTGCCTCGTAGAATTTTGCACAGAGCATAGCTTTAATCATAGCCAACACTTGGTTCAGGAATCATGAATGAAGGTTGTATACATGGAAGAGATCTGGAGATACTGGAAGGTTCCAGATAAATAGGGGATGGGGGGGGGGGGGTGTAGGGAACGACTGATAAGATTGGTGGAAAGTAATACAGTAGAAGAGGAATGTGTAGCTTTGAGAGATGAAATAGTGAAGGTGCAGAGGATCAAGAAGGTAAAAAGACGAGGACTAATAGAAAACCTTGGGTAACAGAAAATATATTGAATTTAATTGATGAAAGAAGAAAATACAAAAATACAGTAAATGAAGCAGGCAAAAATGAATACAAACGTCTCAAAAATGAGATCGACAGGAAGTTCAAAATGGCTAAGCAGGGATGGCTAGAGAACAAATGTATGGATGTAGAGGCATATATCAGTAGGACCACTTGTATGAATATCAAGAGCGCACATGGAAGCCCAGTTCTAAGCAAAGAAGGGAAAGGAGAAAGGTGGAAGGAGAGGGTCTAAACAAGGGCGATGTACTTGAGGACAATATTATAGAAATGGAAGAGGGTGTAGATGAATATGAAATGGGAGATATGATACTGCGTGAAGAGTTTGACACAGCACTGAAAGATCTAAGTCGAAACAAGGCCCCGGGACTAGACAACATTCCATTAGAACTACTGACAGCCTTGGGAGAGCCAACTCTGACGTAACTCTACCATATGGTGAGCAATATGTATGAGACAGGCGAAATTCCCTCAGACTTCAAGAAGAATATAATAATTCCAATCTCAAAGAAAGCAAATGTTGACAGATGTGAAAATTACCGAACTATCAGTTTAATAAGTCACGGATGCAAAATACTAACACGAATTCTTTACAGGCAAATGGAAAAACTGGTAGAAGCCGACCTCGGGGAAGATCAGTTTGGATTCCGTAGAATTGCTGGAACACGTGAAGCAATATTGACCTTATGACTTATCTTAGAAGCTAGATTAAGGAAAGACAAACCTACGTTTCTAGCACTGTAGACTTAGAGAAAGCTTTTGACAATGTTGACTGGAATACTCTCTTTCAAATTCTGAAGGTGGCAGCGGTCAAATACAGGGAGAAAAAGGCTATTTACAATTTTTAATGAAACCAGATGGCATTTACAAGAGTCGAGTCCTATGAAAGGGAAGCAGTGGTTGGGAAGGGGGTGAGACAGGGTTGTAGCCTATCCCCGATGTTATTCAATCTGTATATTGAGCAAGAAGTAAAGGAAACAAAAGAAAAATTTGGAGTAGGAATCAAAATCCAGGGAGAAGAAATAAAAACTTTGAGGTTCGCCGATGACATGAAAATAGAGGTTTACGAAATGTGGTGCTACAGAAGACTGCTGAAGATTTGATGGGTAGATCACATAACTACTGAGGAGGTATTAAACAGAATTGGGGAGAAGAGAAATTTGTGGCACAAATTGACTAGAAGAAGGGATTGGTTGGTAGGACACGTTCTGAGGCATCAAGGGATCACCAACTTAGTATTGGAGGGCAACGTGGAGTGTAAAAATTGTAGAGGGAGACCAAGAGATGAATACACTAAGCAGATTCAGAAGGATGTAGGTTGCAGTAGGTACTGGGAGTTGAAGAAGCTTGCGCGGGATAGAGTGGCATGGAGAGCTGCATCAAAAGTCTCTGGACTGAAGACCACAACAACAATAACAACAAGCGTTGAGCATCGTGATCGCTTTCACCAAGACATTCTTACCATGGAACACCGTTACCATGGCCATTGGAACCCTTCGATGATGGATGACTACTGCTGGGGTCTTGTTAGGGAGAGTGATGAAACGGCAAAAAAAGAAGAGCTTCGTCGTCGCATATTTCAAAAACCAAAGACGATTATAGGGGAACTAATTTGGACCTTTTATTGGCATAATGCTCATATGAAGGGTTTATTTACCTCTACTTTTCTGTCTATAATGCTTCTGAAA
Organism: Schistocerca americana; assembly: GCF_021461395.2. Taxonomy (NCBI): domain Eukaryota; kingdom Metazoa; phylum Arthropoda; class Insecta; order Orthoptera; family Acrididae; genus Schistocerca; species Schistocerca americana. The sequence goes on along the minus strand of NC_060121.1, from coordinate 327,796,559 downwards.
TTAATGATCCAATAAAACAGAAAGGAAGGTTCATCTCTAGCAAGAAGCGATATGCTTGAATATTTCTGGTATCTCAACTGCAGATTTTTCAGCCTCATTTAACTTTAGGACTCTGTATCTCACAATGAACAAAAATGTACTTGTACAACTCTTGAAAAAATGGTTCAAATGGCTCTGAGCACTATGGGACTCAACATCTTAGGTCATAAGTCCCCTAGAACTTAGAACTACTTAAACCTAACTAACCTAAGGACGTCACACACACCCATGCCCGAGGCAGGATTCGAACCTGCGACCGTAGCAGTCCCGCGGTTCCGGACTGCAGCGCCAGAACCGCTAGACCACCGCGGCCGGCAACTCTTGAAATAAGCCCTTCATATATACATACAAAATATTATTGATTTCAAACGTTCTGAATGTGTATTTTTGTTTGACTTAATTGTGTCAATTTTCGCTATTGCCACTTTCTATTCTGCTGTGTATCTAGGAAATGTGAGTCATAGAGAAAAACTGATTTTACCAGTGTATTCAGCACCGCAAAATTAGGTAAATCCACTCTTTTACAAACCAGATGTAGAAAAAAAGTTTAATTTTGTCAGCTAGTGGTATTGTATGAGTGGCACTGAGGTACTGGGCTACATCATTATTGATGATGAGCAAGTTATAACGCAGCATTCGTGGTTTAGCTGTTGTGTCATTAGCTTGAATCTCTTCAGAATAGTGAGTACCCACCACTTTATAAAAGCTGTCTCCACCCTTGCCAAGTGAGCTGATGCATTGTCTCTGATTTTTTCTTCTGAAAAGAAGATATTAAATCCAAGTATAGCTGCGTAAAGGAAAGGAAACTGCTCAGCCTAGCGTATGCGCAGCTGCCGAAAATTTCAGCTACAAGTAAACTGCAATCCTCTTCCGGTGGCATTGCTCGTATATTCTGCAATCAGATCTGCAAACCCAGTTTCGAAGTAATATAGGCTGGTAGCCAGCCCGACCCTTATCTTCACCTTATCTTGCACGATTGAGATTACTCCGGTTCCATGAGCTATAATCGCAAGTGGAGACCTCCACGTATCTCCATCCTTATCGCTGACAGCAGTTTATTGCTGAATAGTGTTTGTCCTCGTATTTTCCACTGCTATGTATGGGGACGACTGCTGCTGCAGGATCCTGAGTTAACTTCTCTTTATTTTTAGTGATAAACTATTTATTAACGTAATATTATTCTGCTACTTCGGTTACCCTTGTTCCGTATATTTGCTCCCACAGAAACTAACGTAAGCTGCGATCCGGAACGGAAGTAAATATGGCGGCGTACGGTTCATAAGTTCTAGATTGTGCGCCCGTGCCCAATATCGGCTCCGTAGTATCATGTGACACTACAGATGATGATTACTCAACTCATGCTAGAACACATAATGTTCCCAAGATTCCAGCATCTTTCTCCTTTCTCTCCGCCCCTGACCTGTACCTGGGGTCATAAATGTGACGGCGTTGCCTTCAGAGTTTCCAGTCGGCTGTCATTATGAGGTTGCGCGGTTGCTTTGAGGAAGCAGCGATTCATCTTGGTAGGGAGGACGCAGGATGTTATCTTGGATGGGGAGTTACAGACGGATACAGAGGTATCTTGAGGAGTGTCTCAGGGAAGGGTGAAATGTCAGTGGACGCCCCAGGATACAACTACTTGACAGGCGGGAGGAAGGTGCAGGCTGAGTTTACCGAACGCCATTTGTTGCTTCACAATCGTTGGTAATCCTTTATTTAATGTGATATACTTAAAAACAACAGTAACATATAAGTCAATAATAGCTGACAGATAGATATCAGGACGGCAAACCAAAAGGAGCAAGCTTACATTAACTTTTTTTATTGTTCATCGAGACAAGTAATACCTCTTTAAAATAACCAGTTTATTCGTTCATAAAAATGCAGCTCAAATGCCCTTTAGGCATCCGTAACATTACAACCAGGCAAATCTGACTTCACTACAATTACAGACAGAGCGTTACCACACCAATTTGAAAACCCGTCATTAGATAGTAAACTTCAAACATGGATAGTTGGCCTTATTTAGAAAATTATTTACCAATTGAGCGTTACCATTAAAATAATTTAGGGGCGGTTTTGGTGCTAGCAATTTAGCAACTTTTCACACGGGAATGTAACAATATTCAAAATTTAAGTTCAGCATTTGACAGTATTTCAAAATTTAAACGTTCAGGGTTACGACAAAGACCTTTGGCCATTAAAAATTTTCGAACATAAGGTAACAAGGATTTTATAATTTACAGAAGTGCACAATTGATGATTGAAAAATCTTCAAATCAAGCAGCGATACAAGGCAAGGCCGGGCTGGCAGAGGCAAGGCTTGGTTAGGATGGCTTAGGGTAGCGGACACTTTGATTTAAACTTAAGTCCGAATGCCTTAGGATTAAGAACTTATAGCGAGATGCCACGGTAAGTGAGGAGTGCGAGCCGCCTCAGTGGCTACCGCAAGACAGGAGGCGGAGCACAGCGCTGCACACACGTACACAGCCCACGTGGACTAGCCACGACCAGCCAATCGTCGGGTGCTGAATAACATGCCGGGACCAACGGCTCCAACGCTACGAACAACTCCGGAAGCCGAGGGCAAACAAACAGACATATAATTCATGCAAGTAAGTAAATTCCCGCGGCCCGATGGAAGAGTACCAAATGCAAACTCCGTCCCAGGCACCGACCAAAATCTAAGTGTTACAATGACTGCATAATTAAAATAAAGATTAACCGGTTTATAGCTTAACAGTAGTGACCAAACTCCCAAAAAAATTAATTCATTTGGTAAGCTTAATAGTAAAAAAAAAATGCTTAAGCGTTAATACCTATGCAGAGGGAACAGTAGTAATAAAACATATCACACTGAAATATTTTTTTCTTTTAACAGAAGTGCTGGATGTCACCAAGTCCAAGTCCAACGTGGGCGTAAAAACGAGCCAACATTCACTGGGCCGCAGGCGTTTGCTTGTCACGACCATTCCCGATGTTAAATTCATACCTGACCTTAAAGGTCAGGCTGAATACTCAAACTGAGTGGTCTATAATGTATGCCTTAGAACATATTCCAACCACATTAATTTCACACCTAAGCAATAACAACAAGATCACCGAAATGCTGAACAAATTACAATAAAAGGAAAACACAGATTACATACACTCAAATATACATAAGGGGAGTTCACACAGAGAGGGGGGGGGGGGGGGATTTACTAGCGCAGAGTGACGGAGAACAGCGGACAAACCAGCCCAAAAGGAGCAAACCCAGCAACGGAGCACAGTTGCCAAAACCCACAAGCAGAAGTACATAACCCAAAAATAAGGTAGGACGGACGGTTAGCAGGGAAACTCAATGTGATCACGACGCCCACAGCAGCAGACGGTCACTCGCAAACCCGACAGCAATCGGGCGCAACAGCGCAGAGCGCAACACTCGACACAGCACTGCCCCGTACATGTAGCCGCTCACTCGGACGAGCGACCACCGATCTGGCCCCGTGATCGCACGCTCATCGTTCGTCACCTTTTCCTCTCTCTCACTGTCCCACCGGCCGTTAACAACTTGCCTCCAACTTCCTCCAATCAAAGAGCTAACAACAAGTCGACCGAAGCGCCACTCGGTGGAGTGCCAGGATAACGGATCGGTCACTAAGCAACGATACAACAGTCTGAAAACGACGCGAGACGGCACAAATTGTATTCGGACGCTTCCAGTTTATGTTCCATTTTGATGGTCAGGCAGAAAACATTAACAGTAAACTAAAACTTTGTGTAGATGGTGCAGTCTTCTGTAATGGGTTACTACCTTAAAAAGCTACACGAATATTGTTAGATATTGATAAGATTTCAAACTGGTGCAAGGACCGGGAGATTCATTTAATTATCCATAAGGTAAAATACGAGTAGTATAGTTCACAAAATGTAAACAGTAATATTCTATGACTAAAATATCTATGAGTCACAACGGGACTTAGTGTAACAATATGTGGGGATGAAATAATCAAATGAATTCAATCGTAGGTCAAGCAGGTATTGGAGTTCGGCTCAACAGCGGGATACTGTGAAAATGGAGTGATTCTATAAAGGAGATCTCTACTCGTGCGAAGTACCCTACAATTTCCTGAAGTGTGTGCGTTCCGTAGCAATAGGACTAACAGGTGATACTGAGCGTATACAAAGAAGGGCGTCACGAATTGCCACAAGTTTGTTTGACTCGCTGGAGAGTGTTATGGAAATGTTGAAAATCTGTATTGGTTCATTCTTTAAAACAGACGCCAAGCAGCCCTTGAAAGTCTACTTACAGTGTTTCAAGGGCATTGTTAACTGAAGAATCTGGGCATCAGATCCTTTGTATCGCTCCCGTGAGGCCTGCGGAGACAAGACTAATTACTGCAAACAAAGAGGCCTTTAAACATCAACACCTCGCTTCATACGCATCCTCTTCACAGGGGATGTGGAGGTCTCTGACAATTACTCCCTGTGCTGTTAATTTCTCACCTCACCCTGGATCGTCGGCCCATGACTGGGTCTCTCGTTCTTTCTAGTAGATGATCGCCGATCAGCCTCTTTACGTAACATCGAGAAAGGTGGCACTACGGTAAGACACTGGGCTCGAAGTCGGGAAGACTGCCTTTCAAATCATGATGCACAACAATCATACTCCTTGCACGGAAAGTGGCCAGTTAGGCGTTTCTCTCTCTTTTTTTTTCTACAATACTGCTATCCATCATCTCTCCGTTGATACCTCCAAACCTATCTTTTCGGATGAATATTTCGCAACGGACGAAGAAAAAAAAATTCCCATCTCAACTGTATGCAGGATTTTATGTTCTTTCTTTCTTCACTACCCAGTATTCCTAGCAATATAGCATGCACGGATGGACTGCTTGTTCGTAATTTACTGTCACTTGACCTGACGCCTGTTCTTAGCCGCCTCTTTTCACCGACAGGTTGCCGAATTGTCTGAACTAGTCTACTGTCGCAAGCAATTCTCCACCAATGGCTATCATTCCATCCCTTAAGCTCATTACGCACAGTCCGCTTTGCTCTTGTTATCCATACGACATTGGCATTTCTGTGACTCAAAATGGTTCAAATAGCTCTGAGCACTATGGGACTCAACTGCGGATGTCATTAGTCCCCTAGAACTTAGAACTAGTTAAACCTAACTAACCTAAGGACATCACAAACATCCATGCCCGAGGCAGGATTCGAACCTGCGACCGTAGCGGTCTTGCGTTTCCAGACTGCAGCGCCTTTAACCGTCTGTGACTCAGTTTCTGTTCAGTGTCTTCTGTAGTATTTCCCATCATCACTTTATTTGCAGACGGAAGATGGCTGCATTTCGTTCCTGAGTACGTGGGTTCCAATTCACAAAAGCCCGATAGTGTTTTAAAACTACTTCTCACACTACTTCTAGGTTTTATACTCGACGCTTCTGTGTGCTAAGTTTCAGTTGCGCATCATAATTTTGACGCAACGGTAAACATCACATTTCCGTTTGTAAATGTGTAGGTTGATTATCTCTCCCCAATTACCATATATTTTGCCATTTTTCTGCGTTTGTTGGCCAAGAGCGCATCATTTGACCCCAGTATCCTAATACCTTCTGTAGGTACATCATTCCCTTCTGTAACCAAATGACTCGCCATATTTCGTAGCGCTCTCTCGATTTCTCAGAAACCTTTTGCATCGGCTGTAGGGAAGCTGTATATTCGTGTAGTGGTCGTCGATTTCTGCAGCTGTAATTCTCAGTACTGGCATTTACTCGCTGTAATTTAGGTATTCCGGCTTTTCTTGTGCCCTCATCTCTCTCACATTCATTCTCTCACCTTCCGTATGTTGTTTGCTATCCTAAAGACCTCGCTATTTCCATGAGGGGTACAGCTTGTGTCTAGTGCATTATGCCTCGCTTCCAGCCATGACTCGTTGCTGGATCTCTTTCCTGGAACGAACTAGCTTATCCTTAAAGCTACTCCACAGTGCATTCACAGTCACGTTGCTCAAACAGAGATTCATTTCCTCGACGTCTTCCACAAACCCTTCCCAAGCTTGATTCTCCTTCACGTCCTCTCGTCTACTTGCAAAGCATATCACTTTACCTTAGCCTCTATCTGTTCTCCGTCTGGTACTTACAAGTGAGTTGAAAGTGACATAAAGTACGTAGTGTTGAGAAAAAGCAACGTCGTAGCATTAGTCATATGCCACAGATTCTCCGGATAGAGTCTCCAGGATCTGTCAAGAAGGATGTATATTTTATTGAAACTATTATCAACGTTCAGTAGAGCACATTGTTTGAAATTATGAAGATAGCAGGAATAAAATGTGGAAGAAAATATTTTCTGAATCTTCTATATAAACCACTTTGCAGTTATAAGGACTGAATGTCATGAAAACAACTCAGTAGTAGCGAATGGCGTGGCACTGGGTTGCAGCCGATAGCCGATGTTATTCAATCTGTGCATTCTTTAAAGAATAAGAATCCACAGAGAAGTTTGGAAAGGAAATTAAAGTTAGGCAGAAGATACTCAAATAACTTGCAACATCAGCTGACAGGAAATTATGGTATCTTGAGGAGCAGGGTTAAAATGAACATCGCAAAAGTAAGAAGAGGGTAATAGAGCGTAAAAAATTATGTCAGATAATGCTGAGGGAATTAGGTCAGGAAACGAGACACCAAAATTTGTAGAAAAATTTTGCTATTACGACAGCAAGATAGCTATTGGTGGCCCAAGTGGAGTCACTATAAAAGACAGATTGGCAATAACGAGAAAAGTGTTTCTGAGAAAGAGGAATTCTTTGACATCGAATACAAATGTAAGTGTTAGGGAGTCATTTAAGAAGGCATTTGTCTGGAGTGTAGTCTTAAATGGAAGAGAAATATGAACAATAAGTTGTAAGGATCAGAATATGGTACCTCAGAAGAATGCTGAAGATTAAATGGATACGTTTAATAACTAATGCGAAGGTATTAAATAAAACTGGGGAGAAACTGCATTATGGCACAACTTCACTAAGGAAGATCGGTTGGTAGGACGCATTATGGGCTATTCAATTTGCTTACAGAAGGAAGTTTAGGGGATAAAACTATAGTGAACGACCAATATGTGACTACAGTAAGCAAGTTCAAGTGAATGTAGATTTCAGTAGCTAAGCAGAGATGAAGAGTCTTGCACAGTGTAGAACAGCACCAAATCAGTCTACAGATTGGAGACCACACAACAACAACAATGAAATGATTTAACATTGTGATTTTATTTTTGTGCCGCAAAAATATATAGTGATTGAAAGTGACTTTTTTTAAGTTTTCCCCAACCACCACTGAACCATGGCAAGGCAGACTCGAGCGCAAGCTCGCATCCAGAACGAGAAGTCGGGAGGTGACCCAATACCGTAATATCGTGGACCATAAGCAAGGTCATTATCACACATCACTTGAAACGGAGGTAAGAATCAGCATTTCAGCAGGATGCCCTCGCTGTGGAAGTAGCATAACGTCATTTACACAGCTCCGCAAGGCGCCATAACTACACATCTATCTTACACAAGAACGTCTTCCAGCGTGCTGATATTGCAGAAAAGCACCAAGCTAAATAGCTGGAAGCCAGAGTTGGGACACCAAGGTGTGATGAAGACTGCCGATGAACCTAAAAACAGAGGCCACATTTCGTCAACCTTGGCAAGATGTAACATCATTGCCTTCCACAGACAACTATACTGGGTGGTTAGAAAGAGCTGAACAGGTTATACGGGTCTTGCAGGATAGGTAAAGCTAAGCAACAACTGTTAAGAAAATACTCGGCACAGTGCGTCATTTTCGAGTTAATTTGCATTGAAGTTAGCTAATGAGACCACTGCACACGAAGATTCTAGCAACCTGACAGATACAACAGGTCTCAGTTGTTCTCATGTGTACATGATAGCACACACGACAGCCCAGCCTTTAGCTTGGATTCGATTCTCACTACCGTCCCATGTCCAAATTTTGTATTGCTCCCTTGTTTGGTGTTAGGAAACCAAGCTGTTACATCCCAGGATACTATCCCCAGCATACACTATCCATTCATCTACGTTCTATCTTGACAACTGCTGAAAGCTAAACCGCCTGTGTCAATAACGAGCAGGCTATCAGCTGGGGGGGGAGGGGAGTGCTGAGGAAGTTACCAGGGAACAACTGAGTGGCCAAGTCTGCAAGCGAAGTATAATGTCATCATGGTAGCCAAGAGACACCATCATACTAGTTGTAAGGCAGAATGTGGCAAAGATGGCCTAGGCACAACACAACAGCAAATATCCAGGTGCTAAACCAGCAGAAAAGAGCCCCTGAAAGGTGAAGCTGCGAAAATCTAACGACACTAGGGTAGCTGACAACGATGGAAAACCAGGACACATGATGTCTTTGCCATCCCCACCGCCGCAGAGCGCACAGAAAGCACCAACATAAATACCCCACCCTTCTGAACAAATGCCTCTATCCGTTTCGCGTCTAGCCAATGACGAACTCCAATAACCCTTCTTCAGCTTAAGTGTGGAATAGTGCCTTTCTATCGAATGACACTGCGCTACCAATAGTATCTACAAGTGTTTAGCGAATAACTCCCCATCAACGCTGGAATGTTAGCGTATGACGATGGCTCACCAATGGTAGCTACAAGAATTTTAACTGATATTCCCACTTCTCCAGCACAAACGCAGGAAAACTCCCCTTTATAAGAGAACGTAACACTGGTCTCTGACAGTGTTCTAGCAACAGTGGACATCGGAACACGCTGAAGAAGGTACCAGCAGAGTGGTCGGAACGTCGATTATTTTAGAAGGAAGTATGACGCGCCCTGACAACCAAGATTTTGACTTTAGTGACATCGGCTACGAAAGGTTGCAGACTTGAATAAATATCTCATTTTTTCAGCCCAGTGCGTAGTCTCAGGCCTTGTCTCAGTTACAGCTATCCATTTGGGAGATCTATTATGCTAGTTGACCCTTGGCACACCTTGCCATCTTCAGTTTCCTATGGAGCCGCATTTCCTGCTGGAAGGGCTCTGCCCCTGCCAGCTGCAGTACCAACTACTAAGGCAGCGCTAATAGACTGCCATCACCTTGCAGGCCTGCTGGAGGCTTGACCTGCATGAGCAGGACTTTGTCCGTCATTGGCCTTCGAGGAGAGGGAGGGCCGCCGCTGCTGCTGCTCGTGCCATTCCTGTGGTAGACATCGATGCTGCTGGCTCCTGCCCCGTCAACAGGAGATAGTGGCTGACAACTGCATGACAGAAAGTACTCCAGGTGGACCTGGGGATGTGTCTCCTGAGTCTAGATGTTCACCAGCAAGGAGAGCTCTTTGGAGATCGGTACATAGAGCTGGAGGCCATCAGCGTCCATCGGTAGATGCCACTTGTTGACGTAAACACTGCCACCCAACATCTTATTGCACCAGCAGAACGGCAAGTCAAGAGCATCCCAACCTCCCCCCCCCCCCCCTCCCGGCGCCCACCCTGACGAGGCCACTGGCACGCCAGCCCGACTGTGGCGCAGAATCTTGGAAGGCAATCCTGTATTACTTTTTAATAAATGTGTCATTGTGCCGGCCGGAGTGGCCGTGCGGTTCTAGGCGCTACAGTCTGGAACCGAGCGACCGCTAAGGTCACAGGTTCGAATCCTGCCTCGGACATGGATGTGTGTGATGTCCATAGGTTAGTTAGGTTTAATTAGTTCTAAGTTCTAGGCGACTGATGACCTCAGAAGTTAAGTCGCATAGTGCTCAGAGCCATTTCAACAATTTGTGTCATTTTTTTTTCACGGCGCTTTCGAGTGTAGTTAGATCCTCACCACCGCATCCTGCTCAGCTCTCTCCTGATGACTGTAGAGGTCTAGGACCGAACCCCATAAAGCTAAGAACACATTTGCGACACTGACTTGATGGGCCACGTGAATTTGCAGATGTACAGCCTTATCGACTAATTTCAACACTAATGATCACAGACATGGCATAACATATCGAATTTTTTCTTAACAATCATTTCTCATCAGAACCTACCCTACACTACCCTTACAATGTTTTCAGACTGCTTCTGACCACTCTGTATATACTTGGGCTCCCAAGCGTCTTTATCATCCAATATCTGTGAAGCAGGATCGAGGCAGAATCTAATTCTTAGTGCGATTACTGAAAAATGAAACCGTGTTGTGATCTTCCACAGTGAAATTATATCGGGAGGCGAAAACCAGTATTGCATCATGCTCTCTGTCTTCCATACGATCACTCAGCGATAAAATAGATGATTTCCATCCATTTACTGATTGTACATAAGACAATAAACATGAAAGTATTTAACCAGAAATGTGAAAGCAGCGTTTCTAATTTATGGCTTTGCAGACGTTTGGAGGAATGGTGCCATGGTATGCGCCCTCACCGATGCAGTGCGGTATTCCCTTCAGCTGGTCGCCACTGCGCGATGCGCGCTGATGCACTGGACGATATTACGCGGTCTGCCGCGCCGCAAAATTCCTCCAATCCAAGAGCGGAATGCTGGCGCCGCGAAAACCGCTATGTGGAACGCATTTAATAAGCTCAACATCTTGAACCACTAGTCTTCTTGGTTGTGAACATAAAGCTATACATTGCAACAACAGTGTAACATTATCCAAGTAACGGCTGCCAAACAAGAGCAGAAAATGAAGAAGTTTTCAATCTTCAGAACTGCAACTCGTATAAAAATCGAAACAAATTCTACAGAGTGCATGTTGTGTACAATTAGCTTTATTGTCTCACTAGCTGCAGTGCCCAACGTTGCCCGGTATGTTTAATATTTGCCACAGGAAGTAATTGCCCCCGTGCTTTGTCGTTACTCATAGTGAATGCAAGCTGCATGGGAAACAGCAATCGCTTTGAATCGAAGGGCACAACTGAATCACTACATATCAAGGGAATGCGACGAATGAAAAGGTCTTCACCGATGGCATTCATAAAAATCAGGTTCTAGGCTTCCGGTTCTGAGCATTGCAAATATACATCAATTCCTTACCAACAATTGCATCTTTATGCTTTGATTTCTTTTTAAATTATATATTAAAGGTATATGTCTGTAATTCATAAAGTGCCAAAAACATAGTTGTAAAATGCATCATTTTATCATTTGAAGAAACTTAATTTTCTGCAAGTTATATTTTGTCTATAAATATCTACAAATTTGTAATGTATAAATATTTAACTTATTTATAAATATTTTGTACAATACAAAAACATTTTCCGATAAGTATCTCATTGTGATTTTGGAGAATTCGTCTTCTGTTGTTTCAGATCAGGTTTCACTGTTTCAAGTACGCCTGTGTTTGAGCACAACTCGAACTATTCGAATTGTTACGTCACAATTCGAGAAACGTAGGCTTCTGTTCGATTCTGCCAGCGAGCTACCGACTTTTGTTTGCACTATATCAACGACCTTCCTTAACGTCTGTATGACATTGTAAGTTTTAACACTAAAAATAACTGCGAAACAGACTAAAATATCTTCTAGGCTGTGTATCATATGTAAGAACGACAGCTAATCAAACAAGAGTCTGCAACCACATTTCTGTCAAATTCCCGCCATCTAGTGACGTATGACGGTACTATCTCCAAGACGGATATTGCCGCTGTAATTTATTCGCAATAGAAATCACAGTCAGTTTAACACAATATATTTCGTTTTGTATGAATTAGAAACAAACAAATAAACAAATGAACTCTCTTCTTTATATATATCTAGCTTAACACCCACTAATATTCTTTGTTTGTTGTGACCACTAAAGTTTACTGAATTTCATATTATTTATCTGTATGAGTTAAAATTGTGAATGTGACTGTGATGGGAAAGCGGAGCTGATCCACACTTAGAGCCAACTCTGAGACAGCAGAACTACTAAAAAAAAAAGCTATTATCTCTCGGCATATCAGCATCTGTTCAAGAGTACGCTAACAGATAACATTCGAGGTATGCCAGATACATGACACCAGTTATAGTTGCGTAAAGGTCGAGTGCAGGGCTGATAGAATTGCTTAAGGATTCGGTTGAGAAACTAGCTAGTTCGTTTTTGTCAGCCTAGAGACGTTGTGGTTCAAAACACGATTTCGCTACAAGAGGAAATTAGAAAACTAGGGGTAGGTTTCTAATTGTTCTTTAACATGAGCATATTCGTCGGAATACAGATTTAGAACGTGTCCAAAAGTGTCTCAGTCATTTCAAAAAATCATAACTTGTAAAATATGAAAGACAGAGAATCATGTTTTTTTTTCCTTTGTCTTTTGTTGTAGGTTTAGCTTGGTGTGTATTAAAATGGCGAAAGACCAGAAGAATGTGCAATGTGTCAGCTGGTATGCAGGATCCATATCTGTGACAACGGTACTGCAGAATTATGGATGAACACCACCGACAAAAATGAGCGTAAAGAGAGGGTTCAAAAGCTGTAAAGTGACAGGCAGCGTCAAAGACTTTCCTCCAAATGAAAGACCCCCTGCCGCTCCAGAGCGGGTTAGAGTGCGAGTTCCAGTTCAATTCGTCGTGCCTGCACGATCAATGAAGCAAGACCATCCCTCCATAAAGTGTTACGTAAGCGGTTACGAGCTTTTGCGTACAAAGTTCAAATGGTCCAAGCACTGGAACCAAACGATGGCCGTCTACGGTATGCATTCTCGTGTTCCATGTCGGTTATAGATGCTGACAATGACTACCTGAAGAAGACCCTTTCTTTCGATGAAACAACGTTCCATAGTTCTGGGCATACTAATCTCAACAATATTAAGATCTGGGGCTCCAGAAACTCGCGCAATACAGAAACACGTCTGTCATAAGCAGAAGCTTAATTTTTGCTGCGACTTTCACGTTGCTCGAACAGTCCCTGCTACCACAGATCGAAGAGCTGCAGTATTCCATCGTCTTTCAGCATGATGGTGCCTCCGCAAATTGGACATGGAACTGGTATGCACTGGGCTGTGCTGAACGATATGTTGCCTGAGAGGTCGTGAGGGTCCCATCTTCTTTTTGTGGTGTTATGTCAGGGATATGGAAGTGAAACATGGACGATAACCAGTTTGGACAAGAAGAGAATAGAAGCTTTCGAAATGTGGTGCTACAGAAGAATGCTGAAGATAAGGTGGGTAGATCACGTAACTAATGAGGAGGTATTGAATAGGATTGGGGAGAAGAGAAGTTTGTGGCACAACTTGACTAGAAGAAGGGATCGGTTGGTAGGACATGTTTTGAGGCATCAAGGGATCACAAATTTAGCATTGGAGGGCAGCGTGGAGGGTAAAAATCGTAGAGGGAGACCAAGAGATGAATACACTAAGCAGATTCAGAAGGATGTAGGTTGCAGTAGGTACTGGGAGATGAAGAAGCTTACACAGGATAGAGTAGCAAGGAGAGCTGCATCAAACCAGTCTCAGGACTGAAGACCACAACAACAACAACATGTCAGGGACCGCCAGTAAATGACATAGCTGCTCTCTGCGCACCGATCAATGAAGCAATCAGACCTGTTAATGCTGCTGTGTTGGCTCATACATGACTAAAAATCGAAAATCGCTGTGGTATTCCATGAGCGATGAGTGAGGCACACAGTCAAATTCTGCTATAACACAAATGAGTTTGAGGGCGTATTACAACAAACAGCGAGGATCTATCTCTAATAGTATCCAAGTTTATTAATTTATTGTACTTTAGTTATTTTTTAACGAGACCTGCGCACCCTTTGTGACAAGATTATGGACTACACAGTGGCTTCCAAGAAGACGTACCAGAACAGTGTCTACAAACTCCGTTAAGGGATACTGAAGATCACACAGGATTCTGTAACGAGTTTTTCGGCTGTTTTGTGTGGTCACGATGTCCTCTCCCGAGTCAACGTCATATCTGACTAATACCAAACTCTTAAATCCATTGTCCTCTATTATTTACTAGATATGTTCCAATCTTTGTCTTTTCCAACAGATTTTCCCTCGATGGCTCCCTCTAGTAACAGAGGAGCTACTACCTGATGTGGTATTTCATGTGCGTTGGTTATTGGTTGACGATAATCAGCACGAATACATTTCTTCTACAAGGTAAGTTACGCAATGAACATGGCTATTTGAGTAATGATGTTGGTTCAAGCAGACAAGAGGCTAACAGAAACGGAGAAAGTCACACATCAAGACGTCCTGGAGCACTTTCTCTTTCTTTTTTTTTGGGGGGGGGGGGGGGGGAGCATCAGTCTTCTGTCTGGCTTGATGTGGCCCGCCATGAATCTCCCTCACATGCCAGCCTCTTCATCTCAGAGTAGCAACTGCAACCTACGTCCTCAATTATCTGCTGCATGTATTCCAATCTCTGTCTTCCTCTACAGTTTTTGCCCTCTACAGCTCCATCTAGTACCATGGAAGCCAGTCCCTGATGTCTTAACAGATGTCCTATCGCTCTGCCCCTTCTCCTTGTCAGTGTTTCCCACATATTCCTTTTCGCTCCGATTCTGCGCTCCACCTAATTTTCGACATTCGTCTGTAGCACCACATCTCAAATGCTTCGATCCTCTTCTGTTTGGGTTTTACCATAGTCCCTGTTTCAGTACTGTACAGTGCTGCGTTCCAAATGTATCTTCTCAGAAATTTCTTCCTAAAATTAAGGACTACGTTTGATATTAATAAATTTTTCTTGGCCAGGAATGCCCTTTTTGGCCAGGGCCAGTCTGCTTTGGACCTTCTCCTTGCTCCGTCCGTCAATGGTTATTTTCCTGCCTAGGTATCAGAATTCCTTAACTTCATCTACTTCGTGATCCTGATGTTAAGTTTCTCGCTTTTCTCATTTATGCTACTCCTCATTAATTTCGCCTTTCTTCTATTTACTCTCAGTCCATATTCTTTACTCACTAGGCTGTCCATTCCATTCAGCAGGTCATGTAATTCCTCTTCACGTTCACTCAGGATAGCAATGTCAACAGCAGATCTTATCATTGATGACCTTCCACCTTGAATTTTAATTCCACTCCTGAACCTTTCTATTATTTCCATCAGTGCTTCTTCGATATACAGATTGAACAGTAGGAGCGAAAGACTACATCCCTATCTTAAACTCCTTTTTAATCCTCGCATTTCATTCTTGGCCGTCCACCCCTATTATTCCCTGTTAGCTCTTGTGCGTACATATATTACCCGTCTCTCGCTATAGTTTACCTCGATGTTTCTCAGAATCTCGAACATCATACAACATTTTACATTGTCGAATTCTTTTTCCAGATCGACAAACCCTATGAACGTCTCTTGAGTTTTCTTTAGTCTTGCTTCCAATATCAGCCGCAACTTCAGAATTGTATCTCTGGTGCCTTTACCTTTCCTAAAGCCAAACTGATCGTCATCAAACGTATCCTTAGTTCTCTTTTCCATTCTTCTGTATATTATTCTTGTAAGCAGCTTGGATGCATGAGCTGTTAAGCTGATTGTGCGATAATTCTCGCACTTGGCAGTTCTTTCAGTCTTCGGAACTGTGTGGATAATATACGACGGTATATTGCCAGATTCATACATTCTACACACCAACGTGAATAGTCGTTTTGTTCCCACTTTCCCCAATGATTTTAGAAATTCTGATGGAATGTTATCGATCCCTTCTGCCTTATTTGATTTGAAGTCCTCCAAAGCTCTCTTAAATTCTGATTCTAATACTGGATCCCCTATCTCTGCTAAATTGAATTCTGTTTCCTCTAATGTCACATGAGACAAATCTTCCCGGTCATAGGGGTCCTCACTGTACTCTTTTCACCTATCCGCTCTCTCCTCTGCATTTGACAGTGGAATTCCCGTTGCACTCCTAGTGTTACCACCTTTGCTTTTAATTTCACCGAAGCTAGTTTTGACGCTCCTATATGCTGAGTTAGTCCTTCTAACTATAATTTCTTTTTCGATTTCTTCATGTGGCCATTTCGTCTTAGCTTCCCTACACTTCTTACTTATTTCATTTCTCAGCGACTTTCTCTGTATTCGTGAATTTCCCTAAACATTTTTATACTCCCTTTTTTCATCGATCAGCCGAAGTACTTGGTTTCTTCGCAGTTACCTTCTTTGTACCTATGTTTCTCCCTCCAGCTTCTGTGAGTGCCGGTTTTTGACATTTTCATTCCTCTTCAACTGTACCGCCTACTGAGCTATTCCTCACTGCAGTGTCTGTAGCCATAGAGACCTTCGAGCGTATCTCCTTATTCCTTAGTACTTCCGTAGCCCACAACTTTGCGTATTGGTTTCTTCCTGACTAATTTCTTAAACTTCAGCCTACTCTTCATCACTACTAAATTGTGATCTGAGTCTGTATCTGCTCATCGGTACGCCTTACAGTCTAGGATCTGATTTCGGGATCTCTGTCTGACCACGATGTAATCTAACTGAAATCTTCCCGGATTCGGTATTACAGAACTCAATTAGTCTTTCTCCTCTCTGATTCCTTGTCCCAAACTCATATTCTCCTGTAACGTTTTCTTCTACTCCTTCCCCTATAACTGCATTCCAGTCCCCCATGAATATTAGATTTTCATCTCCCTTTGCTTATTGTATCACCCTTTCAACATCCTCATATAATTTCTCTATCTCTTCAGCTTGCGACGTTGGCATTTATACGTGTACTATTGTTGTTTGTGTTGGTTTGCTGTCGATTCTGATAAGAACAACCCTATCACTGAAATGTTCACATTAACACACTCTCTGCTCTACCTTCCTATTCATAACGAATCCTACTCCCGTTATACCATTTTCTGCTGCTGTTAATGTTATCCTATACTCACGTGAGCAGAAATCCTATCTCCCTTGCATTTCACTTCAGTTGCCCCTGCTATGTATAGATTGGGACTTTGCGTTTCCCATTTCAGATTTTCTAGCTTCCCTGCCACATTCAAGCTTCTGACATTCCAGGCCTCGACTCGTGGAAAGTTATCCTTTCGTTGATTATTCAATCTTTTCCTCATAGTCATATCCCCATTTGCAGTCCCCTCCCGGAGATTAGAATGGGGGACCATTCCGGAATGTTTTGTCATTGGAGAGATCATTAGAGCCTCGCAGAGTAGCCGCGTGATTCGATGTCACGGATTGCGCGCCCCTCCCGCAGGAGGTTCGAGTCCTCCCTCGGGCATGGGTGTGTGTGTGTTGTTCTTATCATAAGTTAGATTAAGTGGTGTGTAAGTCTAGGGACCGATGTCCTCAGCAGCCGCCCGCGGTGGCCGAGGGGTTGTAGGCGCTTCAGTCCGGAACCGCGCGACTGCTACGATCACAGGTTCGAATCCTGCCTCGGGCATGGATGTATGTAATATCCTTAGTTAGGTTTAAGTAGTTAAGTAGTGAACCCGTGGTCTAGGGGTAGCGTCTTTGATTCATAATCAAAAACGTTTTCGGTCCCAGGTTCGATCCCCGCCACTGCCTAAATTTTGATAAATAATCAGCAATGGCGGCCGAAGACTTCCGGCATAAGAAGTCAGCCTCATTCTACCAACGGCCTTGTCAAAGAGGGCGGAGGAGCGGATAGAGGTTCAGGGCACTCTCTTGTCCTAGGGGTGGGAAATTGCCCCTAAAGGCGGAAGAATCAGCAATGATCAACGACTTGAGGATGTAGAAGGCAATGGAAACCACTGCATTAAAGACACGTAACGTGTATCCACAGGACATGTGGCCTGTAATTGAAGAAGTGTCATGATGATCTCTCCATTGGCAAAAGATTCCGGAATTGTCCCCCATTCGGATCTCCGGGAGGGGACTGCCAAAGGGGAGGTTACCATGAGAAAAAGATTGAATAATCTACGAAAGGATAACGTTCTACGAATCGGGGGGTGGAATGTCAGTTGCTTGAACGTGGTAGAGAAACCAGAAAATCTGAAAAGGGAAATGCAAAGGCTCAATCTAGATATAGTAGGGGACAGTGAAGTGAAGTGGAAGGAAGACAAGGATTTCTGGTCAGATGAGTATCGGGTAATATCAACAGCAGCAGAAAATGGTATAACAGGTGTACGATTCGTTATGAATAGAAAGGTAGGGCAGAGGGTGTGTTACTGTGAACAGTTCAGTGACCGGGTTGTTCTAATCAGAATCGACAGCAGACCAACACCGACAACGATAGTTCAGGTATACTTGCCGACGTCGCAAGCTGAAGGTGAACAGATAGAGAAAGTGTATGAGGATGTTGAAAGGGTAATGCAGTATGTAAAGGGGGACGAAAATCTAATAGTCATGGGCGACTGGAATGCAGTTGTAGGGGAAGGAGTGAAGAAAAGGTTACAGGAGAATATGGGCTTGGGACAAAGAATGAAAGAGGAGAAAGACTAATTGAGTTCTGTAACAAGTTTCAGCTAGTAGTAGCGAATACCCTGTTCAAGAATCACAAGAGGAGGAGGTATACTTGGAAAAGGCCGGGAGATACGGGAAGATTTCAATTAGATTACATCATGGTCAGACAGAGATTCCGAAATCAGATACTGGATTGTAAGGCGTACCCAGGAGCAGATATAGACTCAGATCACAATATAGTAGTGATGAAAAGTAGGCTGAAGTTCAAGACATTAGTCAGGAAGAATCAATACGCAAAGAAGTGGGATACGGAAGTACTAAGGAATGACGAGATACGTTTGAAGTTCTCTAACGCTATAGATACAGCAATAAGGAATATCGCAGTAGGCAGTACAGTTGAAGAGGAATGGACATCTCTAAAAAGGGCCATCACAGAAGTTGGGCAGGAAAACATAGGTACAAAGAAGGTAGCTGCGAAGAAACCATGGGTAACAGAAGAAATACTTCAGTTGATTGATGAAAGGAGGAAGTACAAACATGTTCCGGGAAAATCAGGAATACAGAAGTACAAGTCGCTGAGGAATGAAATAAATAGGAAGTGCAGGGAAGCTAAGACGAAATGGCTGCAGCAAAAATGTGAAGACATCGAAAAAGATATGATTGTCGGAAGGACAGACTGAGCATACAGGAAAGTCAAAACAACCTTTAGTGGTGACATTAAAAGCAACGGTGGTAACATTAAGAGTGCAACGGGAATTCCACTGTTAAATGCAGAGGAGAGAGCAGATAGGTGGAAAGAATACATTGAAAGCCTCTATGAGGGTGAAGATTTGTCTGTTGTGATAGAAGAAGAAACAGGAGTCGATTTAGAAGAGATAGGGGATCCAGTATTAGAATCGGAATTTAAAAGAGCTTTGGAGGACTTACGGTCAAATAAGGCAGAATGGATAGATAACATTCCATCAGAATTTCTAAAATCATTGGGGGAAGTGGCAACAAAACGACTATTCACGTTGGTGTGTAGAATATATGAGTCTGGCGACATACCATCTGACTTTCGGAAAAGCATCATCCACACAATTCCGAAGACGGCAAGAGCTGACAAGTGCGAGAATTATCGCACAATCAGCTTAACAGCTCATGCATCGAAGCTGCTTACATGAATAATATACAAAAGAATGGAAAAGAAATTTGAGAATGCGCTAGGTGACGATCAGTTTGGCTTTAGGAAAAGTAAAGGGACGAGTGAGGCAATTCTGACGTTACGCCTAATAATGGAAGCAAGGCTAAAGAAAAATCAAGACACTTTCATAGGATTTGTCGACCTGGAGAAAGCGTTCGACAATATAAATTGGTGCAAGCTGTTCGAGATTCTGAAAAAAGTAGGGGTAAGCTATAGGGAGAGACGGGTCATATACAATATGTACAACAACCAAGAGGGAATAATAAGAGTGGACGATCAAGAACGAAGTGCTCGTATTAAGAAGGGTGTAAGACAAGGCTGTAGCCTTTCGTCCCTACTCTTCAATCTGTAGATCGAGGAAGCAATGATGGAAATAAAAAAAAGGTTCAGGAGTGGAATTAAAATACAAGGTGAAAGGATATCAATGATACGATTCGCTGATGACATTGCTATCCTGAGTGAAAGTGAAGAAGAATTAAATGATCTGCTGAACGGAATGAAGAGTCTAATGAGTACACAGTATGGTTTGAGAGTAAATCGGAGAAAGACGAAGGTAATGAGAAGTAGTAGAAATGAGAACAGCGAGGAACTTTACATCAGGATTGATGGTCACGAAGTCAATGAAGTTAAGGAATTCTGCTACCTAGGCAGTAAAATAACCAATGACGGACGGAGCAAGGAGGACATCAAAAGCAGACTCGCTATGGCAAAAAAGGCATTTCTGGCCAAGAGAAGTCTACTAATATCAAATACCGGCCTTAATTTGAGGAAGAAATTTCTGAGGATGTACGTCTGGAGTACAGCATTGTATGGTAGTGAAACATGGACTGTGGGAAAACCGGAACAGAAGAGAATCGAAGCATTTGAGATGTGGTGCTATAGACGAATGTTGAAAATTAGGTGGACTGATAAGGTAAGGAATGAGGAGGTTCTACGCAGAATTGGAGAGGAAAGGAATATGTGGAAAACACTGATAAGGAGAAGGGACAGGATGATAGGCCATCTGCTAAGACATGAGGGAATGACTTCCATAGTACCAGAGGGAGCTGCAGAGGGCAAAAACTGTAGAGGAAGACAGAGATTGGAATACGTCAAGCAAATAATTGAGGACGTAGGTTGCAAGTGCTACTCTGAGATGAAGCGGTTAGCACAGGAAAGGAATTCGTGGCGGGCCGCATCAAACCAGTCAGTAGACTGATGACCAAAAAAAAAGTTCTAAGTCAAGAGGACTGATGACCTCAGATGTTAAGTCGCATAGTGTTTAGAGCCATATGAACCATTTTTTGAAGAGGTGTAAGCCTGGTTTCGTAGGCAGCCGCAAACATTTTTTCACGAAGTCACTAGCCGTCTTGTCTCACAGTCAGATAATGTATTAACATTTACGGCAATTACTTTTGAAATAATAACAGGTTTATTTACTGTTTAGGGCTCCGTGCCTCAATCTGTAAAAGCGGAACTCTTAGAGGATTGCTTTGTTATCCGTCCAGCTGTCTGTCTGTTAAGCACCCTTTTTCTCAGGAATGGGTGAACGTATCACGTTCAAATTTATGTGACGTATCAAGGACTACGGTCCCTTGGAGGTGTAAAGCATTTAAGCTTCTAAGTCAGTTCAATCAAAAGATACGGCCATTTATGTCATATGTTGTGATACTCGAAAACTCACTCACCAAAACCTATAGAGTACTTTCTGCTGATCTAGAATCATGAAATTTGCAAAGACGCATAGTTTAACACTACAAATAAATGAAAAAACCCAAAAATAGATAATCTGTAATTATATTACACAAGAAGAATGTTTGTTTCCATTTTTTATCTATCTGTCTGCCTGTCTGTTAAGACCCATTTTTCTCTGGAACAATATGGCATATCAAGTACAAATTTATGTCCCATACTTAAGTCTTTGACCCTTTGGTGGTGTAATATATTAAAGTTTCTAGGTTGGTTGGTTGGTTGTTTTGGGGAAGGAGACCAGACAGCGTGGTCATCGGTCTCATCGGATTAGGGAAGGATGGGGAAGGAAGTCGGCCGTGCCCTTTCAGAGGAACCATCCCGGCATTTGCCTGGAGTGATTTAGGGAAATCACGGAAAACCTAAATCAGGATGGCCGGACGCGGGATTGAACCGTCGTCCTCCCGAATGCGAGTCCAGTGTCTAACCACTGCGATTTCTAGGTCAGTGCAGTCAAAAGATACGGCCATTTATGTCACACATTTTGATTCCAGAAAACTCACTCATAAAAACCTGTGGGGTATTTCTCGTTGACCTAGAATCATGAAATTTGGCAGTAAGCAAGGTTTCACAATAGAAGTAAGCAAAAAAAATCTGAAAACTTTCCATTTGTAATTTTATAACACGAACAAATCTTTATTTCTAATTTTTTATCCGTCTATCTGTTTGTCTGTGCATCTGCTAAGACCCATTTTTCTGGTGAAACGTTTGGCGTATCATATTCAAATTTATGTCACTTACTAATGTAAATGTTGGGGATGTAAAAATTACAAGCATCTAAGGCAGTTCAGTCAAGAGACACGGCTATTTACGTCAAAACCGTTAAGGTACTTGCCGTTGGCGTTGACCTAGAATCATGCCTAGGAGCAAAGTTTATCAGTACAAGTAAAGTAAAAGATCTGAAACTTGTTAAATTGTAATTTTATCACATTAAAAATATCTTTTTTCCATTAGAACACGCATTGCATTCATCATCTTTCAAAAGCATAATAGACAGAAATCACTGCATGCAAACATAACATGTAAGCTGAGTCATGCTTTAGCGTGTAAGTAAAAAACATTTAACTGAATCTTCTATACGGTACCTGTTGAAGTTCTCTGCTCGCTTCTTTTTTTAAGTCACAACACGTGTGAGGAACTATAGTAGAGATTTTAGCATTGTCTTGGAATTCCTGGTACCGGCATCTTGACGGTATCTATATTGAACAAAGGCGTAAATCGTTGAGAATCTCGATTCCCAGGATGCGTGAACTCAAGATGCGTGAACTCGATACGCCCGCTGCTTTGCTCACGTAGACTGCATGGTCTGCTCGGATTTTTTTATTTATTTATTTAATCGGATTTTATGTTGTTGCGCCCATTGCTCGCGTGTAAATTTCCACATTGTGGTTTCGAAAATTCAGTCACTAAGAAGATGCAAGTGGGGATTAAAGTTTCTATGACAATGGTTAATTATGAAAGCATTTTTGAAGCTAACAAATTTTATATTTTTCTTCCCGGTTAGAAATGAAAAATTACATGTTTCTTTGGTATTGGAATTTCAGCCCCTAACGGGGTGAAATGAATGCTTTCACAATGAAATAATTCCCAAAAAACTTTCATCCCCACTTCATCCCTTTCCCCTCTCTCCTTCGGTGGTTGAATTTCGAAAAACGTTGAAACATCCATTTTTTTTCTTCCAACAGAAAAGCCAAATACAAAATTTCATAGATTTTTATAAGACTATTCATCACTTATTTCACCCGCTTCGGAGTTGAATTTCCAAAAGCACTGAGTCCCATATTTTTCATTTCTCACTGAGATGTGAAATACCAGTTTTCGTAGTTCTATTTTCCAACTGTATTAACAGCGACATTTTCAAAAAACCTTTCATCCCCCTTTTCACAGGCTTAAGGGTGAAATTTCAAAAAATCCCTTCTTAAACGACACCAACTGTATAACGTCAGCACCCTCTCAAACTTTCAATTTTCTATACTTAAAAGTTTAAACTTTCATTCCCTATTTCCAATAAATAATGAAATAAGTATTTTTTTGTTTCTAACCAAGCTTCCAACAGAAATTTCCAAAGATTTGGCTTTAAAAATGCTTTCATAACGAAAGATTTTCATAAAACATGACATCCTCTATTGAGCCCACTTAGTAGTTGACTTTCCAAAAACGCTGAAGTAATAGTTCTAGCTTCAAAATTACCTTAATAGTAACATATTTTTAAAAACACCTTTCATTCCCTATTTCTCCCCTTAGGGGTTAAATTTTCAAAAAGACGAAATACACACTTTTTTTAAATTTCTGACTAAACACCGAATACCTATTTTCGTAGTTCTAGCTTCAAAGTTGCTTTAATGTCGACATATTTTCAAAAAGCTTTTCATCCAATATTTCACTCCCTTAGGGATGGAAAAAATGGAAATGAGCGTTCGGCGTCATCGGCCGGGAGGCAGGTCCAGCCGCCTTGGTGCAGGTCTTATTACATTCGACGCCACATTGGGCGACCGGCGCGCCGGGTGGGGATGAAATTATGATGAAGACAGCACAACACCCAGTCCCTGAGCGGAGAAAAAGCACGACCCAGCCGGGAATCGAACCCGTGCCCGTAGGACGGCAATCCATCACGCAGACCACTTTTTTTTCTGTAACGTTCGTTGCGTTTGGTCTGGGCGGACGTCACAAGACATCCGTTCAAATTGGTCGTTGATTGTTTTGCTCTCTTTTTTTATTACAGAGGCCGAGCAGCCCTCTGACCGAACACGCTGAGCTACCGTGCCGACACCGCTCAGCTATCGGGGCGGACATCCCCTTAGTGATAGAATACCGAAAAATTCCTTTTTAAGTGACGTCTACAGTATGAGATCAATACCCCCCTGGAAATTTCAAGTTTCTAGCCTCAGTGGTTTAGGCTCGGCGATGATGTGTTAGTGAGTCAGTCTGCTGGGATATTGCCTTTTACATACAGGGTGTTTCAAAAATTACCGGTATATTTGAAACGGCAATAAAAACTAAACGAGCAGCGATAGAAATACACCGTTTGTTGCAATATGCTTGGGACAACAGTACAGTAGTTACAGTAGTTACAATTTTCAACAACAGATGGCGCTGCAAGTGATGTGAAAGATATAGAAGACAACGCAGTCTGTGGGTGCGCCATTCTGTACGTCGTCTTTCTGCTGTAAGCGTGTGCTGTTCACAACGTGCAAGTGTGCTGTAGACAACATGGTTTATTCCTTAGAACAGAGGATTTTTCTGGTGTTGGAATTCCACCGCCTAGAACACAGTGTTGTTGCAACAAGACGAAGTTTTCAACGGAGGTTTAATGTAACCAAAGGACCGAAAAGCGATACAATAAAGGATCTGTTTGAAAAATTTCAACGGACTGGGAACGTGACGGATGAACGTGCTGGAAAGGTAGGGCGACCGCGTACGGCAACCACAGAGGGCAACGCGCAGCTAGTGCAGCAGGTGATCCAACAGCGGCCTCGGGTTTCCGTTCGCCGTGTTGCAGCTGCGGTCCAAATGACGCCAACGTCCACATATCGTCTCATGCGCCAGAGTTTACACCTCTATCCATACAAAATTCAAACGCGGCAACCCCTCAGCGCCGCTACCATTGCTGCACGAGAGACATTCGCTAACGATATAGTGCACAGGATTGATGACGGCGATATGCATGTGGGCAGCATTTGGTTTACTGACGAAGCTTATTTTTACCTGGACGGCTTCGTCAATAAACAGAACTGGCGCATATGGGGAACCGAAAAGCCCCATGTTGCAGTCCCATCGTCCCTGCATCCTCAAAAAGTACTGGTCTGGGCCGCCATTTCTTCCAAAGGAATCATTGGCCCATTTTTCAGATCCAAAACGATTACTGCATCACGCTATCTGGACATTCTTCGTAAATTTGTGGCGGTACAAACTGCCTTATACGACACTGCGAACACCTCGTGGTTTATGCAAGATGGTGCCCGGTCACATCGCACGGCCGACGTCTTTAATTTCCTGAATGAATATGTCGATGATCGTGTGATTGCTTTGGGCTATCCGAAACACACAGGAGGCGGCGTGGATTGGCCTCCATATTCGCCAGACACGAACCCCTGTCACTTCTTTCTGTGGCGACACTTGAAAGACCAGGTGTACCGCCAGAATCCAGAAACAATTGAACAGCTGAAGCAGTACATCTCATCTGCATGTGAAGCCATTCCGCCAGACACGTTGTCAAAGGTTTCGGGTAATTTCATTCAGAGACTACGCCATATTATTGCTACGCATGGTGGATATGTGGAAAATATCGTACTATAGAGTTTCCCAGACCGCAGCGCCATCTGTTGTTGACAATTGTAACTACTGTAATTTCGAAAGTTTGTCTGCCTGAAAATGTACTGTTTTCCCAAGCATATTGCAACAAACGGTGTATTTCTATCGCTGCTCGTTTAGTTTGTATTGCCGTTCCAAATATACCGGTCATTTTTGAAACACCCTGTATATAGATTAAGTTTGCACGAAATCCTGAGTGCGCGAGTCGTACTCGTACTTGCCCAGCTTTTTCCTCATGTGACGCGGTTTCATTTGACTGACCCTTACAAATAATCAGTCTTCACAGAAGTCCGCCTGCATACCTTTCCAGTCTGGCACTAGAAACGATACGGTGGACAAATTGCTTAGCCACAGCCACAGATATCAGAATACATGGTAGGGATCACGAGATATCCACACAGTAGCAAACCGCGCCATTGACGTCAGTCTGAACCCAACCAGCACTCAAGAGACCGCAAGTGCCTTAATTTATTGTGCTGTAATTGCGCTTCCGACCGAAAACAAAGCAAATTTTTATTTGTGATTGGCGATTGAGTACAGAGTTATGTCGTAATTATCAGTGTACTGAGAAATTTTTTAAAATAAGTTTTTAAGTGAAAAATAATTATTTGCTGCGCAATCGCAAGTTCCACTGGCCACAACAGGCAAGTAAGTTGGGAATTACCTACAAATATTTCCTAAAAAGTATGAGACGAAACGAAAATGGATAAACGCTTGTAAACATGCAGATTTTTTTTCAGTTGAAAATGCTCTTGTCAGCTCAAATTTTCACTGTCGTCGTTTCGTTATATAGCTGATGGTTGTTCATATTCGCAACTGTGAATACAGTTCTTGTATGTCATAACGGATGTAGCCGCCGCAGTGCCTGTCCCTTCGGACATGGATGCATGATTGCATCGTAGTTCGGAATAACACAGGGACTACAATATCGTATCGAATGGTAAAGAAAAAATAAAATTAACAAACATATAGTTTAATATAATAATAATAATAATATATAGCCGCCCGTGGTGGACGTGCGGTTCTAGGCGCTTCAGCCCGGAACCCCGAGACTGCTACGGTCGCAGGTTCGAATCCTGCCTCGGGCATGGATGTGTGTGATGTCCTTAGGTTAGTTAGGTTTAAGTAGTTCTAAGTTCTAGGGGACTGATGACCTCAGATTTTAAGTCCCATAGTGCTCAGAGCCAATAATACAGGGTGATTAAAAAAGAATACCACAACTTTAAAAATGTGTATTTAATGAAAGAAACATAATATAACCTTCTGTTATACATCATTACAAAGAGTATTTAAAAAGGTTTTTTTTTCACTCAAAAACAAGTTCAGAGATGTTCAATATGGCCCCTCCAGACACACGAGCAATATCAACCCGATACTCCAACTCGTTCCACACTCTCTGTAGCATATCAGGCGTAACAGTTTGGATAGCTGCTGTTATTTCTCGTTTCAAATCATCAATGGTGGCTGGGAGAGGTGGCCGAAACACCATATCCTTAACATACCCCCATAAGAAAAAATCGCAGGGGGTAAGATCAGGGCTTCTTGGAGGCCAGTGATGAAGTGCTCTGTCACGGGCTGCCTGGCGGCCGATCCATCGCCTCGGGTAGTTGACGTTCAGGTAGTTACGGACAGATAAGTGCCAATGTGGTGGCGCTCCATCCTGCTGAAATATGAATTGTTGTGCTTCTTGTTCGAGCTGAGGGAACAGCCAATTCTCGAACATCTCCAGATACTGTAGTCCAGTTACAGTAGCACCTTCGAAGAAAAAGGGACCAAAAACTTTATTGGCTGAAATGGCGAACAAATGTACAACTAAATGAAACTTTATAGCTCCCTTAATTCGCCTACAGATAGTGCTTAGCTCTGCCTTTTGTCGTTGCAGACTTTTAAATTCCTAAAGTTGTGGTATTCTTTTTGAATCACCCTGTATTATACTACAACGTGTAAAATCTCGATTGCGATCGTACCTGGGAATGAGTTAAACATGTGCGAGCAGTGTGCGTATAAGTGTCAAAGCAGTGCAGTGTAGCGAGGGGGTTCAAGGTGACGTTACAGCCAACAACTCGCCTGTGCGTGACCCCCGACGCATGTTGTACGATATTCGTGGCCGCAGACTTGGGAATTGAGTCTACAACGCATCTTTCACCCCGCAGCGGAGTATCTGCAGTTTTGAAACTCCCGGACAGATTACAGCTGTGTGTCGAATCGTTGTGGAGCTACCAGCAGAAATAGAGCTGTGATGCCGGGTCCTGTATCATAACGCATAGCTCAGCCGACAATAGAAGCGCTTGTAAAAGGGAGGTTTCAGAAACAATGATTCAGTCTCTAAGGAAGTTTCAAAACAGCGCCCAATCTGCTGTTTGATGAAATACTCATTCGGAATTTAAGCTAATGGAATTTTTGTGGGCTTGTGATTAGTGTCTTAAGTAGATTCCATGTTTCAGAAAGAAAACGAAGTGTGAAAGAAGAGCTCTTAACACGAATTACAAACAGAGAAATCAAGAGTAATCGCATCCCAGTTTGAAAGAAGAAAGGAGAAGCATTATTTTGCAACTTTTCTCTTCCATTTTTTCCCCTTGTTCTTTGAGTCGCCCACAGTGCTTTTCTGTCTGATTGTGAAGGCTAATCTTAGAAAGTACTGTAGGGATTTTCATTCGGTTTTCGCTAATAGATAGACTGATTGCAGGGTAGGTTTGAGTATATGCTTTATTGAAAAGTCGTCCGACAGTATGCGCTTAGTGCTGCCGGTGTGAAGCAGGGGCGGGTTGCTGCTTTAACATTAAATTCAGGCCTTGAAACGCCCTTGCAGTCGTCTACCGTACACGTATCACAGACGTGGCTTCCTGGCGCTTGTATGACTCGGTGCTTATCTCATTTGGCGCTGTGTTCGTCCAAGGGTCCCATCTGAGCGGCGATAATTGACAGCACTCGAGATAATCCCATTTCTTCTGGCGGAACAAATCTGAGCAAGGCTCAGGTCACTCACTTTCTCACCTGAGACAAGGTAAGTCACGCCTCTACAAAACTACCGGGAGCTGGTGATGTGTTCTTTCGGCATACATGTCCGTTGTGATGTCATCTCGACGGGTGATTATATACCGGGTGCATAAAAAATCGTTATAACTAATCACAAGATATTGAAGCTATGTGTACGTTATTTCAGCAGCAACCATTCGCACTGGTATGTCGGGTTTATCGTTTGTTCGCCACTCGGCGTTTTTGGCGTCTGTGAACACTGAAAATCAGAAAATTATTTTCACAGTGCTTGTCCATTCCTATCAACTAAATTTTGATTTTCACGTACTGGCAGTCGGAACTGTTCCTCTTGCTATCGATTCCAGAGACTTTTTCTTCCTCAACCATGAGGAAAGTAAAAGTTATTATGAAAATAAATTTGCGTAGAATGTGCGAAGGTCTCAAATTTCTTTATGCGGTCAGGTCAGAAGCTTTTTATTATATCATGGGGAATTCCAGATTGTTTAGTATTTGTTGAACAGAAATACAAAAAGGCATATTGGTCGGAGTAACATTTCTTCGTTTGTGCAGACAAATATGACAGCGAATGCATAACATTAACATGAAATACTGTATGTGATATTTCTCTGTGCTCTAGATGTTTCACCAACGAACTGATATTACAGACTTCACCATGCGAAGTTCCTTAGCTAATCCAGTTGCGTAGTTCATTCTATTTCGTAAGAAACAGAACTTATTGATATTTCTGTTGCCTGTGAATACGAACTGACGAGCGAATCGTTTACATTTCTCCCTTGTCAGATTTTTTTACCGCTTGTACTTCACCATTCCTCATTTTCCTGAAAAGTTGTTGCAAACAAGATCTGCCAAAGGCTCGACGTTTGCTTTGTACTCGACATTATAGGATTGGTCCTATTGCAAGTAAGATGTCCTTCCCATCCTCCAATCTTCGAAGCGATTTACCCAACCAGTAAATCAGGAGAATTTCAGACTGACATTGATGCCAAAGCGCAGTGCAGCTTGGATAATTACATATTAGCAAACCATTGCTAGTCACAAAGAAGCGGAAAGAGTCAGAAAAGATCCTAGTATCGAATGAATATCGATCCAGAGATTTGGAGTTTTTGACACTGAACTGCTCTTCGTTTCTTTGGTTCTTTTCATATCATTGCTTTGCTTTTGAATGCAGACGTGACGTCACAAAACAGTATTTTACTCTCGACAGTATGTATAACAATCGAGTGTCTATTTGTGACGTTGAAGAATATAACA